>NC_090392.1:52081246-52384276 GCF_036365525.1 Heterodontus francisci | reverse complement strand
CCTCCCCAATGTCCTGGCCAATATTCATCCCACAACCAACGTCACTGTCAGGCAAGCCCCCCACCTGCCAAGACTGAGGCACACATTATTTCGCCACATGAACATTAAAACTTAAAATTGTGGCTGGGAAGAAAAGAGGGCCTATCAGAAGGAATTGCCAGGCCCCTGACTGGAAAGACATTTGTATGGTAGCAGACAGTGTTGGAACAAGGGACCCAGTCCTTGCTTCCCCAATACACAGAAGTGGTCAGAGAAGTTTAGTCACATGACTAGCTGGCTGTTGGTTTTTTGAATTTGAACTGGCCACAGAATTTTGAACTCAGAAAGCTGTTTGCTCCTGGACTGGAAAAGACGTCTCCCCTGTCTGCTCTCATCTCACTCTCACCAGCTTCGAAAACCATTGAAGATATAGGAACTCCAAGAAAGAAGTCTCTTACAGTGAACAAGATTTAAGAAGAATACTGAGCCTCACCGAAAAGCAAGATCTACCTACAATCGAGGACCCTACAGTGAGCTCGAAGCACTGTAAAAACCCCATCTTCAGAGATTGCCTCAAACCTCTCCATTTTATTTCTCTCTTTTCTGTCTCTATTTGCATGTGTGTATCACGTATGCATGCTAGCGTGGGGCACGGCATTAACCCAATTAGAGTTTAAGTTTTAATAAATTTCACTTTTCTGCTTTAAACCTAAGAAAATATGGTGTGCTCATTTCTTTGCCTTATAATTGGAAAGTGGTGAACAAGGATTCACCAAAGAGGGGGCTCAAAACACAATGTCTTTAAAAATAAAACCCTGTTACAATAAGACCAGGTGAAGACAGTAAAAAACAAACCCTAGACATCTTTCTCACCTGGTTGTAACATCACTAAAACAGATTATCTGGTCATTATTTCATTGATGGTAAAGCACTTTGAGACAGCCTGAGAGTGTGAAAAGCAGAATATAAAGACAAGTTCGTTCCCCCTGTTTTTGTCTTAGATCTATAGCTCTTCACTTAGAAGAAGTTATGTTTATTGCCAGGGCTGTTAATCTTCAAATGCTGTAGTTTTGAGGTAAAAATAGAAATGCTTCAATACATAGTAGGCCAGTCAGCATCTGAGCAGAGAAAAACCAAGTTAACATGATGAAACACGATGAAGAGACGAACTCATTCTGATGAAGGTTTCTTCAGATGGAATTGAGAGATTGAAAGGAGGGAATATAAGGCTGGAGGAGGTTATAGAGATAGATAGTAATTCAATAAAAGTGCACAGACGAATAACTTAGAACAAAGTACCTTTCTCAGGTTTCTATTGAGTTACTAAACTAAATATTCAAATTAGTTCCATGTGCTGAATTGCAAAATGGCAAAGTTGTGGGTATCTGTCAGCTCGTGAAAGACATGAATACAAGTGAACTTTAAATGATTCATAGTCCTGCAACAAAAACAGCAACTCAAATTCTCACCATCTCGTATCAGTCGCTGTACCAAGTAATCACTCTAATTAAGTACTTATATTTCCGTTGTAAAAACATGTGGGCCAGATTTTCCTCTTATATAGTCGGGTGTCGTGTTATCACCTAAGTAGATGGGATTAAGGAATATTGGATGGGGGGAAATCACGTCAGTAACCAGCCCTGTCCGACTTCTGCTCTTGGGCACTGTCTGTTAGACGTGCACTCTCCCCCTTCGTGATCGCCCAATTCCTTCCTCTACAAAACTCTTTCCAGTTGGTCATTTACACTCAAGACTAAAAGAGGAAAACCTGCCCCTTTGTACTTTTTATTCAATACTCTGATTGCGGGTAGTCCACATTAGTCATGGTTACATTGCAGGTTACATTGGTACATAAATAGTGACATGTCAAAGGAGTCATGCACTCACTCTTGCAGACACATACACACACACTCAAAATCACTGACCCACATTTCTGGATAGAAGGCACATGGGGAATTTTCATGGGGGCTCTCCCACTCATGCATTGTAACTTCAGTGCAGAAATGGACGAATCCCTGAAGGGTCACCCCCAAAGTCGCAACACTAAGTGTCTGTCTGTAGAGGAGGTCAGCAGAGGTCACCGCGTCGCTGGCCTGTACAAGCAGGCTGAGATCCTGAGTAGGCCGGGCAGTCGTGTAACTGTCACATATACACTTCATGGTGAAGTGATCTAGAGAGAACCCTGAGGCTCTATGTGGAAAGATGTCTTTTCCCCATCAGCACTGGAAGATTGTGTCACATTTTCAGCTGAATAAAATTTAGTCGCAAAGACAGATGCTTATTAAATGTTCATTAAATCAAACTCTTTATGAAATAAACCTGCTGAAAGTGTGATGGGGAATTGATGCCAGGGTAAACGTGAGTCAGTATTGATGGCATACTTAAAAAGGAAAGACTTGAAGGTCAAGAGAAGATTCAATGGTGAATTAAGCCTCATCTCTGCATTTTTAATCTGTGGAAAGCCTGGATCTCTTTCATCTCGTGGAGTTTTTCAGTATCCTGGGAATAATCGGACTGAAATCTTTACTGGTTGTATGAGCCAGGCTTTGTTGCGAGAGTTCTGCCTTCTATTTTTTAAAGTAATGCTCTTTTCATTTTGTGTTTTCTGCAGTGCCACCGCAGATCATCGTGCGGCCTCGGGATCAGATCGTAGCTCAGGGCCGCTCTGTGACGTTCCTCTGTGAGACAAAGGGAAACCCTCCACCTGCTGTCTTTTGGCAAAAGGAGGGAAGCCAGGTGGGATTTGTCCTGGTTACATAGCAACAGTAACACAAACTCAAACTTACGCATTGTTCCTCGTGAAAAAGGAATCAGAGATCTTTCCAAGGGGAGGGTCAAGGGTCATGAAGGTGGTGACTGAGCAGGAAAACATCAGATATAATTCAAACCTTTCGCCTGGTGTACTTGGTTGTCCAATCGTATCAGTGTATATTAAAACATAAATAAAAACAGAATGCTGGAAATACTCAGCGGGTCTGGCAGCATCTGTGGAGAGAGAAACAGAGTTAACATTTCAGAGGTCATCGACCTGAATTGTAAACTCTGTTTCTCTCTGCACAAATGCTGCCAGACCTGCTGAGTATTTCCATCATTTTCTGTTATTATTTCAGATTTCCAGCCTCCGCAGTATTTTGCTTTTGTATGTTAAAATATAATTGCCTCAATCCAGTTCCTAACAGGCATGGGGGTTGGACACAACTCTGTCCATAACTAGGTGTTAAATTGGTACTCTCACTCGAATAGGACTAAGGCGTATTGGTCTGGGAAGTGGTAAATGTCAGGCTGGCGCAGTAGAGGGTGCTCTCCTGAGGTGTTGGGGTTGAGGCATACAGTCAGCACAGAGTGGAATGAAGGAGAAGTTTTCATCTGCATCTGAGCTGGGTTTAATTGATGCTGATAATGGCTACCTGAAATGAGAGAGTGTTCCATTCCCCAGCACTAAGATCCCTCTTTTTGATGAGCACAAAAAATGACAAGCGGCAGACTTACAAACAGGGCAACTCATTGTGCAAGTTTCTCTGCTTGCAGACGATAAAGTCTCTTTTAAGAGATCCTAAGCTTTAGAATTCAGAGATTGTTTCTTGGGCTTTCAAATGCCTTTCAGGAGCTGTTGGACTTCCACATGAGTGAGCCTGTTAAGAATTTGAGTACAGAAAGTGTCTCAGCAAATACTGTTCTGCAGACCAGTTACAGTAACTACAAGGCCCTAGGCCCCTGGGAGATGGTCTCCGGGTTAACTGTTACATTTAGACAATGAAGATATTACGATGTAAAGCCAACCCAGCTGTTAGAAGTATCCTGTTGCTGTTAATAGGATCATTCCCACTGATTCAACAAAGTGACCGACCTTTAAGGAATGAAATCCAGGGTCTTTTACCCATTTTACTTCTGGGACTCTTCCTGCTAATTTACCTTCCTTTGATGACCTTGGAACTTTGAGCATTCACCCTGCTTTTATCTGACAAGACAAGCACTCTACTCCTGTGTGTGATTATTTGAAGCATTAATCATTCTAGAATCGCGATCCTTCAGATATTTCTAAATATAAATTTCAACAGAAAGCTATGATCAAAATATCTGCATGTAGAATTCCAAATCTTGGTCATGCTGTCATTGGAATAGAGCTTCAGAACAGAGGCCAGAATTATTTCCAGGGCAGTCTTTTGCACCCAGAACCCAGAGTTACCCAGAGACCCCAGAGGATACAGAGAGGTCGCATCTTCTCAAAGGTGACGCGGAAAACACCAAAGAGCAGATAGAAGAGAAAATGTACATGAACCCATAAGGAGTGATGAAAATAATCAAAACAACTTAATGTAATGAAGTAAAATAGTAATATGAAATATTGGGCATCAACCTGGGAAAAACCCTATGTTGCACATTTGCTTGCTGCCTGCCTCATATCTGATTCACATTCCTCCTCTTCTGAAGATATTGACACCTGGCTGGGGTTTAGTTCTGTGGGCACCAACTGCCCTCCATCACCTCAGCCATATATGAGTTTGTGTTTGTTCATATATGAGTTTTGGCACTGCTTATTGGTAAGAAAGAAGGGCTTGCATTTATACATGAGGATGTCCCAAAGCACTTTGCAGTCAGTGAAATACTTCTGAACAATAATCATTATTGTGATGTAAAAAATGTGACAGCCAATATTCACACAGCAAGGCCTTACAAACAACAATAGACTCACTGTTTCAGTGATGTTGACTGAGGGATAATTATTGGCCAGAATACCAAGGAGAACTCCCCTGCTCTTCTTCGATATAGTGGGATTGTTTACCTGTACTTGAGAGGGCAGACAGGGCCTCGGTTTAATGTCTCATCTGAAAGATGACACTACTGACAGTGCAGTACTCCTTCAATACTGCACTGGACTGCCAGCCTGGGTTATGTGCACAAGTCTCTGGAGTGGGACTATTTGATAGTTGGAACTGGAGCATGGTAGAGCTGATCTGATCCTGAACTCAAGTGTTATCCACACATGCTCTTTCCAGAAAATGAAAATTAGGCACAGCAACCGTGGCTGATTTCTCCCCTCTCCACCAGCAACCTCATCCCCCAACTGCCCCCCATCCTGCCTTTCTGTGGGCAATTAAAGTGCTCCTCCTTCACCCTGACTGAGACCAGCCAAACCAGGGATCAAAACCGGGATCTACCTGGTCCAGGTGCACTCTGTGCTGTTATCTAGTAAAGCTATCTGTGGAGCTTGTTTCAGCATCCTAGAGTGTGCAATTCCATCTCAACATGGTTAAATCTATTGACTACTGACTGTAATGTATGTTTCAATTTGTTTTACACTGGAACATTGGACAGGGGACTGGTTTATGCATGAGCGATAGCAGAGTGTTTCAATCAGCTGGAGGGACCTTGTAATCCAGAATAAGACAGGCAACTGTCACAAGGACAGATAGCTGACAAGTTTGACCCTTATAGTTGCCAGGTGCTTAGCTGTGATTGTTGAGCTTGTTTCACCATGCGCTGGTGCCCATTCTGAATCAGATTAAGTGCCATTGTGCATTTATAAATCTGATAGTCTTCAGTTTTAGTTTCTTGGCCTTCGGTCTCTGTGCTAACATCCAACCTAACTAATTTGGTTGATTATGGCCAAATTAATTTGGGAGTGAGCAAAAGAGAGGATTAGATACTGAGAAGATACTGAGAACATTATTCTATTGGAACATGTGATTGTATAGGGTTGCAAGTCCTTCTTTCAAAGTTAGGCAAATGCCCTTCCCTATTCTATCTTTCACGGGCTCAGTCCTTAGCATTGTGTGGATTGTATGTGTTTTTAAAGTAAAAGAGCCAGAGTGGAGAGGAGGAGAATTTTTTTATGCAGCAAGTTGTTGTGATCTGGAATGCATTACCTGAAGGGGTGGTTGAAGCAGATTCAATAGCAACTTTCAAAAGGAATTGAATAAATGCTTGAGGGGGAATAAATTGCAGGGCTCTGGGGAAAGAGCAGAGGGAGTGGGACTAATTGGATAACTCTTATAAAGAGCCTGTATCTGAACGATGGGCTGAATGCGCTCCTTCTGTGCTGTATGATTCTTGCTAGGATATCAATAAAGTGTGAAATTAGGAAAATGTCAAACTGTGTTAGGTTAAAAAAACACCCAGCAATACAATTCTAAATGCCATTGTTCCATGTTTGGGATGTGCAGGAGAAAGTGGCCGGGAGTTTTCCACTTTTGTGCTCACCAGCTTCGGATTTTAATGAATGGGTGGGAAATTCCATCCATCATGTTCATCTATATAATACAAGAATGAAGGACAGAGGTTTATAGGTGCATTACTGTTGATGTTGTGGTGGGAAGCACAAGAAGCCTGTCACACAGTGTTAAAGTATATCAGTTTAAGTGAGTTTTCTTATTGTATATTGATGCCGATGCACGGGATAAGCATGGTGACAACACTGAGCCAGTTTGTGGATTGAGATCTTAGTTTGTTTAATGTTGCTAAGACTGCAATGGGACAAATTGTGATTGTATGTGTATGTTCAATAATAAATTTAGTTTGTATTGCCAAGGTGCAGTTTTGACTGCAATAATTTATACCTGTGTTTCTTTGCTACAGATCCTACTTTTTCCCAGCCAGCCTCAGCCTTTGGGGCGTTTCTCTGTCTCTCCGAAAGGCGAACTGACAATTACTGATGTCCAGTCAGGCGATTCTGGATATTACATGTGTCAGGCAATCAGTGTGGCCGGCAGCATCCTGTCCAAGGCACTCCTGGAGGTGGAAGATGGTAAGTCCAAGAGTGTTTGATATCCACTCCCCTGCTGCTTTTGTGTGTTGGAAGAAAAGGATTGATTTTCAGCAAAATATTTGCTGAATGAAGGACTATAATAATGCATTCATACCACTGTGAGAGAACAGAGCTTAGAAAGTATTCCAAATATTTGAATTGAGAATGCCCTGTGAGTCTACAGACCCAACCAATTCTACTCATTGGTGTATCTACTCAGCAATTATGAAAGTTCAAAAAAAAGTCAGCATTGAAGGGCTGAATCTCAGCAGCAACAATCATTCTGCAGTGGTATAGAGCACCTGGTCATTCTGGAGTGTGATTTAGCACAGGCTGGATTCCTGGCCGTTTTAGAGGGGAAAGAGCCCAGATTAGATTCATGATCATCATAAGATCATCATCATTCATGATCATCATCATCTTAAATGAAAGTAACTTTAAGATCCCTTTTCAAAGCTGAAGAGTCTATGTAATATTTCCACTTAGCCCATCTCTCTAACTCTGGATTCAGTCAGTGGGATGAAGCTAAGATGTTGCAAATGGGCTGAGGAAGAAGCGTCATATATTGTTAATGCTCTTCAAAGTCTGCTTTAAAGCTCCTGCAGTGGCTTAGTGGGTGTACTGTGAGGTGTTGCATTGAGAAATACAGACCAGAAAAGTCCCCTGTCCAATCCTTTGTTGGTGCTTGGAGGAACTCCCACTATACCAATGTGAAATTTCTACTGCTCAGACGAGCCCATCCTAACCTCTGTCTGAATGAGATTTTGGATTGGTACCAAGTTAGCAGCAATTTTATGCTATGGACACACAGTCATTAAGAATGGCCAGAGTATGTTGTACTTAACGGACAGTTTGGGATGGTTTCAAACCCAGGGTGCAAAAGATGATGGGTAGTTCCTTGAATCACTATAGCATTCCGCCCCTCTCCAGGGTGCCTGTTCTGTTCTTATTACAGTCATTGACTGTCCAATTCACTGGCATCAGGGCACATTTGAGGATGCAGTTACTGTGTAAATCAAGGGGACTCATTTCCTGTAGGATTTTTAGAAGCTACCAGGAAACTCAGATTCCAGGGAGGATGGGCTGCCTACACTATGAGCCACGCAGAATGGTTTAGCTCACAAAAATGAGGTTTAAAATGGATTTTCTCCAATTGAATATCCATCACAATAACAACCTGTAACATAGTAAAACATCCCAAGGCACTTAGAGGAGCTTATCAAACAAAATTTGATACTGATCCACATAAGGAGGTATGAGAACAGGTGGCCAAAAGCTTGGTCAAAGAGGTAGTTTTTAAGGAGTGTCTCAAAGGAGGAAAGAGAGGAGGCAGAAAGGAATTGGGAAAGAATTCCAGAGCTTAGGGCCTTGGCAGTTGAAGACAGCACCACCAATGATGGAGTGATTAAAATGTCTTTGCTTTTCCAAAAAAATGAATTAAACGTGAACACAGCAATGTGTTTTCTGACAGCCCTTCTCCTCCAGGTACGCTGGGCCTCAGCACTAGCCGTATCAGCTTCAGAAGCTGCAATTGACGATGTAGAAAGAGATTAGTGCACCATTAAAGAAATGCAGCTGGGTAAGAAACAGGATGCACTGTTCACAGGGATCGCCTGGGTTCCCACAGCCCCGTTTTAAAATGTGTCAGTCGCGTGTCAGCCTGAATGATCTGGGGCTGACTTCTCCTGGTTCTGATAGAATATTGAAGCCCCTCTGGCATTCTGAATGATGAGCACAGCCTGTGATAGCTGACAGGATGACAGGCCTCCCCTAGACTATCTCTGTCCAGGGTGAGCCGCTAACGGTGATTGATTTTTTTCCCCCCCCCCCCCTTCCTGCAGATTGCTGCTGGGAAATTCAATTGAATGTGAGCTTTCATCTGTCCTGTCACTGCTTCCAAATCGATGGGGAATAATTAGTGCTGTAAATGAATGCAGGAAATGAATGCGGGAAGAGTGCCTCTGTATTGAGCCCTCTTTCATTTTTTACCTCATCTGGTTGGCATGATTGGAAACACGACTGCTGGTACATAATTGCCAACATTACAGCAGTCCTGGGACTTCCTTATCAGGCACTATATAAATACAAGTCATTTCTTTAAAATTAGCCGAAAGGTTACTGCTCCGTTGAATGTTTACCACATTTGTGTGACAATCCTCTGATATTTTATCTGACGTAGTTCAAGTCGAAGGCCCATCACCACCTTCCCGGGTAAATAAGGGATGGGTAGTAAATGCAAGCTTTGCTAGTTTTACCTGCAAATTTGATTTTCATATAAATAAACAGTTCAGTCCCTCACTATTCAGACTCCCATATGAAGAACAGTTGACTGGCAGGATACCGAGAGGCTGTGGAATTAGCTATGAGTTGCTATCGTTACGGAGGGGTGAAAAGGAAAGCGAGTTTGAGAAAAAAAAATTAAGTGTCCCAATAGTAAATTTTAAAGGTTACCTTCACAGAAACATAACAAATCTGCTCGATAATAAAACGTAAGTAATCAACGTGCAAATCTTCTGAGCAGTCGAAATACAGGTTTGAGAGCTAGAGAGGCCTGTTTTGGGATTCCTTCTCTTTGAAGGTTGCATTAGATACAGACCCAACCTGCATTTCAAAATTTGCATTTATTACTATTCATACATGTTAACGCATTTTAACTTACAAAATGAACCTTGGTTTCACCCTGCCTCTTGTAAATAAATCAACAGATCATATCATTCTAATGTAGGGTTGGATTGCCATAGTGATTTAGGCATTCAAATGCCAAGCACCTAATTTCAAACATGAGCTTCAGCTACCTAAGCAAACTCTTTCTATCAGACTATGCACTGCCTTGTTTCACGAGCATCGCAAGTCACAATTGTGACACGACTGGGGAGGATAGTCAGGAACATAGGAACAGGCGATGGCCAGTCAACCCATCGAGCCTGCTCTGTCAGTGCACAGACCCAGTGAATGGATGGTCATGGCCCCAATTTTAAGGCTGGGACAGGAACCAGACGTCTCTCAATTGATAGCTGTATTGGCAGAAGGGCCTGAGTGCTATTTGCGACTGAGTTATTGGCCACTGTCTTATTATTATGGTTACCAAGTGCCAACGCTGAAGCTGAAAATATCCTCTTTTTAAAAAATTCATTCGCGGGAAATGTCGCTAGCAAAGCCAGCATTTATTTTACATCCCTAGTTGCCCTGGAAAAGCTGCTGGTGAGCCTCCTCCCTGAACTTCCACAGCCCATGGGTTGAAGGTATTCCCACAGGGCTGTTAGGTGGGGAGATTCAGGATTTTGACCCAGCGACTACGAAGGAACAGTGATAGATGTCCAGGTCAAGATGGTGTGAATTAGATGGAAAACTGAAGGTGATAGTTTTCCAATGCATCTGTTGCCCTTATTCTTTTACGTGGTAGAGGTCGTGGGTTTGGGTGGTGCTACTGAAGAAGCTTTGGTGAGTTGCAGCAGTATATCCTATAGGTCATGGTGCACTGATGTTGGAGGGAGTAGATATTCTTACATGCTTCTTTTTTTTCTTGCACTCTCACTCTGTTTAAATCAGCATTCATTGCACACTCACACCCTAATTCATTCTCTTTTAGGATCTCAAAATTATAGAGTGCCTCACCTCCCTTAGCTTCTCCTTCATGTTACAATATTCAGGCTTTTGAAACCCAAGCTTGGCATTGCTCAATCACTAACTCCTTTCCTACTCTTTTTGACTTCCATTGTTTCATGCACTTTGATTCTTGACATTCATCCTTTCACCTTAGATTCTCAATTTTTTTTTAAATGACTAAAATAAAATGCCATCCAGCCTATGTTGTGAACAGCCTGAGGAAGAAGTTATTCTTCCAGTGACTGTGGAGGGCAGAGTTCACAAGTCAAGTGCTGCGATATATTGTCAGTTTCCTTGGTCCTGTCATGCTTCTAATATCACTGGTCTATTGTTAAATTTACTCAGCCCAGCAATCCAAGCTCTCCTAACTGCAATGTTCAAAATATAGCCTGTCCCAATGAGGGTCTTTTAAGGTCAGTGAGTGCACACCATTGACTATATATTGGTCTCTGCAGTATCAACAACTGTGTCTGATCTCTGGGGGTTTAGTCTTACTTCTCCCTTGGCCCTTCTCCATCCTCTCTCACAAAGCTAATAATTAAGGTTTATTTTAGTCTGGTAATAAGTAATTATTCATCTTTCAAAAGGTTTGCTTATCAAGTACAGTGGCGTGAAGCATAACTATTACTGGAGACTATTAAGGGTTGAGTTAATCTTGTTATTTCTTGACTACCCTGCAGTTTAATACCTGGTCGTTTGCAGTTTCACTGGCCTGAAATCAATTTGGCAATTACTCCATCTCATTTCTCACAGTGTCATTACTGACCGCTGTACATTCAATTTCCATTGATCGCAACAAAATCTCTCCCAGAAGGATCCCACTGTGGGGCCTTTTCAGGTATTGAGGCTTTTTGATTTTCAACCAGGCCAGAGCCTTGAATTTCTCAGGAATCTCTATCAAGTAGCAGATGCGGCAGTTTAAGTTGGTATTGGCTTTCTGTCTTTAACCGGGGGCTGCTGAGTAATGTATATCTTTGTGGGGCTCACTTGTAGAGGAGAGGCCTTCCATCAAAGATCTTCAAAGGAATCTTTCCCTGTCAAAAAAGAAAAATAGGAACGGCAGACAACAAAGTCCTTCTTGAAGAGCAGCCACTTGACTGCAGGTGGCCTCTGGTGTCTCTGAAGATCACAAAATTTACACACTGAAACGTTAACATTTATGCTGTGTGAAAATCAAAGATCGCCGAGCTCTCTGAAGAAAGGTCGTGAAAGGTCCATAAAAGCGACTTATTTCTTTTGGTAAGGAAAGAGCATGCATTTATATTGCACCTTTCACGACATCAGGCCATCTCAAAGTATTTTTGAAGTGTGTTCTCTGTTGTGATGCAGGACACTCAACACCTAGCGTGCTAGCTCTATGTGCTGAGCCAAGCAGTCTGGGAGAGGTCAAGGTTCTAATCCTCGGTTATGCTGAGTTGGTTGATCTCAGCAGGGCAGCTGTAGGGGGTGATAGAATTGACTTTGTCAACCCATGGGCTAGCACAGGGAGGAAAATCTGTCAGGATTCCCACTCCAAATTTCACCTCACTATCACTGGGGTTATGGATTTGGTTTAAGGGACAAAGTATCTGGAAACAAGTGCAATAAGGTTGTTAATACCCCCAAATAAAAAATCTCAGGGGAGGTTTGGGGGGTACAGAATTAAACCACATGCTGGATTTCCTTTATTTCCTTCCAACTCTTGTAACTTCACAAATAAGAATTACAGGAATAATGCATAATAACAAAGAACAAAGAACAGTACAGCACAGGAACAGGCCATTCGGCCCCCAAGCCTGCGCCGATCTTGATGCCTGCCGAAACTAACACCTTCTGCACTTCCGGGGCCCATATCCTTCTATTCCCTCACTATTCATATATTTGTCAAGATGTCTCTTAAACGTCGCTATCATATCTGCTTCCACCACCTCCCCTGGCAGCAAGTTCCAGGCACTCACCACCCTCTGTGTAAAAAACTTGCCTTGCACATCCCCTCTAAACTTTGCCCCTCACACCTTAAACCTATGTCCCCTAGTAACTAACTCTTCCACCCTGGGAAAAAGCTTCTGACTATCCACTCTGTCCATGCCGCTCATAACTTTGTAAACCTCTATCATGTCGCCCCTCCACCTCCGTCGTTCCAGTGAAAACAATCCGAATTTTTCCAACCTCTCCTCATAGCTAATGCCCTCCAGACCAGGCAACATCCTGGTAAACCTCCTCTGTACCCTGTCCAAAGCCTCCACGTCCTTCTGGTAGTGTGGCGACCAGAATTGCACGCAATATTCTAAGTGTGGCCTAACTAAGGTTCTGTACAGCTGCAACATGACTTGCAAATTTTTATACTCTATGCCCCGACCGATGAAGGCAAGCATGCCGAATGCCTTCTTGACTACCTTATCCACCTGCGTTGCCACTTTCAGTGACCTGTGGACCTGTACGCCCAGATCTCTCTGCCTGTCAATACTCCTAAGGGTTCTGCGATTTACTGTATACCTCCCACCTGCATTAGACCTTCCAAAATGCATTACCTCACATTTGTCCGGATTAAACTCCATCTGCCATTTCTCCGCCCAAGTCTCCAACCGATCTATATCCTGCTGTATCCTCTGACAATCCTCATCATTATTCGCAACTCCACCAACCTTTGTGTCGTTCGCAAACTTACTAATCAGACCAGCTACATTTTCCTCCAAATCATTTATATATACTACAAACAGCAAAGGTCCCAGCACTGATCCCTGCGGAACACCACTAGTCACATCCCTCCATTCAGAAAAACACCCATTCACTGTTACCCTCTGTCTTCTTTGACCGAGCCAGTTCTGTATCCATCTTGCCAGCTCACCTCTGATCCCGTGTGACTTCACCTTTTGCACCAGTCTGCCATGCGGGACCTTGTCAAATGAAAGAGATTAAAGGATACAGGAGCAGCATGAAACACAGCCCTCAGCGCGAAGAAACCATGAGTGACCGCAATGACTTGGCTCAGCTGCGAGCACTCTTTTTCTCTGGTCAGAATTGTTGTATGCTTGCCTTTGAGAGTGATGTTCCTTTAAGAGCTTAGTATGCTAATCAGTTAAGAACCAGGACATAGTCATGTGACTCAAAGCCAGTGTCACTCTGCAACTGTAACACCCAGAGTAAGGTTCTGTAAATAGTTTGCTCTGTACCGGATTGAATAGTATGCTGTAATAAACCTGTTTGAGATCTTCAATCAGCTGAACTTCATGCATCTCGTTTATGTTGCATCAGACAGCATGAAAAACTCATTACAAGAAGGATGTAAATTTGACTCCCACAGCCAGGGCATAATCTAGGGTAAAATTCCAGTGCTGTACTGAGGGAGTGTTGCATAGGGTGGAATTTTATGGACTGTGCAAGAGTGAATTTGGTGGTGTGTGGGGTGATTTAATTAGGCGGGAGTAATTTATTCGGATTCCCGATGGCAGGATATTTTTGAGACATTAAGTTGGCAGCGGGTTTGCGGCATTCCGGGGATTCCCCCCGCATGGTGGCGGATTGCAGCTTTGCATTCATTTACATGCCATGAATACTCATTACTCTACACATAGTTCCAATTTAGTCCTTCCTGCCAGATTAAGTGAATGGTGAGTGCTATTCCATGCCATCCGGTTCACGATTGTTTCACTGTGGCATGCAGCGATTGGATTTGTGCAGTTGAGTCTCAGGTCTTTGTTGCTCTGTCTTTAACTCATCGGCAAAAGGATTGCCAGCATTGGAATGGATGCTCGCCTCCAGGCCAGCATTGGAATAGATGTTTGGCTCCAGCTCGGCATTAGCAAGGGTGATTCTTCTCAGGGGATGGTGGCGAAGGCTTGGCGAATCTACATCGAGGAACTGGGGAGGGGATTCGGGGAGGACAGGGTGGGGTGATCGGGTACATGGAGGAGCGGAGTGGAGTGTCCATTGTGTGGAATGGTTGTTATTGATGCTGAAACTGGATGTTGGTGGCTGTGGGTGTGATGGGTTGATTAGAACATTACAGTGTGAAGATAGTTAGCAATGGCCAAAAGGGAGGGATGACTGCTGTCAACATCGGGGATATGTGGGGCAAATTGAGGGTACTGACTAGCAGAGGGAACGGTCACAGTCAGTGGGGGCAAATGGATTCTGTAGGGGGGAAGGTCAAGAATTATGGTTGGGTATTCGACAGCTTCATAGGGAGGGGAACAGGATTTGGCAACAATGATCAGGTCGAATTGAGGAAGATCAAGGGTCAGAGTCGACATGTCTATAAGTAACCGAAGTAGGAACATGGGGGAGGGATGGCATAAATAAATTGATGATTACACAGTGCATGGTAATGGGGGGAGGTTCAGTGCTATCAGACGGAAGGGAAACAGTAACATTGGGTGGGTCAAGGGGGGGTGGGTTCAGGCTGGAAGGTTGCAGGGGGAAGTTGGGAGATTTGCCCTGAATTCCAAGTGCACCATTTTCTCCAACGATAATGCAAACCACGTGGCCAGTCAAGGATTGAAGGAGAGTGGGAGGAGACAAACAATAGCGAGTGTGTCTTCTAACTGGCTGCAATTTTAAGGCCGATATAAGGGAACTGCTCATTGCTTTGATGTTTTAGCTCACTAGCAACAGAGGGCTGAATTGCCACGCTCTGCTTATTTATTGTTCAGAAAAAGCGCAGCAACATGGGTCTCATACACCCAATTTGTCTATTATTATGGGAAGAAGAGCAAATGGAGTGACTAAGGAGGGCTCTTTTCCCTCAACTCATGATGCCAGAACATCAGCAACAGACAGAACAAAAAGATGAGGATGCTCAGAATGACAAAATCCAAGAACAGCCTTATCGAGGACAGGCAGTGGCCTGTCATTGCATCCTCAGGACAAGGACAAATTACCTTCAAATGTCAGCGAGGCAATGCCAGATACGCTGAAGGATGTCATGTGAAATGGTCACAGCAATCTGTAGGATCTTGCAACATGACCTGCAACCACTTGGCTTTGGTGGGAATCCCATGCCAGTTACCCTCAAGGTTACTGCTGCACTCAATTTTTTTGCTAACGGGTCCTTCCAGGGATCCACGGGTGACATGTGTGGCATATCACAGTCTGCGACACCCAAGTGCATCAGAGAGCTGACCAATGCCCTTTTTTGACCATGCCAATGATTTCAACTACTTACCTGTAGACGAGGACAGCAGGCAGCAAGGTCTGCGGCGCTCGGTGCCATCACTGGGTTCCCTAGAGTGGAAGGGGTGATTGACTGTACTCATGTGGCCATTAGAGCTCCCTGGGACCAGCGTACTGCATTTGTGAATCACAAAGGCTTCCACTCTTTAAACGTACAATTGGTTTCCGATCACAAGAGAAGAATCGTGCATGATTACGCACTTTTTCCAGGGGGCTGTCACGACTCATACATTTTGAGGAACTCACAGCTGCCAGCAATTTTCAAGGAACCAGCCAAAGTGGACAGATGGATCCTGGGTGAGCAGGGTTACCTACTTTGTACAGGGTTGATGACACCAGTGCACCATCCCCAAAGCACTGCTGGAGAGAGATACAATGCTGCTCACGCATCCACCAGAGCCATCATTGAACACACCATTGGCATGCTGAAAATGTGCTTCCAGTCTGCCATGACCAGCCTGGAGCGGCTTTTCAGTATGCATCACAGAGAGTGTCACGAATAATCTTTGTCTGCTGTGCCTTTCACAACCTTGCAATTAGACATGGCAACATTCTGCAAGTGGAGGAACAGCAGGCCTCCTCAGATGACGAAGCCTATGAAGAGGATGAGGGGAAGGACAACAATGCCAATGATGCCAAAATTGATATGAGGGCCATGAGAGACATGTAAGGGACATCAGGCAGAACCTCATATTTGCACGTTTCAGCCAACAACAAGCCACATCATCAAGGAACATTGGGAGAAGAAACATAAAAATTCCCCACATATATTCACATACTCCTGAGGCCCTTTTCATTACTGCAATATTAACGAGGCTTTGCTGCACTTTGATGTGACTGGCAGATCAAATCTTCTATGGGCTATGATGGATGCAAATATACACCACTGCAAGCACTGTTAAGTTGTGACCGCAGAACCACAAATGTAAGGCATGTCCGTAGTAAAAAAAAATGAATAATCATCAATCAACAAACAGCTATCGTTGAAGACTGAAGGCTCAAATAGCAATGAAAAATGGACACTGGACATTTTCTGAGATGCATTGGAAGCATCAATGTGTTCCTGCCACAGGCTCCAATGAACATTTTCATTTTCATGTGAAACCAAACAAATGATTTACAAGAATGCATCAAAAGTTAAAGTGAATAAAGATGTATTGAAACTTTTTGAACAGTGTTACATTATTTACAGCACCTGGTCCCGTGCCACCTTCATGCTCAAAACTGTTTCCTTTTACAAAGTGATTCCTGACAACGCAGCCGGCCAAGGTGCGCACATGCGCAGACGGGCTCCTGCTCTCTCCACGTGCGCTGCATTCCGACTTGCCAGGACTGGTTAGCGTATGCACCGATGACGTCATCGCATGATGTGTGCATCTTCGGGCAACGCGTCTGGTCATCCTCTGCGCATGCGCTTTACACGTACAGCAATGCAATGCCAACGGGTATTCACCCGTGCGTCAAGCTCCGCTCCCCCCTCGCTGTTCTCTCCAGCCGCTCCGTTCTCCCCCCCCCGTCCCCGGCACGCTCCACTCCCCCCTCCCATCCCCGGCCCGCTCCACTCCGCTCCCCCGCTCCCCTGTCCCCGTCCCCGCCACCCCCCGTCCCCGGCCCTCTCTGCTCCTGCCCCCCACCCCCCGTCCCCGGCCAGCTTGCACTCTCGCCATTGTGTGCTGCCATGTGTTTAGGTTAGGTTGCCTTCGTGTGATTATTTGAGCAGCGCCATCTTTAGTCCTGGCAGCTGCCTGAAGTCGCAGACTGTGACGTTTTAGTGGCACATGCTGCATTTGCGCATGTGCCACTGCAGCGCCACCTAGTGGTAGCGTTGTCAGCAAACGGAGCCATTAGCAGCTGAGGTGGAGGCAGCCTGCTCAGTGCAGTGACCCGTTGCTGTGGATGACCATGGCGGGTGTCATCTGAAGAAACGAGGCTCCATCCTACTGGGGTCTCTAACAATGGTGCTTGAGTATCCCCCATGTGCTTGCCTGCTGGAGGTAAGGGGGTCAGTGTTGGGGGGGGTGGTGCGCGGTAGGAGGAGATGTCGCTTACCCCAGGTGTGTCCTGAGAGGAAGGCCCCAGGGTAGTTGGCATGTGCTCCTCCTCCATCTGAGTGCACAACGGCACCAGCCTGTCTTCTTGAGGGGAAGGAACTCCTGTAGAGAGGTCCAGATTCCTCATCTCCCTCTCCTTAGACTCTGCTGCAATGTGGCCATGGATACAGTGATGAAGTGCAGGTCTGATCGCATATAGCTTGAGTGATCAACCAGACGCCACAGAGCTCACCAAACTCTCAGCTGAGGAAGCCATACACCCAAATGCCTGGGGCATAGCAGATGTCGTAGCTTGCATGGACTCCTCCATGGCACGTGCAAAGCCACACATGACCTCAGGTATCTCCGACATATTTTCCACATGGCTTTGCTGCACATCCAGCAGACTTCTCGTAGTGACAAACAGAGGATCATCATGAGCAAGGAGCTGAGCGGAGGTCTGGTCCCCAGCAGTCCTCCGATTGTCAGGGGACCTCGATGGCACATGCTCCTTCAGCTGCTGGGACATCTTTGCGTCGTGCACACCAGCCTGTGGCCCAGATTCGAATCTAAACCCCCTGCGGACTGCGTGGATGTATCTGCGTTGGCAGATGTGAAAGAAGAGGTATGTGACGGTGCACCCTCTGGGGCACTGTCTTCCTCTTCCTCCCCAGAGGAGGAGTCTTGGGTCTCGCAGCTTCCAGACACTCGAGTGCGGGCACATGCAGTGGAGACACAAACAGAGACACAATAAGCATCAGCTTAACATGAGCTCAGACACTTTCATTGGGTGTGCATGCATGTCTGCAAGACTGAAGATGACACTTCATCCTTACGCCTTGAGGATCCTGCCTCGCCATCTGATTTGGCCCTGCCTCCCTCCTCTCTCGCTATTTGTGCAGCCTCCTCTTCAGCTGGTGTCAACACTCTAATGTCTGCTACACCTCCTCCTGTCTTGGCTCACTGGCGCTGCTTGTGGGTGCATTTGTCCTGCAGGAGATAGTACAGATTGAATCAGTTTTCTTTAGATGCATCACAACCATTGTAAAGATACATCGACATCGCTCATTCAGGACTGGGTTTTGCATGACACATCCCCAAGCACATCAACTATTCCAATCGTCAACTTTGCGGAAAATCATTTAGGGTCTGGCACCAAGGCTGCTCACGTAATCCAATGCAAGGCTCGTTTGCCCTCCTTCTTAAAGAGATGGAGCCAGGGGCTGGAATTTTATGCCACCCCAATGAGCTGGATGGTGGTGGGGGGTGTGGTGGTGGGGGTGGTAGTGTAAAATGGAATGAGAGGCTCCGAGAGGCTTTCCCGACCCCCTCCCGCCTCCGACCCAATTTATATAGGGCGGGGGGGGGGGGGGGGGGGTGGGTGGTGGTGGGAGGTGGGGGCGAGAAACGGGCCATCCGCCCCAGGCCAATCAAAGCCTTCGCCCGCCTCCACACAGATTTTACGCGTAGCAAGCGGGCGTCCTGGAGCCGGGAAAAGCCACCTGGGTGGGCCCTGTTAATCGGGCACAAGGTGCCCGATGGAGGGCCACCCCTGCTTCCCCAACCACCTCCAGGATTAACACACCACCCCTTCTCCCCAAACGACCACCCTTACCTTGCCAGGGCTGGGCCGATTACCCCCAGCAAGGCAAGCAAAACTCACCTTAAATTCCAGCTCGATGTCTTCCTCTGCGGTCGGCTGGGCTGCAGTCCCAGCAGTGTCCACTGCTCCCGGCCCGCTGATTGGCCGGCAGCTCAATGAGGCAGGACTTCCTCCCTCAAGCAGGTGGAAGTCCTGCCTCAGAACAATTAAAGCCTGGGGACCTGAAAAATGCAGGATGGATCCACAGGCAAGGCGAAAACGGGTTTGCCACTGACTTTTACATCGGTGGCCAGTTCCCGTCAACCCAATGTAAAATTCAGCCCAGGGTGACAAACAATGGAGCATCTTTGCTAGGACCACTTACCCTCACTGATCTGAGCAAGTCATTGATGCGTTAGTGACCCCACAGTTTCAGACCTCCTCTGTGACCTCCATCCAGGCTACCTTAGTCAGGCAGGAGGGTCTTCGCACTCCTTCTGCAGGGAGGAGGACCTCCCGCCTTTCCCCGACGGTCTGGAGGAGAACCTGCCAGGAGGCATCACTGAACCGTGGGGCAGGACGCTGCCTGCAGGCTGACATATTCTTCAGTGTACCTGCAGAGATAAAGTACATGATGTGAAGTTGGTGCTGGATTACAAAAATTAAGGGAGGCAAAAGCATTTTGGATTGATTTTGAAGCTCGATTTCAGGCTCCTATTCGGAGACTTACATGACAGAAAGGCTTCTGATCCTTGAGGCTGCAAGAACAGAATGCTTTATATCCATGGCAATCTTGGCTCTCGGTCCAGTGTTGGCAGGTTCCGCCAATGAAAGGGCATCCCCGCTGCCCAAACCCACGTGTCCCCCGTGCTCGTTGGCCCATGGGTCATTTACATATTAAATCACGTGGGAAACCGAAAACCTGGAGAAAGTGGAATTTACACCGACTTCCGGTTCTGCCGTTGGGAGCACCGCGGGACTCATGAAATCCAGGCCGCAGTTACAGGCTCAGCCTTTTTTTTTAATACAACAATTCAAGGTTTTGTCTGCCAATAAAGGTGGACATCGAAGATCCGATGCCACTTTCTGAAGAACAGCAGAAAGTTTTCCCAATATCCTGGGTTACCTTCCTCCTTCAACCAGCACTACCACAATAACAAATTAACTGGGCTCTGCTGATGGTGGGAGGATGTTGAGGCAACATGGTTTTCATATTCGCCCATATAACAGTCACTCTTCAACATCTATTCATTGTGTGAGGATATTTACAAAGTTTAGATAATGCCTATGCTCTATATAAAGTCAGGAATTTATTACTGCTTTGTTTCTCCTAAGTTTTAATGATATACTCATGTGGAAACAAAAGGCACACTGGGATGGTATGTCAGGAAAACACGATAGGCCAAATGAGAAATATTAATTCATTGGTTGGAAACTTACATTAGACTTTTAATGGAAAAAATCCTACACTTAACCTCTTAAAAAAACTGGCAGCCAGGATGGCCACTGCAATTTGCATCTGGAATATCTTTGCACGTTACAAGACCCCAACCGGAGTCAGAAGTCTAACAAGAAGCCCAGCCAGATCAATGCTTTGGCTAACTGAGTAGAATATCCAGATCATCCCCATTAGCGGGACAAAGTCATCCTGAGGCATTCATAAGTGGAGATGTCCCTCCAGAGGGTAAACACTGACAACACCACCTGAGAGAGGTTTTGGGTTTTAGACTTTGTGACCTCATTAAAAACGAATGGGATTGAGAGAACCATATGACCTCACTGAAAAAACTAAGAGTTTTTGTTACACAGGCAAGAGACAAGCAGAAACTGAGTATGCAGCAGCAGAAGGCTGCATGCTTCCCTTTCTTTCTGTCTCCCCAGAAAACATCAAGTTTGAAAACCATCTGCAACTGTGGACCCTCCAAGCCTACAGACTGCTACAGCCAGAGACCAAGGGAAGAGAGCCACCTACCAGACTGCCTTCAAGAAAATCCTGAGCAAAGCAGACCAACCACAAATGACCAGCCAAGGACTTCAAGAATACAGCTTCAGCAGGAAAACTACTGGATCATCCACTTCACAGACTACGTATTTAAGTTCCATTTATTTTGGACTCCACTCCAACCACCAAATTTATTTTTCTCTCTGTCATCTATTTGCGTGTGTGTGATTCTCATGTGAATGTGTGTGTGTATGTGTAGCATATTTTCTTTTATTGTTTTTAAATCGGGGTTAGATTGTTCAGTGTAATAAACTTACCTCTTTCTTGTTTAAACTCAAGAAAACCTGTCTGATTGGTTCTTTCATGATTAAGGAAAAAGTTAAAACACTCACTGAGGTGGTAAGCACAAACACTTTTTAAAAGGAATAAACCTTGTTGCAGTCAAATAAGTGGAAGGGCAAGAGGGGTGACTGTGACCTCCCTCCTCACTTGGCCGTAACAGGTACCTGAACTTCAAAGGTTGAATTACGAGGAGAGATTACACAAGCTAGGGTTGTATTCCCTGGAACTTAGAAAGCTAAGGGGTGATTTGATCAAAGTTTTCAAGATATTAAGGGAAACAGATAGGGTAGATAGAGAGAAACTATTTCCACTGTTTGCAGAGTCTAGGTCCAGGGGACATAGTCTAAAAATTAGAGCCTGACCATTCAGGAGTGACATTAGGAAGCATTTCTATACACAGAAGGTGGTAGAAGTGGCAACTGATGCTAGATTAGTTATTAATTTCAAATTTGAGATTGATGATTTTTGTTAACCAAAGGTATTAAGGGATAAGGGGCAAAGGCGGGTATATGGAGTTAGGTCAAAAATCAGCCATGATCTCACTGAATGGTGGAACAGACTCAAGGGGTTAAATGACCTCCTCCTGTTCCTATATTCCTTGTCACCTATTTTTATGAGGTGTTTGTAGTTCATTGAGAAAAAACACTGTCATAAAGTGACCATTAATTGCCATATAAATGCAAATTGTTATTGTTTATGTTAGTCTCACTATAAATATAGGGCGGCACAGTGGCGCAGTGGTTAGCACCGCAGCCTCACAGCTCCAGCGACCCGGGTTCAATTCTGGGTACTGCCTGTGTGGAGTTTGCAAGTTCTCCATGTGTCTGCGTGGGTTTCCTCCGGGTGCTCCGGTTTCCTCCCACAGCCAAAAGACTTGCAGGTTGATAGGTAAATTGGCCATTATAAATTGCCCCTAGTATAGGTAGGTGGTAGGGGAATATAGGAACAGGTGAGGATGTGGTAGGAATATGGGATTAGTGTAGGATTAGTATAAATGTGTGGTTAATGGTCGGCACAGACTCGGTGGGCCGAAGGGCCTGTTTCAGTGCTGTATCTCTAAATCAAATCAAATGAATTGCTCAGCATTGTATAACTGTAGCCAGGTCAACCTTGTGAATGTGGTTGGTGTTAAATTGACCGGGCCTGTCTGCTGCTGGTCAACTTTCCATCTGGCCTACGTCCAAAACTGCCTGTGGGTTAGTGACGTAACAGGGACTGTTCTCTCTGCCACTTGAACTGATCTGGATAGAAGCAGTTTCACTTGGATAAGGGATGTAGTCGGGCCATCCCACTGAAAGTCATTCCAGGTTGAAGTCATTTGGAATGAGGGAAGGAGTTACAATTTATTCTCACTTAGTATAATGTAGCAAATCAATTTAATATTTGTTGGAGTGCATCAGAATAACGGATGATAATCCTGGGGAATTGAACACATTCCTATTTCTCACACCCTGGGGTTGATTTTTAACCCTATCCACTCAGCGGTAACTGGGAAGGTGGGCAGTTCAAAGTGAGCAGGTTACTCTCCTACTCCGATCACAAACTTTACATGCTATTTTGTTCTGCAGGGGGATGAGGTGCCCATCTGAAGCAGGTGGGGGAATGGGAGGTGGCCCTCACGAATTTATGCAAATTGTGGTCCTATTATGTCATAGGGACCCTGATTGCATTTTAACCCCAAACCAGTGTGAGGAACTACAGTTCCGGTCTCCTTATTACAAAAAGGGTATAGAGGCACTGGAGCAGGTGCAAAAAAGATTTATAAGGATGGTACCAGAACTGGGAGGAGAACAGGAAAGACTGAACAGGTTGGTGCTCATTCCTCTAGAAAAGAGAAGGATTGGTGACC
Organism: Heterodontus francisci; assembly: GCF_036365525.1. Taxonomy (NCBI): domain Eukaryota; kingdom Metazoa; phylum Chordata; class Chondrichthyes; order Heterodontiformes; family Heterodontidae; genus Heterodontus; species Heterodontus francisci. The sequence goes on along the minus strand of NC_090392.1, from coordinate 52,361,050 downwards.
TAAGAGGTCTTTAAAATTATGAAGGGGTTTGATATGGTCAACGTAGAGAAGATATTTCTGCTGCTGAGGAAATCAAAAATTGGGGATCATAGATATAAGATAGTCACTTAATAAATCCAACAAGAAATTCAGGAGAAATCTCATTAATCAAAGAGTGGTTAGACTGAGGAATTCGTTAGCACATGAGGGAGTTGAGGTGAGTAGCGTAGATGTATTTAATGGAAAGCTAGATAAGCACATGAGGAAGAGTGAAATAGAAGGTTATGCTGATGGAGTTAGATCAAGAGTGGTGGGAGAAGGCTCATGTGAAACATAAACACCGGCATAGAATAATTGGACCGAATGGACAGTTTCTATAATTCTATGTAAGAAGGAAGTGGCCCGTCCGAGGTCAGTGTGGAACTGCTCCAGGTGGGGCCAGGAGGAGCCTCACAAAAGGCCCTGCAAGAAAATTCACAGGTCAGAATTTTATCTGGGCAACAGGGGTCTCAACGTCTGGCAAAGGTGACAACGAAAACCCCACGTCGTCTCTTCAGAGGCCTGATTAATCAAGTGCCAATTAGGCACTTAACTGGACAGCGCCTGGCCTTCCGCGGAATCAAGGACCCTGGCAACGGAAGTCCCGCCCTCTGAGAGCGTCCAGCCAATCAGAGGCCAGCAGCTCTTTAACAAAGCAGCGCCACCACAGAGGGGGTGGCTATTGCTGGTGGAGCACCTACCTGAGGCCCAGGAGCGGTGCAGGCCACAGGTAGGTCAGGGTGGGAGGGGTTTTGCGGGTAGCGTTCGTGGGAGAGGGGATGTAGGGTGGTTGGTAGCAAGGGCAGGGAGGTGGCTCACATTGAGCCCCCCTCTTCCTGATGCCAGTCCCTCATTCAGGCAGTATGTGCCTTTTTACAAGGGAATCCCCCAACCACCACCATCCCACCCAATTATATGCTCCCCCCTACCTCCAAACCCGTCATGGGGCAGAGCATAAAATTCCCCCCACAGTCTTTGTCTGCCCTAGATTCACACCAACACCCCCAAACCTCACCAGCCCCTCAACAACCCACCACCTTTCCCTCCCACAAGACTATGCCAAACAAACCTCCCTGTGACTTATCTGCTTGCCGGCGAGCCGACCCTTTAGTGCCAGAAACTACCAGCCACGTGGATTTCCTCTCCCGCCTGCTGGCCAACAGCTGCATTCCACCTGTTACCCCAGTGCTGGTGACTCCGGGGAATTAAAACACTCCAGGCCCTGAAACCGAGGCCAGCGAATGGTTTCACAATCACTCCAGCCCCATCAACCCGAAACTGACTCGGGCTTAAAATTGACACGTCGCTCTCCACCAAGTATCAATGTTAAGCTTTCCCAGGTCAGGTGCAGCATGATTGGATGCAGAGTAAAGCTTGTCACAACACTATCCCTTGGTCCTGATTACACCAGTGCAACAGATGTGTTGTTTGCATTTCGCTGCATGCGATTGCGGTTTAGTGGCAGTTTAGGTTGAGGCTTCCTATCCTGGGCCTACCCTGACTAGAAGTGAGCTTGCACCAAACTCATTTCACCTGCAGCTGACCTCTTGCTAGCCAGGGTTTGATTTGAAGCCAAGTCCACAAAGTAAAAGGATGTGCCTAACGCAGGCCCCACCCACATTCTCTAAAGGGGCCACCACTCTCCACAGAGACAGTAATCTAGAGCTGCACATAACATACCTACCTCTCACTGCAAACAAGCTGATATCTTTGCTCTGTGAGTAGGGAGGGTTCAGAAAAGAGAAAGCAAATATTTTTACCCCAGTTTTCTCTTGTATTGGGGTACAAGTAACAGCGGTTCAGGTGCCCATCGACAAGCATCATCCCTGACAATGTGCACTGGTAGGCTGTTCGACTGTAGGAAGCTTCACAGCTGAGCCGAATCCCGTCCTTATTCAAGATTCGCACTTCCCACCAAAATTCACACCATGAGGCAGGAACCCAGCTGATATTTTAACCCTGCCTATCCCGGGGTAATTTTAACACGCCAGACCCAAAACCAAGCAGAATCAACTAACTCAGTGCAGACTAGGGCCTGAATGTGGGAGCTAATTGGTCAGCACCACCAGTGGCATTTGTACTGAATGAAGCATCAAAGCTCTCTGGTAAAATAATTTAGTAACTGGAATATAATGAGGAGCAAATGGAGCCTCCTATTAAATCTTAAATAAAATGACCTGGTGCAAAGCCCCAATGTATTTGACATTTATGCTTGTACTGAAGCATCTTAATTAAAACTGGAACAAGGAACTTAACATATTTTACATAAAACAGATTAAAGGCACGTTTAAATTAAAACATATGTGCCAGCCACGAAGACTGCCTATAAAATTGGTAACTTATGAAAGTGGCTATGCCGAAAATTTAAATGCGATTGATGTCAGTCTAATTGGAGACATATACTGACACTTTGGCTGCCTGCGGAAACAAGTGATATAAGAGCAGTCAATTAATGTTCACCGTTAATTGACTTTTTTAATTATTGCATGGGGGTGAAACTGCCTAGCTGTGTGAAAGGGAGCAAATCCCACTGCCTCTGGCTGTGTGAAGGGGACAGGGAAAGACACCAATCCATCTCGCTGGCCTTTCAGCTGATCGTAAAAAGTCGATTTGAAGAGTTAACACTCAGAGCAGTACAGTTGAGAACAGTCAATCAGCTTCATTGCCATGTTGTCAGACTCTGTCCTGTCTGTTTAGTATTGCCTTGGGCTGACAAGCCGAAGCTACTGGCTGCACGGTTAGTTTGTTGAACAATCGTTCCCTTCGTCATGTAATGCACGGTTCAAACAACACTGCTGCTCCTGTGTGACCCCACCACTCATTATATACTGCTCGACTGCATAATACAGAATTGTCTGGAACAGCTCCACCGTGTTACACACCAGTCAGCGAGTGCAGTTCCCCTGTTTAATGCGTTGTTCTATCCAATATATCTCATGTAACACACTGTACAGTACACACAGCTCCCTGTGTAATACACCGTCCAGTACACACAGCTCCCTGTGTAACACACCGTCCAGTACACACAGCTTCCTGTGTAACATACAGTCCAGTACACACAGCTCCCTGTGTAACACACCGTCCAGTACACACAGCTTCCTGTGTAACACACCGTCCAGTACACACAGCTTCCTGTGTAACACACTGTCCAGTACACACAGCTCCCTGTGTAACACACTGTCCAGTACACACAGCTCCCCGTGTAACACACCGTCCAGTACACACAGCTCCTTGTGTAACATACAGTCCAGTACACACAGTTCCCTGTGTAACACACCGTCCAGTACACACAGCTCCCTGTGTAACATACAGTCCAGTACACACAGCTCCCTGTGTAACCCACCGTCCAGTACACACAGCTCCCTGTGTAACACACCGTCCAGTACACACAGCTCCCTGTGTAACATACAGTCCAGTACACACAGCTCCCTGTGTAACACACCGTCCAGTACACACATCTCCCTGTGTAACACACCGTCCAGTACACACAGCTCCCTGTGTAACACACCATCCAGTACACACATCTCCCTGTGTAACACACCGTCCAGTACACACAGCTCCCTGTGTAACACACAATCCAGTACACACAGCTCCCTGTGTAACACACCGTTCAGTACACACAGTTCCCTGTGTAACACGCCGTTCAGTACACACAGTTCCCTGTGTAACACACTACACTTCATTTAGAACTTTGCGTAATGCACTGTTCAGTTTGAGTAAGTCACTCCTACTCATTAACACCAGTTTTATGAATGTCTTTTTTGCCTTCACTTGTCCCCTTCTTCTGTTTCAGTCTCTTCAGATCGGATACCACCCATCATCCGCCAGGGCCCCGCTAACCAGACACTCGCTGTTGATTCCACAGCACAGCTTCAGTGTCATGTTATTGGGAATCCCCTTCCCAGCATACACTGGCTAAAGGATGGGCAGAGGATCCTGGGCAATGACCCTCGCATTAGCATGCTGGATAACGGGACACTTCAAATTACCAACATACAGGTAGGACCAGGATACTGTCAGCACTGAATACTGTGTCAGCTTTGGGAGAAATTGTGGGTTTTGTGAAATTGTTAGTATAACTTTTTCCCTGTTGTACACTTTCCCTACTTAAAGTAAATGCTGTAAGGACACAAAGGCATTGATTTTATGGAATGTCACCCTGGCTGATCTGAACATCATAATCTGCACATTAAAGCTAAAAGGTTGAAAATTTCAGGAAGCTCACCTGTGATTTCATGATATGTTGCTCCCACCAATTGAGGCTGTGCTCAGGAGCCACATAGTCATAAATTGGCCCTTAGATGTGAAGACTAGGAAGTGAGAGGAGTCATTGATCTATCAAAGTATGAAGAATTAAAGCTTTAAATTACTGTATGGAAACCTGTCAAAGTTTGGTTATGAAAAGACTTCCATGAGAAACTTCTAGCATGTTGTTACACATTGAAATGATGCCTATCCTCACACACCTACAGCTCTATTCTCATTCTCGTTCATTCAACCATTTTTGACCATTTTTCATTAAAAACCTTTTACTTTTTACCTATATTTCCACGGGTGTTTGCCTTGCGCCCTATGCTGATATTATTCACAGTTGAGGATGTGAGATCATTTCGAAGCTATACTGGTATCACATCTGAGAAGCAGGCAGTAGGGACAATATGACAGCTCTTCAAATATGCAATAGTTCAGCTAAGGATGAGCAAAGCATAGTTAGAATCATACAATGGTTACAGCACAGGTGAGGCCATTCGGCCCACCGTGTCTGTGCCGGCTCTCTGCAAGAGCAACTCAGCTAGTCCCATGTCCCCGCCCTTTCCAGGTAGCCCTGCAAATTTTTTCTCTTCAGGTAATTATCCAATTTCCTTTTGAAATCCACGATTAAATCTGCCTCCAAAACACACTCACGCAGTGAATTCCAGATCCTAACCATGCGCTGCATAAATTTTTTTTTACCTCATGTTGCCGTTGGTTCTTCTGCCATTCATCTTAAATCAGTATCCTCTGGTTCTCAACCCTTCCGCCAATGGGAACAGTTTCTCCCTATTTACTCTGTCCAGACATCTCATGAATTTGAACACTTCTAGCAAATCTCCTCTCAAACTTCTCTTCTCTAAGGAGAACAATCCTAGCTTCTCCAATCTGTCCATGTAACTGACGTTGTCCCCGTTCACCTATTTACTGCTGTACAACCCCTCATGATTGCCAACACTGAAGTGTATGTAATGGTTCTTTTAAAAATATCACAACACTGGAAAAGTGTGGAGAATAAAGGCACTGGCTGTGGAAAGTAGAGGCTCTAGTTGTGGAAGGTGGGGGTTCTGATTGTGGAGGGTGGGGGCACTGGTTGAGGGGAGTGTGGGAGTGTGTGGGCACTGGTTGTGGAGAGTGTGGGCACTGGTTATGGGGAGTGTGGGCACTGGTTGTGGAGAGTGTGGGCACTGGTTGTGGGGAGTGTGGGCACTGGTTGTGGGGAGTGTGTGGGCACTGGTTGTGGAGAGTGTGGGCACTGGTTGTGGAGAGTGTGGGCACTGGTTGTGGGGAGTGTGGGTACTGGTTGTGGAGAGTGTGGGCACTGGTTGTGGGGAGTATGGGCACTGGTTGTGTTTTTATGTTGTGGATGATGCTGCCAAGACCATATATATTGTCTATTGCAAGTTGCCCTGATGTGGTGTTGCTGGACCTTTTCCATGAATCCTTGTCGTGCTTGTGGTGAAGGTGTTCTCACAATGCTGTTAGGTAGAAAATTCCAGGATATTGACCCAGCAAGAGTGAAGGAATTACAAAATATGTCACACTTAAAATGGTTGTGACTTGAAGTTGTATTTGGATGTTATGATGTTACAATGATGTTATCCAAATCCAAATGTAGACTGGCATGGGCTGATTCTTTATTGGAGGAGTTGAATCCCTGAAGTATCTATGGATTGTTGGGCGCATGTCTGGATCACAGATTGCTTATTCCCAGTGATAGTCTGAGTGTCAGCCATGTCAGTTGTTCATACCCTCACCTCTGAGTCAGAAGATTGTGGGTTCAAATCCCACTCCATAGACTCGGGCACAAAATTCAGACAAATGCAGTGCTGAGAGAGTGCTGCAGTGCCGGAGGTGTCATCTTTCAGGTGAGACATTAAATTGAGGCCCTGTCTTACAGGTGGGTGTAAAAAACACCACGTCGCTATATTGAAGTAGAGCAGAGAAGTTCTCCCCAGTGTCCTGGTCATCAGCCAACACTTAAAAACAGATTATCTGGGTTCTTGCTATGCACAAATCAGCTGCTGTATTCCCTACATTACGATAGTCATTATACTTCAAGATAAAAGCACTTCACTGGCTATCAAACACTTTAGGATGTCCTGAGGTCATGAAAAGCACGACTTAAATACAAGACTTTCTTTTTTAGACTGGTTTGCCTTCCCTGGGCAAGTGTTGCCAGTTCCTGCTTAGACCAGTGATTCTCAAACTGGGGTCCACAGCCTCCTGAGGATGCATAGAGACGCTCCAGGGGATCCGCAAAATAATGTGAAAATGCTTACCGAGCAGGGCCAGCCTTACGGGTGGGCAACATGGATGACTGCCCAGGGCGCCATGGTCAAGAATAAGTAAATGAGCAGCAGTCGAAGGCAGGCATTGGTGCGGGCAGAGGGCTGGGGGCAGAGTACAGCCACTACATATGTAGCACAGAGTGGACTGGCTCACTTAGGAGGGGAGCACACATGGGGGAGTGCTGAGAGCGGCACACACACTATATAGTATTATAATTTAGATGGGAGTCCATGATTGCTAATCCATTTGAAAAGGGCCGGGTTCTTCAACAAAAATTGTTTTGGAACCACTGGTTTACACCACCAACACTGCACTCCTGGAGAGGGAAGGGGACATGATAAACTGTGATGTTATACTTTGTTAGAAATTGACTGTTGACTTGCTACAATGGGAGGAATTCATGATCTTTCTGGATGGATAAACTAAAATAGACTGAATGGCTTTCTTCATCTGTAATTAACTTGTGATATGGCATAATGAACACATTAATTTTAATTATATGATGTTCAGTAACCATGTGAGCTTCCCCCTTATTATCTAAGCCTGTCTTTCCAAGTCTCCAGAACTAGCATTCTCTAGGTATTTTATAGTTGGATAACAGTATAGTGTATATCTTCTAATTGATGAAGTTCATGAGTGAATGATTAACCTGCTCATGCTGTGTGTGGTGTTTCTATACAAGCATTAACTGTGGCTTAACACCTGTGTAAAAATAGCACACAAAGGAATGCACTATGATGACCTTTGCAAATCAGAAGATCTATCCTTACATTTTAAGTTTTACTCACTAACCTTTTGTTGAAGGTTGCCATCCTAGCCAGTTTTATGCTAGGTATTCTACTCAAGTTCATTAACACAGATTACTCCCATAAGTGGATCTTATGCCCTCTATGAACTGGAGTGCGTCTTTGCTTGTCCAATATCTAGATGAATGAGAGGGATCAATGAATAGGGATCAATAAGACAATCCTTGCTGTTGTATGCCAGTTCATTTGAAATGTGTCATCTGATTCTCGTTTTCACTGGCCAAATGGAACACATATATTATCAAACTGAAACACAGGCTACAAACCAGCAAATTATTTATCTGAGACAGAGTAGTAATCAGCACCAGCTAATTTTCAGGAATCTATAAATTTTTCTCTCTTTTGCGATAATAAAGGTGTCTCTCCATGAACTATCTTTCAACATGCTTTGAAGCTTGAAAATGAATGCTGACTTCTTACATGGTGAACGACTGTCACAGAGTCAAACTAGTTCAGATTTTTTCAATCTTTCATGGGATGTAGGCATCGCTGGAAAGGCCAGCATTTGTTGCCCTCCTAATTGCCCTTGAGAAGCAAATTCCTCTGGATGCTGGAAATCTAAAATAAGAACAGAAGTTGTTGGAAACAAAAACAGAAAATGCTAGAAACACTCAGCAGGTCAAGCACCATCTTTGGAGATAGAAACAGGTTAATGTTTCAGGTTAATGACCTGTCATCAGAACTGGAAAAAGGAGATGTAACAGGTTTTAAGCAAGTACAGAGGCAGGGAAAGAGGGGAGGGGAAGAAAGAACAAAAGGAAAGGTCTGGGATAGAGTGGAAGGCAAGACTGATGAAATGACAAAAGGGATAATGGGGCAAGGCAAAAGGGGGTGGTAATGGGACAGGTAGAGAAACAAGAGATGGATGCAAAGGATGGGTAAATGGAAACGGCAGAATCATTACCAAAAGTTACTGTCCAAAAGATTTGTTGAACTCAGTGTTGTGTCTGGAAGACTGTGAAGTAAAAGATGAGTGCTGTGCCTCGAGCTTCTGTTGAGTTTCATTAGAACAGTGTAGGAAGCTGTAGATAGAGAGGTCAGAGTGGAATTAAAATTACTTAATAAAAGCAGTTTCTTTGGTGGCTTTAAACTGTAAATTAACTTACAAGTTTCAGATAAACCCACAATTGGAAGCTCCCGCCTGCAAAACTATCCATTAAAGGAGCGCCAAGTAATCATTGGCTCTGTCCTGAGGTACCTAAGTCACTGTTATCAATTAAATCCTCTATCCCCAGCATCTTAATCACCGAGAATGTTTTAAAATTGAATGGGATGTCTTGCTTCCGTGACCTGTGTCAAGTAACTTTGAATTATCTGCACTGGCTGGTAATTAACAGTCAACTATCAAAGATACTGTTTACCCAATAGTCCCCTTAAATTCTGCATTCAATCTACATTAGCATATTAAACTACCTTTTGTTGTGATAAGAATCAGGCACAGCCTTCCCGACACTATATGTTTTCACATTGTTTGATAGAAACCAAGACACGGATGCATATTAATCAGCTTTTACTTGCAAGAACAAAAGTATGTAGCACAGTACAAAGACAGCGCACAGGAACCATGAGTAGCACTGTGAATGAATATTTTTTTTCTATTCATTCATGGGATGTGTGAGGCAAGTGTACTGGCAAGGTCAGTATTTATTGCCCTTGAGAAGGTGGTGATGAGCTGCCTTCCAGACCATGGTGATGTTCCATGCGCTTGGTCCCCTTGTCCTTCTGGGTGGAGAGGTCATAGGTTTGGAAGCTGCTGTTGAAGAAGACTTGGCCAGCTGCTGCATAAGGAACCTATGCAGACAAAAACATATTTTACCACAATCTTTCAGAAATGCTGCAATACATCATATATTGACAGAAAGAATTTTCATTTATATAGTGCCTTTCATGACCTCAGGATGTTCCAAAGTGCAACATAGGCAATAAAGTACTTTTTAAGCGCAGCCACTGTGGCAATGTAGGAAATGCAGCTCCAGTTTGCACACAGCAAGATCCCACAATATGCAATGGGATGAATGACCGAATAATGTTTTTGGTGGTGGTGGTTGAAGAATAAATATTGGCCAGGACAACTCCCCAGGTATTTTTTGTATAGTAACATGAGATCATTTACATACACCGAAGAGGGCAGATAGCACTTCTGTTTAACTTTTCATGTGAAACACAATGCCTCCAACAGTGCAGCACAACCTCATGTACTTAGATCTCTGGAGGTAGATAGAGAGAAACTAATTCGTTAGGTGCAGGAGTCCAGAACAAGAGGACCTAACCTTAAAATTAGAGCCAGGTTGCTTAGGGGTGATAACTGGAAGCACTTCTTTACACAAAGAGTAGTAGAAGTCCAGAACGCTGTCTTTTAAAAAGCTTTGGATGCTGTGTCAATTGGAGCTATCAAAACTAAGATTGATAGATTTTTGACAGATGATGGTATTAAGGGTTATGGTGGGTAAACACAGCTGAGGTACAGATCAGCCATAAGCTAAATGAATAGTGAAGCAGACTCGAGAAGCTGAATGGCCCATTCCTGTTTCTGTGTTCCATAGCACATCTACTAGTTTTGCACATTCCCTTTATTTGGTATGAATTTTTTTTCCAAAATACTGATTTACATTTTTTCGGAATATTTTTATAGTTGCAGAACAATAAAAGGTCATATCAATACAGCCTTAAAAATGGAACCAGCTTGCTAATGTAAGCTTCAATTTCCTCCCATTGAAAATGTGAGAATGTTTGCTCCATAATGAATGACCTACTAATGAAATTGCGAGTATAGTAGGTTCTCAACTATGATTTCTGTTAATGTTGCTCTCATGCCTTCCATTAAACCCCTCCCTCATGCTGAATTTGATGCAGCTTCGGATCAGTTTAAACAGAAGTAAGCTTTATAAACTCGTCATTGAGATCACAAGACAGTTACATTAAAACAAAACACCCTTTGTGATAATTTCTCACTAAAATCCACAGTGATTTCAAAGAAGGGATGTATTTTGCGGATTATAAACTGTTGAAGTTAATCTTTTTACACAAGGCAAACACTTCCAGGTGCAGTGATGTGCTTTTCCCTCAGTCCAACTCAACTGCTACAAGCTGAGGTTCAGACACTGACATAATCATGGTCCCAAGAAGGCCAATGTTTTAGTGAAGTGGATTGAGCGAGGGGGCTCATTCCCACATGTTTTGAGTTCTGAGTCTTTCCGTAACCCAGTGGAGTCCAATGCATTTACAGGCAGTGGCATCCAGCTCCCATTGTAAATATAGAAAGTCTCTCTCCCAAATCGCGATCCCAGAACCTAGTTCCAAGGCGCACAAATGAAAATACATCAACACCCCTCCTGCACCCAAATCATCTTAGGGCTGCTCATTTCCATGGAAGCAGGTGGCAACCCTTACTCTATCCTCTGAGAACTCTGCACTCCTCCAATTCTGGTCTTTAGTGTATCCCCAATTGCTCCAGCATTGGCTGCCATGTCTTCATATGCCTAGGCCCTAAGCTCCCTTCCTAAATCTTTCCATCGCTCTACTGCTGTCTTCTTAAAAACTACCTCTTAGGCTAAGCTTTTGGTCGCATGTCCTAACATCTGCTTATGTGTCTCGGTTTTGTTTTGTTTGATAACACTCCAGTGAAGTGCTTTGGAAAGTTTTACTATGTTAAAGGAGCTATATAAATGCAAGTTGTTGTTATTTTCATGCAATAACGGCTCCTGTCCACTCTTCCCACTTTAAACTGATAAGTGTACTTCAGGAGATAAGAGGCCTGCTCACCTGGATAAAACTGGGGGAAAGGACAGGGTTTAAAAACACGATGTTTGACTTGTATAGCAAATTTTTTAGACAATTATCACATTACCAAAATAAGATACCGGGCTGCTTTAAATCCTTTTTGCTCCTTTGATGCTCAAAATGGCTGCCACCTTGCTATTCCAGCTGCATAGCCACAACTGGCATTCATGCAATAGAATCACATTCACCAACAAGGTAAAACAGAGGCCAGTCATACATTAGTCATAAAAGATTGTGGTCATGCTGAACATTTATTTAAAAATTGATGCTGAAGTCTGTTGGGAGTGAAATATTTAACGTTTTTGTGCTTTCATTGTCCCGGAGTCATGGGGTTAATGCATCTTCCTTGTCCCTGTGCGGGTAATAGCATCATTTTATTGCTGCTGTGGCTGTTTGCCCAGAAAAAATTAGAGCTGTCAGGCAGTTTCTGAGACGACTATGAATTAATGGTCCTCTGGGAGACAGCCTCATCAGGTCAGAGTGATTCAGGGGGTACTAGGGGAGGTCATGTGACTGAGCTCAGAGAAAGGGACAATCTGCCACTGAAACACACTCAGAATTCGAAATTCAGAGCCGCTGAGTGGAAAGAGCTCCTTCTGCCTCAGTTTTTATGCACACTTCCCACGTAATTGAGCAGGTTCATTAACATCACCCATACTGAGGCCTGTTGCTGACTGGTGATGTCCAAAAGGCTCCCAGTCCAATTTGTCACCTCTAAAGCCAACATATGTCTGATAACGTTTTCTTTTTAATTGACATTATATTTCAATTCCAAAGATTATAAAGAAAGAGGTTGAAACAGGAAAACAGGCAGATGTTTAAACAATTAAGGGATCAGGTTTAAAGAGTTTTTAATTTAACATTTGTTTCACAAAATGAATAAATTGCACGTATGTTTCCATACCTAAATAGGGGTGGTTGATATTCATCCTGACTTTGGGCTATTATGCTTTAATGATATAGAGATGGTATATATTCATACTGACATCAGAGTGGTCTATATTCCCACTGATTTAGGAGTGATATATATTTTCAGTGATATAGGGACAATATATACTCTCACTGATATAGATGTAGCCTATGTTCTCACATATACGAGTGGTATATATTCTTATTGATTTAATGTAGAGCTTTGGTTCCTCTATCCAGGTTAAATAGTGTCCTCTGTGCTATTGGATTCCATAGATAGTTTTCCTCTAATTAGGTTCAGTGTGAGTGCTGCATTGTCTAAGGTGCTAGGTGGATGTAAAAGATTCTTTGAAGAAGAGCATGGAGCTCTCTCAATGTCCTAGCCAACATTCATCAACCAATTACCAGTAAAAAACAAGCTATCCAGTCATTTATCCATTGCTGTTTGCAGGACCTATCTGTGCACAAATTAACGACTGCTTTTACCTCTGTAACAATAATAATTGTGCATTTTACTAGTGATGAATTTACTGTGAAGAGCTTTGAAACATCCTTCCCTCATTCATTACCGTCCAAAATGTTTTCCATTCCTTTAATAAAGATGGTGGCAAATGCTGGGGTTTAGTTCCTCAGGCATTGACAGTCATCCACTTAGCCCAGGGAGTGGGCAGAATTGTATTCTTGCGACAGGGGTCCCAGCGGCGGGCTGGAAGGTGTGAGGAGACCCAGCTTCGGCCCTCCTTCAGACCCCTGCAGCCAATTCACGGCGAGCAGACAATTTAGTTGCACGCTGGCGGGAACACTGTCTCTTTAAGGGATGAGCTCCTGCCAATCGGAAGGCTGGCAGCTCTGCAGGACCAGCAACACCACTGGGAGTGGTGGCCACTGCCAATACTGCAGGAAGCCCTGCAGCACTGAATAAGAAGGAGACCCCAGGAAATGTGAGTGGGGCGGGGTTTGCTGGGGCCATCCAGGCAGACCCCAGCGACGGGGTGGGGGGAGGAATTGGTAAGGTTGGGTATGTGTCTTCCTGGGGGGGAGGGGCGGGGGCGACGGCAATCGTCGCCAGGACATACGAATTAGGAGCAGGAGTAGGCCACTTGGCCCCTTGAGCCTGCTCTGCCATTCAATAAGATAACAGCTGATCTGATTGTAACCTCGACTCCACATTCTCGCCTACCCCGATAACCTTTCACCCCCTTGCTTATCAAACATCTATCTACCTCTGCCTTAAAAATATTCAAAGACTCTACTTCCACTGCCTTTTGAGGAAGAGAGTTCCAAAGACTCATGACACTTTGAGAGAAAAAATTTCTCCTCATATCTGTCTTAACTGAACAACCCCTTATTTTTAAATAGTGATCTCTAGTTCTGGATTCTCCTACAAGGAGAAACATCCTTTCCACATCCACCCTATCAAAACTCCACAGGATCTTGTATATTTCAATCAAGTCGCCTCTTACTCTCCTAAACTCCAGCGGATACAAGCCTAGCCTATCCAACCTTTCCTCATAAGACAACCCACCCATTCCAGGTATCAGTCTAGTAAACCTTCTCTGAACTGCCTCCAACACACTTACATCCTTCCTTAAATAAGGAGATGAACAGTACACAGTACTCCAGATGTGGTCTCACCAATGCCCTGTATAACTGAAACTTAACCTCCCTACTTTTTTATTCAATTCCTCTCACAATAAATGATAAGATTTTATTAGCTTTCCGCATTACTTGCTGAACCTGCATACTAACCTTTTGTGATTCATGCACTAGGACACCCAGATTCCTCTGCATCTCAGAGCTCTGCAATCTCTCACCATTTAGATAATATGCTTCTTTTTATTCTTCCTGTCAAAATGGACAAATTCACATTTGCCCACATTGTATTCCATTTGCAGATCTTTATTTATTCACTTAACCTATCTATATCCCTTTGTAGCCTCCTTCTGTCCTCTTCACAACTCACTTTCTGACCTTTCTTTGTGTCATCAGCAAATTTAGCAACCATACCTTCAGTCCCTTCATCCAAGTCATTTATGTAAATTGTAAAAGGTTGAGGCCCCAGCACAGATCCCTGCGGCACACCACTTGTTACATCTTGCCAACCAGAAAATGACCCATTTATGCCTATTCTCTGTTTCCTGTTAGCTAGCCAATCTTCTATTCACGCCAATGTGTTACCCACTACACCATGAGCTTTTATTTTCCGCAAAAACCTTTGATGTGGAACCTTATCAAATGCCTTCTGGAAATTTAAGTACAGTACTTCCACCGGGTTCCCTTTATCCACAGCACACGTTACTTCTTCAAAGAATTCCAATAAATTGCTTAAATATAATTTCCCTTTCACAAAACCATGTTGACTCTGCCTGATTATCTTGAATTTTTCTAAGTGCCCTACTATTACGTCTTTAATAACAGCTTCTAATATTTTCTCTTGATTTCCCCCAAAGAAGTGACACCACCCCAATCCCACTAGGAGGCTGCCAGGCTTTACCTGGCGGCGTCTCCCCACGATAGGAAGCCCAGCCATCTCCCTCAAAATTGAGGTGGAGGTGAGAAGAGGTCCTTAAGTGGCCATTAACTGGCCAGAAGGGCCTCCATTAGCCTCGGGTGGGAAGACCAGCCTTCCCTGCCTTGGACTAAATTGGAAGGCATCGGGAAGGCAACAGGCACTCCACCCCCCCCACCCTGCCTTCCGATGCAATTTTATGGGTCCCCGTCTCCATTCCCGTCTCTATGGGGCTCATTAAATTCAGCCCCAATGGCTGGATTCTCATTCAGGGTCGAGAACCTGCGCGGGACCAGTTTCAGGTCCCAACCCCGCACAGCGTATTCCTGGCAAGCCCGCCTCAATTTTTAAAGTGTCAGCCAATTAATGGCCAGGGAATGGGTTTATATCCAATTAAGGATGGTGGGCAGGCTCCTGAGGTTGGAGGGCCAATGGGAGGCCTTTCAGCGCTGACACATTGGCAGGCCCACCGACTGAGGTGGGAGCTGCTGATTCATCATGGGGGGAGAGAGGGCGCCTCAACATGAAGGTGCCTTCTGAAGAAAATGTCAGATTTAAAAAAAATTTTAATGGCCACAGCGGCCTGGCCTTGATGGTGGAGGAGCAACCCTTCCATGGGACAGCCAGCAGCTGCGGCTGTGGCTCGATGGCGATGACAGGTACAGGTGGAGGGTCCCTCGCTGGATTAATCACAGCCCCCCCTTTTCCACTGTGAGGCCGTCCTGACGCACTGGCCGTGTTTCAGCCCAATGTGCAAGTCCACATATCAAATGGAAATCCCTGACGGAGGAGGAAAGGGGCCTTAATGGCCCCTTAATAGTCCTCCATTGGCTACTTGATGCTTGTGACCAGGTAGCTGTTCTGACCCTGATCAGGCCTCTCTAAGAATGGCTCATGTCAGGATCAAGATGCCGAACTGGCACGATGACAGGCAGTGCAAGACTGCGGGCCCATCCACCTCCGATCCCAACCGCACAGCCGACTGAAAATCCTGCCCGTAGTGTCAGCAGGTTATTTAACTGTGAGAAATGTCACGGCTGTGTCTGATTCTTTATCACCTGATGCCTATACACACATGCATGTGCGCACATACACATGCAAGCAAAAGTCCTTGGAAAGTGATCAGGAGTGGGGTCTCCGGCTGATTTCCCCATCTCCCTTTCTCGAGCCCAGGAACACTGAAACCATTGGGAGCATCGCTACCACTGCCATGACTGTGAGCAGCTAGTTCAACACAGATAGGGCCTCCCCAATCCTTGGAGATCATGTGAAAGCCAGCAGGGTGAATTTCCCCATTCAACCTTCCTGGGAGCTCACATGGAAGAGCAAATTGAGCTGAAGCTATCCTTTTGGCTCAGAGCTGGGGTAATTTTGTGCTGCTGTTGGTTTGGAGCACAACATTTCAGAGTTTCAGACTAGTTATCAACTGAAACAAGAAATTAAATCATTGTCGATTGTTGTAAAAACCCATCTGGTTCACTAATGTCCTTCAGGGAAGGAAATTTGCTGTCCTTACCTGGTCTGGCCTACATGTGACTCCAGACCCACAGCAATCTGATCGACTCTTAAATGCCCTCTGAAATGGCCCAGCAAGCCATTCAGTTGTATCTAACTGCTACAAAGTCAAGAAGGAATGAAACTGGACGGACCACCCGTCATCGACCTAGGCACCGGAAATGATAACGGCACACTCAGCCCTGTCGACCCTGCAAGGTCCTCCTTACTAACATCTGGGGGCTTGTGCCAAAGTTGGGAGAGCTGTCACAGATTAGTCAAGCAGCAGCCTGACATAGTCGTACTCATGGAATCATACCTAACAGACAATGTCCCAGACATCGCAATCACAATCCCCGGGTATGTCTTGTCCCACCGGCAGGACAGACCCAGCAGAGGTGGCGGCACAGTGGTAAACAGTCGGGAAGGAGTTGCCCTGGGAGTCTTCAACATTGACTCCAGACCCCATGAAGTCTCATGGCATCAGGTCAATCATGGGCAAGGAAAGTTCCTGCTGATTACCACCTACTGTCCTCTCTCAGCTGATTAATCAGTACTCCTCCATGTTGAACAGAACTTGGAGGAAGCACTGAGGGTGGCAAGGGCACAGAATGTACTCTGGGTGGGGGGGGACTTCAATGTCCATCACCAAGAGTGGTTCGTTAGCACCACTACTGACCAAGCTGGCCAAGTCCGAAAGGACATAGCTGCTAGACTGCGTCTGCGGCAGGTGGTGAGGGAACCAACAAGAGGGAAAAACATACTTGACCTTGTCCTCACCAATCTGCCTGCTGTAGATGCATCTGTCCATGATAGTATTGGTAAGAGTGACCATGACACGTCCTTGTGGAGACAAAGTCCCACCTTCACATTGAGGATACCCTCCATCGTGTTGTGTGGCACTACCACCGTGCTAAATGGGATAGACTTCAAACAGATCTAGCAATGCAAAACTGGGCATCCATGAGGTGCTGTGGGCCATCAGCAGCAGCAGAACTGGACTCAACCACAATCTGTAACCTCATGGCTCGGCATATACCCACTCTACCATTACCAACAAGCAAGGAGACCAACCCTGATTCAGTGAAGACTGCAGGAGGGCATGCCAGGAACAGCACCAGGCATACCTCTAAATGACATCCCAACCTGGTGAAGCTACAACCCAGGACTACTTGCGTGCCAAACTGCGTAAGCAGCATGCAAAGACAGAGCTAAGCAATTCCATAACCAACGGATCAGATCTAAGCTTGGCAGTCTTGCCACATCCAGTCGTGAATGAAGGTGGACAATTAAACAACTAACCGGAGGAGGTGGCTCCACAAATATCCCCATCCTCAATGATGGGGGAGCCCAGCACATCAGTGCATAAGATAAGGCTGAAGCATTTGCAACAATCTTCAGCTAGAAGTGCCGAGTGGCTGATCCATCTCGGCCTCCTCCTGAAGTCCCCAGCATCAGAGATGCCAGTCTACAGCCAATTTGATTCACTCTGCGTGATATCAAGAATCGACTGAAGGCACTAGATACTGCAAAGGCTATGGGCTCTCACAGCATTCCAGCAATAGTACTGAAGACCTGTGCTCCAGAACTTGCCATGCTTCTAGCCAAACTGTTCCTGTACAGCTGCAACACTGGCATCCACCCGGCAATGTGAAAAATTGCCCAGGTATGTCCTGTTCACAAAAAGCAGGACAAATCCAACCCAGCCAATTACCACCCCATCAGTCTACTCTCAATCATCAGCAAAGTAATGGAAGGTGTCGTTGACAGTGCTATCAAGCAGCACTTGCTCAGCAATAACCTGTTCAGTGAATCTCAGTTTGGGTTCCGTCAGGGCCACTCAGCTCCTGACCTTATTACAGCCTTGGTTCAAACATGGACAGAAGAGCTGAACTCAAGAGGTGAGCTGAGAGGGACTGCCCTTGACATCAGGGCATCAAGGAGCCCTAGCAAAACTGGAGCCAACAGGAATCAGGGGGAAAACTCTCCACTGGTGGAGCCGTACCTAGCGCAAAGGAAGATGGTTGTGGTTGTTGGAGGTCAATCATCTCAGCTCCAGGACATCACTATAGGAGTTCCTCAGGGTAGTGTCCTAGGCCCAACCCTCATCAACTGCTTCATCAATGACCTTCCTTCAATCATATGGTCAGAAGTGGGGATGTTCACTGATGATTGTACAATGTTCAGCACCATTCGTGACTCCTCAGATACTGAAGCAGTCCTTGTAGAAATGCAGCAAGACCTGGACAATATCCAGGCTTGGGCTGATAAGTGGCAAGTAACATTCGCGCCACACAAGTGCCAGGCAATGACCATCTCCAACAAGAGACAATCTAACCATCTCCCCTTGAAATTCAATGTTATTACGATCACTGAATCCTCCACTATCAACATCCTGGGGGTTACCATTGACTAGAAACTGAACTGGAGTCGCCATATAAATACCATGGCTGCAAGAGCAGGTCAGAGGCTAGGAATCCTGCAGCGAGTAACTCACCTCCTGACTCCCCAAATCCTGTCCACCATCTACAAGGCACAAGTCAGGAGTGTGATGGAATACTCTTCACTTGTCTGGATGAGTACAACTCCAACAACACTCAAGAAGCTCAACACCATCCAGGACAAAGCAGCCCGCTGATTGGCACCCCATCTACAAACATTCACTCCCTCCACCACTGATGTACAGTGGCAGCAGTGTGTACCATCTACAAGATGCACTGTAGCAACGCACCAAGGCTCTTTCGACTGCACCTTCCAAACCCGTGACCTCTACCACCTTGAAGGACAAGAGCAGCAGATGCATGGGTACACCACCACCTGCAAGTTCCCCTCCAAGTCACACACCATCCTGACTTGGAACTATATCGCCTTTGCTTCACTGTCACTGGGTCAAAATCCTGGAACTCCCTTTCTAACAGCACTGTGGGTATACCTACCCCACATGGACCACAGCGGTTCAGGAAGGCAGCTCACCACCACCTTCTCAAGGGCAATTAGGGATGGGCAATAAATGCTGGCCTAGCCAGCGACAGCAACATCCCATGAATGAATTTTTAAAAAATGTAAATGTGCTATTTTGAGGCAAATGTTTCTTTGGCACTTGTTAAGTCAAGGGTATCACTGCTCGGGAAAACGAATGCATAATCTGTCTGGATCAAGTAGTTCCAGGTCAGACTTAACATGGGTTAGATTCAGAATAAGGGTCCTTCTACTCTGTCGTATCAGACACTCCAAGTGTAGATAAGGGACGGGTTAGGTGCAGAATAAGCGTCACTCTACAGTGTCTATCGAGAATGCATAGGTCAGATGGGGTATGAAATATATGCAGAATGGAAGTCCCTCTACACTATCTGATTAAGCACTCACAGATCACATACAGCACAGTCTTGATGCAGAATAAAGCTCCCTTTACACACTTTCCTGTCAAGCAGTCTATAGCCGGCTGCACCCCAGCTTAGATGCAGGGTAAAACTCCTTGTACATGCATGGGAACACCACCACCTGCAAGTTCCCCTCCAAGTCACACACCATCCTGACTTGGAACTATATCGCCGTTCCTTCACTGTCGCTGGGTCAAAAACCTGGAACTCCCTTCCTAACAGCACTGTGGGTGTACCTACCCCACATGGACTGCAGCGGTTCAAGAAGGCAGCTCACCACCACCTTCTCAAGGGCAATTAGGGATGGGCAATAAATGTTGGCCTGGCCAGCGACGCCCATATCCCATGAATGAATTTTTAAAAAGTCTCAAAGGCCAGGGACAGCCCTGGTGAAAAGCAGGAACACCTCCCCCAACACTGCCTCATGGGTTTGATACAGGGCAGTGCTTGCTGTACTCTACCTCTTCAGTCAATCCCACGTCAGGTGGTGGGTTCACTGGCCTCTTGCTGTGCTGTAAGTTCTTCACTGGAACAGAGATGATTAAGGGGATCTCATTGAGGCATATTAAAATCAGTAACGCGAGGCCACAAACTCCTTACTATCATAGGACAAATGAAGGGAGATGCTAGAATAATTCTCTTTTCACACAGAAGGTGTGACTACTTGAAATGCTTTAGCACAGGTGGCTTTGAAAAGGAAGAAAATAAAAGAATACGAGAGGGGGTCGTGAGCTGGAATGAGAGTAGATCAGTACTGAGATAGATGCGATAAACCAAATGGCCAGTTTCTGTGCTGAAATTTCTATGCTTCTATGCTTATAGATGTAGCCTGGTGAGATTCAGAGTAAAGCTTTCTCTATACTGTCCCATCAAACCATTCCCAGGTCAAGTGCCTTTCGGATTTGGTTAAGGGTCAGGCACCCTCTGCACTGTCTCATCAACTGTTTCAGGTCAGGTACAGTCCCAGATAAGTGCAGAGCAAAGCTCCTTTTTCCATGAAGTGCTTTCAGGTTAGGTGTAGGACAGTACTTTGATTCACAGTAGAGAATCTCTCCACAATGACCCATCCAACACACCCAGGTTAGGGCAGCCTGGATTAGATGGAGGATTAAGCCCCCTCTCTTTTAGTAATGTGGGTGATTCTCAAATTTACAAAATCCTGATGCTTCCTTACAAGGTGCATGGAAAAAAAAATCAAGGAAGAATTAATCAAGGCTACTATAGGGAATATCCCAGCAATTGGCTCCCAAAAGGTACAGAAGAACAAAAGAAGGGAAGAGGAAAAGGTACAAAACATACACTGTCACCCGCCATTCCCTTCCTTTGTTCCCAGATTATGTATCTTTATCTCCTGTTAACTGGGTGGATGGAGTATTGTTTTAAATGGCTATTTTTCACCTAATGCAGTATTAATTATTGGCCAATCTTTAGCACTTTACCTTCTCTGTACCACCAAGATCATATGAATCGCAACTTACAACTATCACAACAATTATCCACATTATCCTGGGATGCCTCTGTGATTTGAATCCCCTTCAAACAGTAGATGAGATGAAAGGGTTGTTTTGTGTGCGTACAGTAACTTCTACTGTTATACTGAATGAGGGACCTTCACACTTTGAATCAATCACTGTTTGGAGCTGACATAAGTTCAAGTCTTTATAAAATGATTCAATTTAATGTCCTTGGAGAGAGTATTTGTACAAACTTTGACCTTTTCTGGCATTATGGGCTGGCAGAATGATGCCACTGTCTTCGACTTTTAATCAGGCTGTGTAGCAAATGACATTTCCTTATGACAGATGCTAATTTGCAAAGGGGGCTGGGAGCTTGCCTGTTTGGTGACCCCTTGCACTAAATAACAAAGAATGCTAGCTGGTCCTTTGGAATTACGATCCCAGATGCAGAAATCTGAGAAATATAGATGCGGATGTAAGAAGATGCCGTTTAGTTCTTGGACTATCACTGGTGACAATGGCCATCTCTGTCTATGATCTAGTATGTCATTTGGGCCTACTCCAGCCCAGGTGCATAATTTGTGATCTGTGACTTTGTGTTTTTGTATCATGCTTGGTTACCTCACAGGAAATCCAATTGAATTCTTTGATAGAAAGACTTGCATTTATATAGCACCTTTCATGACCTCAGGAGTCCCAATGCGCATTACAGCCAATGAAGTATTTTTGAAGTGTAGTCACTGTGGTAATCTAAGAAACAGAGCAGAAAATCTGTGCACAGCAAGGTCCCACAAACAGCAATGGCATAACAACCTGGAGTGTGGAGCATGGTGATTATGTTACTGGACTAGTATTCCTGGACTAATGATCTGCAGACATGGATTCATAATCCTGCCGGGGCTGCTGGAGAATGTAAATTCAATTAATTAAAAAATCTGGAATGAAAAGCTAGTTTCAGTAATAAAATCTTGGAATGGTCTAGCACAGAGGCTGTTTGGCCCATCGAGTCTGTGCCAGCTCTTTTGAAGAGCAATTCAGTTAGTTCCATTTCCTTGCTCTTTCCCTATATCCCTGTAATTTCTCCTTGCAATGCTTCCTTGGAACCCCTTGCCTTTCCAGAGTCAACTAAAATGTAGGCGTGCCACGAGGTGTACAGAGGAATGTCCTCCGCACCTGATCTTTGGAACTACTAGATGGTTGCAAAGACCCATCTGGTTCACTAATATTATTTAGGGAAGGAAATGTGTTGTCCTTACCCAGTCTGACCTATATGTGACTCCAGATCCACAGCAATATGATTGACTCTTAACTGCCCTTTGAGATGGCCTGACAAGCCACTCAGCTTCCTCAAGGCTCACCATCACCTTCTCAAGAGCAATTAGGGTTGGGTAATAAATGCAAGGCTTGCCAGTGATGCCGACATCCTATGAATTAATTAAATTAAAAAGATATGTTTTTCGGTGTTGGTTGAGGGATAAATATTGGTCAAGTCACTGGAGAGAACTCCCATGCACTTTTACAAAATAGCACCATGGGATCTTTTACATCCACCTGAGAGGGCAGATAGCTTAACATCACCTCTGAAAGATCAGCCTAATTATATCTTCAAGTTCCTAGAATGGGATTGAACACACAGCATTCTTACTTAGAAACAAGAGTGCTCTCACTGAACCATAGCTAACACTTACATATATTCTCAGTGATTCTAAAGCCTAGACTATTAAATAGTAGTCAATGACCAGATACTACTGACCAAGAAATCAAAGTTCAAATCACAGCGAGTGAAATACGATTTGAATTTGGTCTTGTAGTAAATAGTTCAACATTTGTTTGCACAGAAAACATTTAAGAGCAACACAACTAGATTTGTGGAATAAGGAAGCAGGACTGAGAGGTGGGATCTGAGATCAAATCCAGACCATGCTAGTGGCATAAAACTCTCCTTTTGTGATGTTTTACTTTGCATGGACTCCACTGAAAAGGAAATTCATCCAAGGTGTGTAATGGGCCGGGTGTGTAATGGGGTGTGTACAGAGCAGGTGTCTGATGGGCACAATGTCTAATGGCCAGGGTGTGTAGCAGTGTGTGTAATGGGCTGGGTGTGTAACAGGCCTGGTGTGTAATGGGCCGGATATGTAATGGGCCGGGTGTGTAACAGGCAAGGGATGTTACGGGCCAGGTGTGAAATGGGCAGTGTATGTAATGGGGTGTGTAATGGGCAGGGCATTAACGGGCAGGGTATGTAATGGGCCATATGTGTAACAGACGGGGTATGTAACGGGGTGTGTAATTTGCTGTGTGTCTAACAGGCCAGGTGTGTAATGGGCAGCTGTGTTACAGGCCAGGTGTGTAATGGGCAGGGTATGTAAGAGGGTGTGTAACAGGCGGGGTATGTAACAATGTGTGCAATGGTCCAGGTGTGTAACGGGCAGGGTATGTAATGGGATGGATGTGTAATGGGCAGGGTATGTAACAGGCAGGGCATATAATGTGCAGTGTGTGTAACAGGTAGGTGTGTAATGGGCAGGCTGTGTAATGGGCCTGGTGTGTAACAAGCAGGCTATATAACAGTGTGTGTAACAGGCTGGGTGTGTAATGTGCTGGGTGTATAACAGGTGGGGTATGTAACAGGATATGTAACGGGCCAGGTATGTAACAGGCAGGACATGTAACAGGGTGTGTAATGGATTGGGTGTGTAAAAGGCAGGGCATGTGACAGGGTGTGTAATGGGCCAGGTGTGTAATGGGCCAGGTGTGTAAAGGGCTGTGTGTGTAACGGGCTGGGTATGTAACGGGCAGGGTGTGTAACGGGTAGGGTGTGTAGCAGGCAGGGTGTGAAACAGGGTGTGTAATGGGTGGCCAATCCACTAACGTCTGATTTACGTCCCGTCACAATTGTATTTCACTCCCATAGCGTCACTAATTCACGCTTGAGAGTGTCAGCTTGGCTCAGTTGGTAACTGTCTTGCCTGCAACTCAGTAGGTTGTGATTCAAACCTTTCTCCAGTGCTTGAGCACATAACTTAGGACTACATTTCAGTGCAGTATTGAGGGAATGCAGCATTGTTGAAGAGGTCATCCTTTAGATGAGAAGTGGCCACTCTGCCTGTTCATATAGCTCAGGTTTACATTAATAATCTTCTGAGCTGTGATTTTTCCTGGTGCTGTGGCCAATATTCCTTCCTTGACAAACACCACAAGAAACAGACTAACTGGTCGCTCGTCCCATTGCTGTTCTTGCTATGTTTAAAACTGAGGCCACATTTGTTGATTTACAACCATGACCCGCATCAAATAATTCAGTGTGTGTTTGAAACATTGTCAATAGATGCAACAATTGATAATTAAATTGATACACTCCTTCATGGGGATATACTCTTATGAATGAGTGTCTGATTCCTCCTAACCTCTAAACAGAACCCCAGCAAACTTTCAGAGCTTGAAGTATTGTTGGTGTGTGAACGAATATCATATATCTGGGGTAACTTTGACTTTGTGCAAATGAGTGAGAGTGAATCAGCAACCCCGTCTTACATCTCTCCCCTTTGAAGTCAATTGATGTAAAAGAGGTGCTGACTTGCTATCACCTTCTTCACCAGATCGCAGAAAGGCAAAAAGAGCTGCATCAGTTGTTAAATAGATGGGAAAATTTCATAGAATCACAGAATTGTACAGCACAGAAGGAGGCCATTCACCCCATTGTTCCTGTGCTAGCTCTTTGAAAGAGCTAATCAGTTGTTTGTAATGCACTCCAATAAATGAAGTGACAAGAACTGTTAAGGACAGTGGGTTGAATTTTACCACGGGCTTCCAACATTGGGGTGAAAAGGGGGTCCTGAGCCCACACTTGCCGACAGTGGGACTGGCTCGATGATTTTACAGCTGCCAGCCTCCTAATTGGCTGTCTGTGGGCCCTCATCTAATTGAGGATAGTGGGAGGGTGAGCAGCTCTGAAGCCTCAGCAGTGCCACTGGGAGAGGTGGGAGCTGCTGAGACACCAGGAAACCTCAGGGGTGCCTTAAGATGGAGACACCCCCATAGAGACAAGTACAAATTGAAATTCAGGATGGCCAAAGAGTAAGGCCTTGCCGATCGCAAGGCAAACCCCTCTGGGGGGTGATCGATGGGGCCGCAGTGGCTGCCTTTCCTGCCCGCGGGCCCTTCTGTGGGGCATGGAGCCTCTGGCTTCGATGGCACCCCCACCCCTCCCCCAACCAGCTGCCACAGGGTTTCTGCCTCCATGAAGCTGGCAGCCTCCCCAAAGAGCTTTGGGGGGGTGGGGGGCGGGGGCTGCTCCACCATTCGAAAATGCCAGTGGCCCCACAAAATGGCCCTTAATAGGGTTGTTAATATGCAAATCAACTGTCCACCTTCTTGGCAGCCAATCCACCTTGCAGCTTGAGACAGTAACGGGCAGCCATCCTGACATGGCTCCCTGCTATTTTACCTGCTCATCCTGCCTCTGTTCCCGCCACCCAGGGGCCAGCAAAATTCTACCCTGTGTGCCTGTATACAGCAGTTGATTCTTTGCCCTTTTAAAAATGATATTAACTAGCTGCAGCTTCCAGCCCAATGGATCAGGCCTGCACTGCTGAGCTGCATTAAAATTGCAGAAAGTTGGCTTTGCTTCCAGTTATGCTCCCCCAAGTAGAAACATCAAGGTTACATTTAAAGCTGCGCACATGCTCTGTGTGAGTGCGCAGCTCCTGAACTGCCAGCTGCCGTTTCCAGGAAATGGGTTCTTCTCAGTGTAGAAGGGGTGGGAGAATAAGGCTTCACCCTCGGAGTTCTCCACATGACTGCGTCGTAAGCCATCACTTCACAAGAGGGAGGGAAGTCACCGGCCAAGTCACCCTGAGCCGCTGTAATGAACATCTGCACTATTTTAAGAGATCCTGGCAACAAACCAAGCAGTCCCCTTGACTGAGAAACCGACGTAGCATGGACAGGAAGAATTTATATTAAAGAGATGAAGGAGAAAAAGTTGCAGGGATTTGGGGAAAGAGCCAGAAAGTGGGACTAACTGGATTGCTCTTCAGACTCGTGGCACCATTTGCCCTCCTTCTGTGCTGTACCAGTCTATAGTGAACTCTGCTGACAGTTCACTGTTTAGTCAGTGAGTAACTGAGCCACACAGATCTGGGTAGCCTCAGATTCAGTCCCTTGTCTTGGACTGAATTCATTGATTTCAGACAGGATGGCAGAAGAGATTGGATTGAACTTAGTGTCCCATGTTAGGAAGAAGAAATTCCACTCGAGTTCACCCTCTGCCCCCTCCCTCAATTGCTAACCAGCGACACCTATTGGAGATGGAAGTTTGGTGAAGTCAGGATCAAGTTTGTCTGGGAAGGTAGTAAATGTAATTCTGCCGTTCAAGAAAGGAGGGAGAGAGAAAACTAGCCTGACATTACTAGTAGGGAAAATGCAAAATCTGTTATTAGGGACATGATAACAGGCCACTTAGAAAATGACAATATGATCAGGTAGAGTCAACACGGATTAGTGGAAGAGAAATTGTGTTTGACAATTCTGTCAGCATTTTCTGAGGATGTAACTTGCAGGGTACATAGGGGTCCTAATGGATATAGTGTACATGGATTTTTAAAAAGCATTTGATAACTTACCATACATTCCACAAAATTAAGACTCATGGGATTGGAGTAATATATTAGCATTGATTGAGGATTGGTTAACAGACAGAGAGAAAGAATAAATGAGTCATTTTCAGTTTGACAAGCTAGAACTAGTGGGGTGCCACAAGGATCAGTTTTGGGCCTCAGCTATTTACAATCTCTATCAATGACTTAGATGAGGGGATTGCATGTAATGTCTCCAAGTTTGCTGATGATGTACCATTGATGTACCAGGTGGGAACGTAGGATGTGAGAAGGACACAAAAAGGCTGCAGAGGGATATAGACAGGTTGGGTGTTTGGACAAGACGTAGCAGATGGAACATAGTGCAGATAAATGTGAAGTTATGCACTTTGGAAGGAAAAATAGAAAAGAATATTTTTTAAATGGTGAGAGACTGGGAAATGTTGGGATTCAGAAGGATCTGCATGTCATGATACATTAATCACAGAAATTTAACATGCAGGTACAGCAAGCAATTAGGAAAGCAAACAGATCTGGGTTAGCCTTTATTACAAAGGGTTTTGAATATATGAGTAAAGATTGTGTAGGGCCTTTGTGAGACCATACCTGGAGTACTGTGCATAGTTTAGGTCTCCTTAACTAACAAAGGATATATTTACCTTAAAGGGAGTGCAATAAAGGTTCACTAGATTGATGCCTGGAATGAGGGGTTTGTCCCATGAGGAGAAATTGAATAGAGTGGGCCTATATTCCATTGAATTTAGAAAAACAAGAGATGATCTTGTTAGATAAGGCTGAAGCATTTGCAACAATCTTCAACCAGAAGTGCTGTGTTGATGATCCATCTGGGCCTCCTCCTGAAGCCCTCAGCATCACAGATGCCACACTTAAGCCAATTCGATTCACTCCGTGTGATTTCAAGAAACGACTAAAGGCACTGGATACTGCAAAGGCTCTGGGCCCTGACAATATTCCGGCAATAGTACTGAAGACCTGTGCTCCAGAACTTGCCACGCCCCTAGCCAAGCTGTTCCAGTACAGCTACAACACTGGCATCTACCTGGCAATGTGAAAAATTGCCCAGGTATGTCCTGAACACAAAAAGCAGGACACGTCCAACCCGGCCAATTACCGCCCCTTCAGCCTACTCTCAATCATCAGTAAAGTGATGGAAGGTGTCATCAACAGTGCCACCAAGCGACAATTGCTTATCAATAACCTGCTCAGTGACGCTCAGTTTGGGTTCCGCCAGGGCCTGACAGCTCCTAACCTCATTACAGCCTTGGTTCAAACATGGACAAAAGAGCTGAACTCAAGAGGTGAGGTGAGAGTGACTGCCCTTGACATCAAGGCAGCATTTGACCGAGTATGGCATCAAGGGGCCCTAGCAAAACTGAGGTCAATGGGAATCAGGGGGAAAACCCTCCGCTGGTTGGAGTCATACCTAGCGCAAAGGACGATGGTTGTGGTTGTTGGAGTTCAATCATCTGAGCTCCAGGACATCACCGCAGGAGTTCCTCAGGGTAGTGTCCTAGGCCCAACCATCTTCAGCTGCTTCATCAATGACCTTCCTTCAATCATAAGGTCAGATGTGGGGATGTTCGCTGATGATTGCACATTGTTCAGCACCATTCGTGACTCCTCAGATACTGAAGCAGTTCACGCAGAAATGCAGCGAGATTTGGACGATATCCAGGCTTGGGCTGATAAGTGGCAAGTAACATTCGTGCCACACAAGTGCCAGGCAATGACCATCTCCAACAAGACAGAATCTAACCATCTCCCCTTGAAATTCAATGGCATTACCATCGCTGAATCCCCCACTATCAACATCCTAGGAGCTACCATTGACTAGTATCTGAACTGGAGTAGCCATATAAATACCGTGGCTAGAAGAGCAGATCAGAGGCTAGGAATTCTACAGCGAGTAACTCCCCTCCTGACTCCCCAAATCCTATCCACCATCTACAAGGCACAAGTCAGGAGTGTGATGGAATACTCGCCACTTGCCTGGATGGGTGCAGCTCCAACAACGCTCAAGAAGCTCGACACCATCCAGGGCAAAGCAGCCCACTTGATCCCATCTACAAACATTCGCTCCCTCCACCACTGATGCACAGTGGCAGCAATGTGTACCATCTACAAGATGCACTGCAGCAACGCACCAAGGCTCCTTAGACAGCACCTTCCAAACCCGCGACCTCTACCAACTAGAAGGACAAGGGCAGCAAATGCATGGGAACACCACCACCTGCAAGTTCCCCTCCAAGTCACACACCGTCCTGACTTGGAACTATATCGCCGTTCCTTCACTGTCACTGGGTCAAAATCTTGGAACTCCCTTTCTAACAGCACTGTGGATGTACCTACCCCACATGGACTGCAGCGGTTCAAGAAGGCAGCTCATCACCACCTTCTCAAGGGCAATTAGGGATGGCCAGCGACGCCCACATCCCATGAATGAATAAAAAAAATATAAAATTCCTAAAGAGCTTGAAAGAGTTGATGCTGGGAGGATGTTTCCCCTGGCTGGAAGTCAGAATCTCAGAATAAAGGGTTGGCCATTGAATATATTCAATATATTTAAGTCAGAGATCAAAAGATTTTTGGATACTAAAAAAATAAAGGGATATGAGGATAGTTCAGGAAGAAGATCAACCATGATCTTATTGAATGGCGGAGCAGGCTCGAGGGGCTGAATGGCCTGCTGCTGCTCCTGTTTCTTGTGTTGTTATGTTCCAACCCTTGTGGTTGAATGGCCTGCTGACAATCAGTGCCAAGGCTCTGAAATGAACAATGGTGATTTGGGCGAAGAACTTGAGGGCAAGGAGCTCGAGAGGAGAAGGCAGAGAATTGGCAAAGAGAGCAGGGCAAAGAACTAAACAATGATCAAAAGTTCAAAATTGTTACGACCTCAGTTGAGACCGTTAACTTTAAAACAAGATATATGAACTCCCCAGACCGATTAAATAATTACACAAGATTTCACATTTTAAGACTTTTACTAGAACAACTGAACAAAAAATCAATATTAACTAAACAGTATTTAGTAGGTAGCTAATACATTAAATTACAGAGAAAGGTATTTCCCATTAATTTATTAACACACTCAAAAACCCCACACCACAGGCTAGATTTTGTTCCCAGTCTGACGTCGGGTTCCATGGTCGGGGAAGGGGGAGCCGTCAGGGAACTCAATGCCGGGATTGTCGGACCCGATCTTCCCGGCAGTGGGGAAGCTCTGTGACGGCCCCTCCGTCGCTCTGCAATGGGACCTGATATTAGCATATTTAAATAACATATTTCCATGAATTAAAATATAAACCACAGCGATCTTACCTTCAGTTCCCGATCCTCAGCGCGATGAGTGGCACTCTCGCACAGGGAAAGCTGGTGCCACCGAGGTGGGGAAGGGGTGAACTCTGCACTCTGATGGGTGGTGGGGGGGGGGGGGGGAGGGGTGAACTCTGCACTCTGATGGGTGGTGGGGGGGAATGGGTGAACTCTGCACTCTGATGGGTGGGGGGGAAGGAGTGAACTTTGCACTTTGTGAAAAGGGGGAGGGGCAACTCTGTACTTTGTGTATTGGGAAAGAGGGAGGGGGGCAATTCTGTACTTTGTTGAACTGTCTGCAGGACTGGTAGCCTTTTAAAAATAGTGCCAGCACCTGCTTCCGCATCGGTGAAGCCATGACCAGCATCGCTAATGTCGCCCCCACCACATGATGTAAGGTGGCCGCCTGCCGCAGAATGGCAGCGGCGCAGGTCCCGCGGGGGATGGCCACCATTTACCCTGCCCGCCGCCGCGCCTAGTGGTGGGACTATTAAATCGAGCCCCACCTTTACACGTTACACAGTGTTCTCTATGACATTGCAGTTAAAAGTCCCAAACTCCTCCCAGTTACAGTGGGTTGGATCTCCCAGTATCCTCTACAGAGCCAATGTTCTCTTTTCTCACTTCTTCCAAGCACACTGACTGGTTTTCTGTTAATAAGGCAAACTCTGGTGCCCCGTTTGTCTTTTCTCCTCCACAAACCTTGAGCCTTCAAACCGGGTTCAAATCTTAGCTGCCTTTCACTGTATCAGTGTGCGGAAAGCAGCTGCCTCTCTCTCTCTCGCTGCGCTTAGGTTGAGCAGCTCCTGCTGGTTTCTTCGTGTCTTCCTTTTTGTCTCTCAGCCTGCCTGCCTCCAGACCTAGGAAAACCTGTTGAATTTATCCAGAATCAAAAGTCAATAGTCGTTTGCCTTTTTTCAATTCTCAAAGTCCATAAGGCTGGTCATAGCAAAACCATCTGGGCATTCCTTTCTTTCTGTGTTAAATTTGCATTTTTAGAGTCCCTGGCTCCCTGTTTACAATCTGTGAGTCTGGGAGAGCGAAACCCACTGTCCTTTAGGTGTTACAACCTTGACCCCTGCTTTCAAAAGGGTCTTTGATCTAGGTTCCTTGATCTAATGGTATCCAAGACCTCTGGCTTCTCTCTGGATAGAATTTACACTGCATTAAAGATCATAGTTTTTTTAAAAAACATAATCATACTACAAAGTCCAGTGTTCATAACTAAAATGTATTCCAGATATAGTGAAGATCAAAATCAGCTTTTGTTATAAGGTCTAATTGATGATTTTTTGACAGAACATTGAGCGATATGATCTGATAGTTCACACATATGCCGGTGGCTTTGTTGCTTGTAACAATGGACGCCCAAGGAACAGCACGTCATCTTTCTACAAGGCACTTTAGTGCCTTCTGGCCTTAACATTGAGTTTAACAACTTTAGACCTTAACTATTTTCTCTTGGATACAAGGATATAATGAAAGATATTGGACCAGAATCACTGGATGTGGAGGAGGTGTGGGCTGGGTTCCTCTATCGGTACATGCCTGACAAGGTGGTCTGCACCCTGGGGTCTACCCACATTTCTTCCACCAAATTCCTGAGTGATGAGAACCCTCTGCTCTTTGTCAAATTTACCATGATTCCCTCCCTCTCTGTTATTCTATTTACACCTCCCCTAGACCCATCTTTAGTTTCTATAACAAAAACAGAATATTCTGGATACAGTCAGGCAGTGTCTGTGGAGAGAGAAGCAGAGTTAACGCTTCAGTTTCCTAACCTTTCATCATATCTTTACTTATCACATTATCACCTTTTGCCTTGCATCATCATCCCTTTCGTCACTAAATCACTCCTGCCCTCCATCCTAGCACAGAGCTTGCTCTTTTGTTCTATTCCTGCCCCCTTTTCCCTGCCTCTGTACTTGTTTAGAAGCTTTTATCTCTAACATCTTCCCGTTCTGACAATAGGTCATCGACCTAAAAACATTTACTCTAGGAACAGCGGGAAAGGAGAAGGTTATTCAGCCCCTCAAGCCTGTTCAACTATTAAGTTAGATAATGGCCAATCTGCTCCTTAACTCCATCTACCCGCCTGGGTTCTGTACCCCTCATCTCTGTTTCTTTCTCCACAGATGCTGCCTTACTTGCTGAATCCAGCATTTTCTGTTTTTATATCCCTCCTTATCATGTTTGTTTTCATACTTATAAAGGAGTTAAAGGGTTCTGAACAGAATATTAATTGTACATTAGTATTAACAATGCCTCGAGTGGTGCCCACTGTGTAATCTGCAGTGACAGGGACAAGCAAAAACAACATCCGACTGACTCTGCTTTTTGTTGCTAGGTAACCGATACTGGTATGTATGTCTGTGTTGCCACAGGATCAAGTGGGGAGACCACCTGGAGCGGCTACCTGGAAATACAAGGTAAGGTGCAGTTAAGTCATAATACATCAGCTAGGAAGCAAATAGTAGACCGGACGGGTCACCAACACAGTCTGTTCAATTAGAACTAAATGGAAAGATGGAACTGCAGGTGCATTTGGAATAAATTCAAAGTAGGAGAGATTGTTCACAGCGATGCTGACTGAAGAAGTATGAGGACAGTGAAAACCATCTGCCATTCAAAGCCAAAGGGATATCTGCTGCCAGTACTGATGTTAAGAACTACTCTCTCGGGTTCCTTAGTCAATCTGATAACGACACTCCACACTGGCAGTTTTAAACTTGGGTATGATAGTGTAGTATAGTGGTTATGCTACTGGCTTAGTAATCTCAGCAGACCCAGAGTTGAAGTCCAACCGTAACAGTTTGGGAATTTGAATTTGATTAGGAAAATCAGGAAATAGAAAGCTGATACCAGTAAAAGTGACCAGTCGGTTCACAGAATGTCACATAGGGAAGGAAACCTACGGTCTTTACCTGGTCTGGCCCCGATGTGACTCCAGTCCCACAACAATATGGTTGACTCTTCTGCCCTCTGATTGTTCAGCAAGCCATTCTGGTGTGTAAATCCATGAAGAAAGCCCACTGCTAATAAATGCTGGTGATGCCAAAATCCTGATTATTTTCCAAAAACTTGTAGCTTGTAGATGGAACTAAAATACACACACTAAAAGGGAGAGGGGATCTTAAGCAGAAGAAGAGGGGAGGCTGGGTAGGTGGGGGAAGGATAAAGGATGGCTATGGACAATTACAAGAAGATCAGCTCAGTAGGGAGCTGCCAGCCGGGGAGCCGTCCCTGACTGAAATATTAATAGGGCTCCTGATAAATAGCTGGATTTTCCGTATAATTGCTCTTAAATGTACTCACCTTCCCATACATCACTGACTGCTTGATTATCAGTGTCACAACCTGACCTAGAATGGGGGCAGGTCAGAGGTTAAACAAACATGTTTGATTGTGCAATGCATTACGGAAATGGACGGCGTCGAAAGAAAAGGGTGAAGAGGACAGGGCAGTGCAAGGCTATGGTGCACTTGGACTTTTAAGACATGGCCTGCAGCACTTGTGATGGGGATGCTGGTTCATACGTGAGCTCCTGTCGATTAGTGGGTACGAGTTGAAGCTTGTTAAGGCAGCTGTTGCCTTTGAGACTTGATGAGTGGCTTCATAGCACAGTCTGACAAGACTCACATCCATCCCAGCAATCCCCAAGCAGTTTCGAAGCCATAAGTATTTAAACTGGGGCCATCTGCGAAATGAGAGGGTAAATTCAGTTTGAGATATCACTCAGTGGCAATGTAGGATGTTGAAGAAGTTGTGACCTGCTGCCCAGGTAGCACTCACTGAATTCCCTCCTGGATTTCTGTTTCCAATTGTATTTGTTGTTTTATTAGCACATTGGTTTGGTTGCTATTATGTTAAATGATTTTTTCGCACTGTTTCCCTTGAGTAGCCAACACTGTCTATTGGAATGCAGAACAGGGGACCCAGAGACTGGGTCTTTATTTTCAGGAGTGGTCACTTGAAGTATACCAGAGTGTCCCTGGCAGTGGGTCTATAGTTGGAGGGGGGGGCCCAGGGTGTCCTTCAGACAGAAAAGTTCAAGCCTCACTTTTAAGGAGATGGTAGCATAGTGGTAATGTTACTAGACGAGTAACCCAGAGGCCTGGTCTAATGCTCTGGAGACACGAGTTCAAATCCCACCAGGGACCGGGGATTGTAAATTCAATTAATAAATAAATCTGGAATAAAATGCTAGTCCCATTAATAATGATCATGGAACT
Source organism: Heterodontus francisci (assembly GCF_036365525.1). Classification (NCBI taxonomy): domain Eukaryota; kingdom Metazoa; phylum Chordata; class Chondrichthyes; order Heterodontiformes; family Heterodontidae; genus Heterodontus; species Heterodontus francisci. Next base: position 52,326,992 of record NC_090392.1, on the reverse strand, counting down.
ATGTGATTGTTGTAAAAATATATCTGATTGACTAATGTCCTTCCTTCAGGGAAGAAAATTTCCTGACCTTACCCAATCTGGCCGACATGTGACTGCAGGCCCAAAGCAAAGTGGTTGACTCTTAACATCCTTTTTGTAATGAGGTGACCAGAACTGCACACAGTACTCTTGTTGTGGCCTAACTAATGTTATATATAGTTATTCATCATCCTAGCTCTTTATCCCGTTTTCTTTTCAAAGTTAATACTGAATCTGCTTCAACCACCCTTCCAGGCATTGCATTCCAGATCATCATAACTGGCAGGGGAGAATTTCCTCATCCCCTCTTAGTTCTTTTGCTAGCTACTGTAAATCTATGTCCTCTGGTTACTGACTGTGCTGCTACTGGAGACGGTTTCTCCTTATTTACTCTACCAAAACTCTTCATAGTTTTGAACACCTATGAACTCTTCCCTTAAACTTCTCTGCTGCTGGAAGAACAACCTGACTTTCTCCACTTTCTCTAATCTGTCCACATAATTGAAATCGTTCCTCCCTGCTGCCATTCTAGTAAATCTTCTCTGCATCTCTTCAGGCCTCTACATCCTGCCTAAGATGTAGTGTCCAGAATTGGCTGTAATACTCCAGCTGGGATCTAACCGGTGTTTTTTGAAAGTTTAACATAACGTCATTTCTTTTGTGCTCTGCTCCTGTTTATAAAGCTAATGCTCCATATGCCTGTAACAATCTTCTCAACTTGTACTACTGCCTTCAAAGACTTGTGTGAGTACAACCCAGCTCTTTCTTCCTGGGGAAAATTCTCCACTGGTTGGAGTCATACCTAGTACAAAGGAAGGTGGTTGTGGTTGTTGGAGGTCAGTCATCTCAGTCCCAGGGCATCACTGCAGGAGTTCCTCAGGGTAGTGTCCTAGACTCAACCATCTTCAGCTGCTTCATCATTGACCTTCCCTCCATCAAAGTTCACTAAGGTTCCTTCAACAGCAACTTCCAAACCTGTGACCTCAACCAACTAGAAGGACAAGGGCAGCAGACACAAGGGAATACCACCACTTGCAAGTTCCCATCCAAGTCACACACCATCCTGACTTGGAACTATATTGCTATTTCTTCACTGTCACTGGTTCAATAACTTGGAATTACCTTCCTAACAGCACTGTGGGTGCACCTACACCACATGGACTACAGCAACTCAAGAAGGTGGCTTATCACCACTTTCTCAAGGACAGTTAGGGATGGGCAACAAATGCTGGCCTTGCCAGAGATGCTTACATCCCATGAAAGAATAATTTCACAAAAATCAATAAGAAGAAAGCTGGATGGACCACCTGGTATTGACCTAGACACTGGAAATGACAAAGGCACACCCGGCCTAGCCAACCCTGCAAAATCCTGCTCACTGATGTCTTGGGACGTGCCAGAATTGGGAGAGCTATAGTCTGACATAGTCATACTCACCGATGCGCCCAATGCCCCAGACTCCTCTATAGCCATCCCTGGGTATGTCCTGTCCCACCAGCCGAACAGACGCTCCCCCCAGAGGTGGCAGCACAGTCAAGAGGGAGTTGCCCTGGGAGTCCTCAACATTGACTCCGGACTTTATGAAGTCTCATGCCATCAGGCCAAACACGGGTAAGGAAATCTCCTGCTGATTACCACCTCCCGTCACCGATCCCCTCAGCAGCTGAATCAGGACTCCTCCATGTTGAACACCACTTGGAAGAAGCATTGAGGGTAACGAAGACACAGAACATACTCTGGGTGGGGGACTTCAATGTCCATTACCAAGAGTGGCTCTGTAGTACCACCACTGACTGAGTTGGCTTAATTCTGAAGGATCTATCTGCCAAATTGGGCCTGTTGCAGGTGGTGAGAGAACCAACAAGATGGAAAAATCCTAATTGACCTTGTCCTCGCAAATCTACCTGTTGCAGATATATCTGTCCATGACAGTATTAGTTGGAGTGACCATTGCACAGTCCTTATGGAGTCGAAGTCCAGACTTCACACTGAGGTCACCCTCCATCGTGTTGTGTGGCACTACCACTGTGCTAAATGGGATAGACTCGGAACAGATCTAGCAGCTCACAACTGGGCATCCATGAGGCACAGTGGGCCATGAGCAGCAGCAGAATTGCATTAAACCACAATCTGTAACCTCATGACCAGGCATATCCCTCACTCTAGCATTACTCTCAAGTGAGGGGACCAACCCTGGTTCAATGAGGAGTGTAGGACAGCATGCCAGGAGCAGCACCAGGCATACCTAAGAATGAAATGCCAACTTGGTAAAGCTACAACACGGGACTATATGCATGCTAAACAGTTGAAGCAGCACGCTATAGAGAGAGCTAAGCGATCTAACAATCAACGGTTGAGATCAAAGCTTTGCAGTTGTGAATAGTGGTGGACAATTAAACAACTAACTCGAGGAGAAGCTCCAAAAACAGCCCCATTCTCAGTGATTCAGGAGCCCAGTATGTTATTAGAAAATGCAAACCTGAGGCGTTTGCAACCATCTTCAGCCAGAAGTGCTGAGTGGATGATCCATCTCAGCCTCCTCCTGAGGCCCCACCATTATAGATGCCAGTATTCGGCCAATTCGATTCACTCCACGTGATATCAAGAAACGGCTGAAGGCATTGGATACTGCAAAGGCTATGGACAACATCCCAGCTGTAGTATGAAGACTTGTGCTCCAGCACTAGTTACACCCTTAGCCAAGCTGTTTCAGTACAACCACAGCACTGCCATCTATCTGACAATGTGGACCATTGCCCAGGTATGTCCTATCCACAAAAAGCAGAACAAATTCAATCCGGCTAATTACAGCCCCATTAATCTACTGTTGATCGTCAGCAAAGCGATGGGAGATGTCGTCGACTGTGCCATCAAGTGGCAATCACTCAGCAACAACCTGATCACTGATGATCAGTTTGGGTTCTGCCAGGGCCACTCGGCTCCAGTCCTTGATACAGCCTTGGTCCCAGCATGGACAAAAGAGCTGAATTCCAGGGGTGAGGTGAGAGTGACTGACTTTGACATCAATGCAGAATTTGACTGAGTGTGACATCAAGGAACCCTTGCAAAATTGAAGTTAATGGGAATCAGGGGAAAACTCTCCACTGGTTGAGGTCATACTGAGCACAAATGAAGATAGTTGCAGTTTATGGACACCTATCATCTCAGCCCCAGGACATCTCTGTAAGGGTTCCTCAGGGTAGTGTCCTAAGCCCAACCATCTTCTGTTGCTTCATCAATGATCTTCCCTCCAAGAAATGAGGTGTTTGCTGATGATTGGAGGGTGTTCAATCCCATTTGCAACTCCTCAGATAATGAAGCTGTTCGCGCCCACATGCAGCAAGACCTGGACAACATTCAGCATTCAGGCTTTGGCTGATAAGTGACAAGTAATATTCAAACCACAAGGGTACCAGGCAATGACCATTTCCAACAGGAGAGAATCTAACCATCTCCTCTTGACATTTAATGGCATTACCATTGCTGAATCCTGTACCATCAACATCCTGGGGTTTACGATTGACCAGAAACTTAACTGGACCAACCATATATAAACTGTGGCTACAAGAACAGGTCAGGGGCTGGGAATTCTGCGGTGAGTAACTCACCTCCTGACACCCCAAAGTCTGTCCACCATCTATAAGGCACAAGTCAGGAGTGTGATGGAATACTCTCCACTTGCCTGGATGGGTGCAGCTCCAACAACACTCAAGAAGCTCAACACCATCGAAGACAAAGCAGCCCGCTTGATTGGCACCCCATCCACCATCATAAACATTCACTCCCTCCACCTCAGGTGCACAGTGGCAGCAGTGTGTACCATCTACAAGATGCACTGCAGCAACTCATCAAGGCTCCTTCAACAGCACCTTCCAACAAGGGCAGGAGGCATATGGGAGCACCACCACCTGCAAGTTTCCCTCCAAGCCACACACCATCCTGACTTGGAACTATATCGCTGTCCCTCCACTGTTACTGGGTCAAAGTCCTGGAACTCCCAGTGGGTGCTGGACTGTAGCAGTTCGAAAAGGTGGCTCAAGGGCAATTAAAGATTGGGATAAATGCTAGCCTTATATGTGACTCTCACATCCCAAGAACAAATAAATAAATACTCAGAAGCTGGATAGGCCAATTTGCCATTTCTCATTCCTCTCCTCTATGAAAGTGCAGACAGATACTGGGGTACAGTAACAAGGGTACTGGCTGCTCCCAGTTACCTCACCCCTGCAACCCTTCTGCCTCTGTGAGCCAGAACAGCCAGGCCTCCAGTTTACACTGACTAATTGGCCACAAGGTGCATCACAGTTGAGTTTGATAGCTGTAGCCATCTGATTGGCTATTTTGAAGCTTAATGTCCAATCAGGGAGCCAGGGAGTCATACTATCTGATTGGGTGTTTCCTGTTCTGCTCCCTACAAGACTCTGAAAGGGCTTAATAGAGTAGAAGCTGAGAGATTGTTCCCACTGGTCAGGAAATCTAGAAGACGGGGACACAGTCTCAGGATAAGGGGCCAATCATTCAGGACTGAGATGAAGAGAAATTACTACACTCAAAGGGTTGTGAATCTTTGGAATTCTCTACCCCAGAGAGTTGCGGATGCTTCATCAATGAATGCAGTTAAGGCTCAGGTAGATAGAATTTTGGTCTCACAGGGAATCAAGGGATATGGGGAGTGGGCAGGAAAGTGGAATTGAAGCCCAAGATCAGGCATGCTTGTATTGCATGGCGGGGCAGGCTCAATGGGCCATATGGGTCTACTTCTGCTTCTAGTTCTTGTGTTCTCTGCTGCCAACTGAAGATCGAATTGAGTGGCTAGATTTAATCCCCATGTTTTCAGCATGTTTTCAGTTATAAGGGACGATATCCAGTAGCGATCCTGGGCTGTGAGATCTGTTTGCCTGTATATAGATAAATAATGAAGATGTTTGGCGAAAAATGCTACTTCTTTCTTTCAGAAAACGGCAGCCCTAACCGCATCCTCTCAGCCGAACCAGACCTTCTGCCCGGTCCTCCCTCAAAGCCACTGATCACCGATGTTACCCGTAACAGTGTCACCTTGACATGGCAGCCAAGTCAGCACATCGGAGGCTCGGCAGTCACATCATACATCATCGAAGCATTTAGGTAAGAGGAAGAAAGAAAGCAGCTGGGAAAACTGGGAATTAATATCATTGCACAGAGGCTTCACCTCCCTGCTGACAGGGGCAGGGTGTTATTTAGCGAGTGGCAGCTCTCGGTGCCAATCTTTTGCAGATTTATGAGGCTCGCTGAGGCAGGGAATGTTCACAGAGAGAGATTTGCCTGTCACAGACATGACAGGAATGGCCTTGAATTACTGTCGGACATGTGCTGCACTAACAGGGAAAGGCTATGAGGCAGAACCAACATTGCTTTCCTGGGAGGCAATTGATGGCTGCATTAGAAGAGTCTTGAAACTCATCAGCAACATCGAAGAAGGACAGCCAGTCTCTGCTTTATGGCTTGAGGTATTAATTCAGAAGACGCGATAGTAGAACAATTGTACTGTTTTGGTAATTTACTTATTTGATTATTTTTTTCCCTCTCCGATCTCTTTCCATGCCTTGCACCTTTTCAGGTCCTGATGACAGCTCCCAGGTTAGAAGGCCATTGACATTGGCTGAGGATAACTCTCTGTGTCCAGCTTTTGCTCAGCTTCCACGCGTGCCAATCAGGTTAAGATTATGGAATCATGGAATCACCATGAGGTAGAGAGATCATCACCATAGCAGTTCTATTGCACTGGAGTGCCAAAGAACTGTGGCCACATTCACTAAAAAAAAAAGTTTAAATTAACCCTTCATGTTCCACCTTTCCTGCAAGTCTTGGCTTCTGTTGGATTCCAGTTCCAAGGACGTTGGCAAATCCCAGTATCTCACCCAAGCATCTATCCTTCGTGTGTGAGCTGGGACAGTGAGTAGCAGCATGCTAATCCACCATGGAAATCATCACAGTTCAACTGAGCATTGTCCTCATAAGAGCATAAGAAATAGGAGCAGGAGTAGACCATACAGCTCCTCAAGCCTGTTCCATCATTCAATACGATCATGGCTGATCCTCAGCCTCAACTTCACTTTCCTGCTCGCTTCCCATACTCCTTAATTCCCTAAGGGACCAAAAAGCTGTCTATCCCAGCCTTAAATATATTCAATGATGGAGCATCCACAACCCTCTGGGGTAGAGAATTCCAAAGAGTCACAACCCTTTGAGTGAAGAAGTTTCTCCTCATCTCAGTCCTAAATGATTGGCCCCTTATTCTGAGACTGTGTCCCCGTGTTCTAGATTCCCCAACCAGGGGAAAAAACCTCATAGTGTCTACCCTGTCAAGCCTTCACAATCTTGTATGTTTGAATGAGGTCACCTCTCATTCTTCTAAACTCTGGAGAATATAGACCCAATTTACTCAGCCTCTCATCATAGGACTACTCTCTCCTCCCATGAAATAATCTAGTGAACCTTCACTGTACCGCCTCCAATGCAAGTATATCCTTCCTTACATATAAAGACCAAATTGAGTACAGTATTCCAGGTGTGGTCTCACCAATGCCTTATACAATTGTAGCAAAACTTCCTTATTCTTGTATTCCAACCATGTTGACTTTGTCTGATCATACTATGATTTTTAAGTGCATTGTTATGACTTCCTTAATAATAGATTCCAGCATTTTCCTGATGATTAAGGCTAACTGGTCTGCAGCTCCCTGTGTTCTCTCTCCCTCCTTTCTTGAATAGTTGTGTTATATTTGCTAACTTCCAATCTGTTGGGACTGTTCTAGAATCACTGAATGTCAACACACCATTTCCAGCAGGGGTCACTGGATAGTGACCCAGAAGAGTTTGTGTGTTTTCACTCTTCCTGTCTTAGATTGAGAAGAGACAACTCATGTGTTTAATTTTTATTTAATCAAAGCAATGATCTAGTTGAGCATTGTTTTTGGTGGCTCTCAAAGTTATGCATCTGGATTAAGGATATCTCCTCATGAATTCCTACTTGTGCCAGAACAGCTACTTCCTCAGGCTCCTAGAATATCAAAGAAAGTCAAAAGAAGGTACTCCAGTGCACACTAAGTGGGGAGCTTTATGTTCTCTCCCATAGCGGGTTTGGAGGCGGGAGAGCATCACATCAGCTGGGATGATGGCCGGTGGGGGGGGGGTTTCCCACCACGATTCTGCCTCTAAAATTTAGTCTGGAGTGGGAAGGCCTGTGAATGGCCTTCTTGCCCCGTTACCAATTGAGGCCCTTAACTCGGCAATTAAGCCTAATTAAGGACCTCATCCTGCCACAATCGCAATTAGCTGCGTGGCGGGTAGCCTTGTCACCGTACATGAAGCACAGCACGGAAAAACCTGCGGGCTGCTTTCTGGCTCCGTAGTGGGGTGGTGGTGGGGGGAATCCCCCGTTAAAAGGCACTTATTTCCTGAACGGGAGACCCAGCATTGGCAAAGAGGGGCCCGCTGACAGCCACACCCCTGCCCTTGCTACCGACCCCCCTACACCTCCCTGCCCCACAACCCTCATCCGTGAGACTCCTCCCACCCCAACCTACCTGTGGCATGGGTCCAGCGACGCTCCTTGTCCCCCAGTAAGTGCTCCTCCAGCAGCAGCCACTGCGAATCAGAGGCCGACAGCTCTCCAAGGCAAGACTTCTGGTGACAGTGTCCTTGATCCTGTGGAAGGCCCACCGCTGTCCACTTAAGTGCCTGATTGGCACTAGATTCAGCAGGCCTTTCGGAGAAGAGGGATCTCGGCATCACTTTTTCCAGATGTCGAGACCCTCATCGCCAGCGTAAAATCCCAGCCTAAGCTTCCCTACAGTAAGGCAAGATTGAGTCTGATGACTTATACTGGAAATTATAACCAAACAAAATCTTCATGAAATAATTGATGATATTGATGTCCTTGAGCAGTTCTTGCACAACATTTTATAAACAGCAATAAAAAAAAATTGAAGCAAAAAGAGAAAAAAATTTATTTTAAAAAGTAAAATATCCATTTTGTAGCCAGGATTAAAACTTAGAGGGAGTTGCCATGAAAATGGATTACTCAAGTTGCATGTGTACGACTCGTGTACCTCTCTGCTCACTCCCATGGAAACAACAACTTGCATTTATATGGGTAGCGCTTTTAACAGAAAACATCCCAAGGTGCTTCATTGGAGCTGAATCAGACGAAAAATTGACACAGGCCGAAGACGGAGGTCTTGGGACAAGCGATTAAAAACGTGGTTGAAGAGGTAGATTTTAAAGAGATTCTAAAGGAGGAAATGGAGGTTGAGAGATTGAAAGATTTCAGGAGGAAATTGCAGACTTCAGATCCTGTAGTGTTAAACACACGGTCACCAATGTTGTTCTGACTGAAGTGGGGGATTGTCAAGGGACCAGAATTGGAGGAGCACAGAATATTAAAATATTTATTCATGGGATGTGGACATTGCTGGTAAGACCAGCATTTATTGCCAATCCCTGATTGCCACTGAATCAGCTGAGTGGCTTGCTAGGCCCCATCAGGCAGCAGTTAAGAGCTAACCTCATTGCTGTGGGTCTGGAGTCACCTATAGGCCAGACCAGGTAAACTAGTGTGGCAGGGGGGTGGGAACCAGAGCAGTAGGACAGCAGGTGAAATAAATGAGGGGGAACTAGTAAATAAGGCCAGTAAGACTAAGAGGAAGAGCAGGCAGGGAGATGTTGCTGAGCACAGCGGGACTGATGGTCTGAAGTGCATTTGTTTCAATGTGAGAAGTATAACAGGTAAGGCAGATGAACTTAGAGCTTGGATTAGTACTTGGAACTATGATGTTGTTGCTATTACAGAGACTTGGTTGAGGGAAGGACAGGATTGGCAGCTAAATGTTCCAGGATTTAGAAGCTTCAGGCAGGATAGAGAGGGATGTAAAAGGGGTGGGGGTGTTGCATTACTTGTTAAGGAGAATATCACAGCTGTACTGTGGGAGGACACCTCGGAGGGGTCATGCAGCGAGGCAATATGGGTGGAGCTCAGGAATAGGAAGGGTGCATTCACAATGTTGGGGGTTTACTACAGGCCTCCCAACAGCCAGCGGGAGGTAGAGGAGCAAATATGTAGACAGATTTTGGAAAGATGTTAAGGTAACAGGGTTGTAGTAGTTCTTTGTAAGGCCAACAGATTTCCTTCCCTAAAGGACATTAAGTGAACCATGACAACCCAGTAGCTCCATGGTCACCATTACTGATACTGGAACTTTTTTAAAAATAGAAAGTTCTATATTTATTTAGCTAACTGAATTTAAATTCCCCAGCTGCCATAATGGATTTGAGCTCATGTCTCCAGACTAGTAAGTCAGGCTTCAGGAGTGTTAGTTTAGTAACATAACCACTATTCCACTGCACCCACTTGAAGCATTGTACAACTGAGGGAGTGTGCAGAGATAGAAAGGGATAGGCCATGAAGGAATTTGGACACGAGAATGAGAATTTTCAAATTGAGGGGCTGGTGGGCTGTGAGCCAATGTAGATCAGCTAGCATAGGACTGCTGAGTTAGAATATGGGCAGAGAGCTCTGGATGACTTCAAGTTTGTAGGGGGCAGAAGATGGGAGGCTGGCCAGGAGTGTGTGCAGGTAACAAAGGCATGGAATGTACATTCCAGACACACCTATGGTTTCTGCCATGGAAACAGGGTGGTCTCCATATCCCAGGATCTCCACTCTTGTTGCAAGCTGTGTTTTATGAAGTCAGGTAAACAGCACTGCATATGCCAAGGCTGGAGTGATGATTAATGTTTTGAGCATGTAAATCATTTTAACTGGAAATTGATATACTGCTGATCAGCCAAGGATTTCAGGTCAAACTTTCAAAGTCGTTAATGCTTATCAGTGTTTGATAGGCAGAGAAAAACCAGCAGCAGTAAACTACAGAATGGAGCCTGGTGGGTTGGGCTTGAGCTTCTCAGCTTTCTAATCTATGTTCAAATCCAACCAGACATATAATGAATGTAAGCTCATTCATTATGAATGAGGTTGGGCAGTCTACTGGGTGTAAGGGTCCTGAAAGAAATGAGGTTGGACAGTCTCAATCCAGCTACCTTTTAGTATTGGCCCAGAGCACAAAACTGCTCCAGTTTAGCCTTAGCTGGTAATCAGATGGCTGGTTTGAGAAATAGAAAAGTACCACAGAGATATACTAGGAAAATTGAAGTGTAAGATAGAGGGAGTTTTACACTGCACCTAGCCGAAATCATATCTAACCAAGGGGTGCTTGGGGCTGACTTTAGGGGGTAAAATTCCACTTTGCCCACATCTGGCATGTAGCAGGAGAGCAGATTTGGAGATTGTGCATTCCCAGGCTATGATTTTTCTGCCCATTTTTTTTAATGAATGCTGAAACAGGGGCTGGGAGGATGTATTATCTCAATGTGCACCCGTATTATGCACCAAGCATGGGCAGTATGGAATTTTTACCTTTTAGATGCTCAGAACAGATGATGAAATGGAAAGTATTCCACTCCCCACTACTAAGGTCCCTCGCCTGAATGAAAATAACATGAAAGGTAAAATCTACAAGTTCCTCAGCATTAGTTGGCCTTCAATCATGTTTAACTGGCCTGTTAAAGCCCCAAAGATTTTGTCTCTAAGGCTATACCCCATGCTGTGTCTGTATTGTGTAAAACTGATGTCTTTGTATTAAAGCAAAGAGAATATGGGGTCAGCTGACAAATAAAAGAGAAACAAGGAACCTGAGCTCCTGTTGACTTTCAGTGGGATAATGGAATGCCCCATTAACCATCCATTAGTGTGTAATGTAATGTTCAGATACATTAACCCAATAGTTTAGTTGCTGGATAGTTACATTTTTTTTTAACGTGCTTCGATTCCCACCCAAGATGAACGTCTATCATAAAGGTTTGATCTAATCCTATGAATACTAACCGATTTGGAAATTACAATGAAGCAACTTCACACAACATTACAGTTTTAAAAGCTATATAAATGCAGAGCCTAGAGGTCTAAGGGACTCTCATTTTCTCTGCAGACACCCCAGGGCAACCTTTATCTTGATGATAGAACAAACGCATAACAGAGGAACATCCATCAGCTTTAACCACTAAAGGGACCTTGTGTGATGGATTATGTGGCTTAGGTTCTGACTGGCCATAAGAATAGCAAATAAGAATATCACTGAGTGGCAGAATGAATTTATTTCCAATTAAAATACTATTTAACATTCTGAATATCTGAGGAAAGAATGCCAACAAATATAGTCTGGCAGCATCCTTTCTAGGCTTTGACATATTCAAATGTATCAGATATTCAAATGATAACATCCATGTTTCTATTTGGAGCTTTGATTTAGCTGGGAAACTGGCCTCAAAGGTGATTTTCAGTCAGTGAAGTCACTCTTTGTGCTTATTTCCCCATGGGTATATTCTAAACAATGTGTGGTGTTAAGAAATGGTGAAAAATTGTCAATAATCAATTGTTGAATTTTGTTTGAAGAAAATTCTAATTTTAGGTATGTACCAAATTCATAGAAAATTCTGGAGCTAGTTAATTTTAGAAGAAATCTTGACAGCACAATACCAGTGAGCAAACCTGCTGTTAAATCTGAGCTGCTTAACGATTTGCAGACTTTAATTGATGCACCCAAGTTATCATTTAGTTTGAAAAAGAGGACACTATTTTAAAAACTCCAGCATTCCACCCATTGTCATCTGTTCTTTCTTTCTCAGTCAATCTGCAGGTAGCACATGGCAAACGGTGGCTGAGTATGTGAAAGTGGAAAAACACACAGTGACTGGTCTGAACCTCAACACCATCTACCTGTTTATCATACGTGCAGTCAACATGTATGGCTTGGGAGACCCCAGCCCCATCTCTGAACCTGTCCGTACTCAAGGTAAGCTGTGTTTAACACATGCTCCATTCTGAACTTGCTTTTTTTCACAGCAATGAGCATCTCCCACCCCCTTCAGGTTTTATTTTTATTTAGAGATACAGCACTGAAACAGGCCCTTCGGCCCACCAAGTCTGTGCCAGCCAACGACCACCCATTTATACTAATCCTACATTAACCCCCATATTTCCTACCACATCCCCACCATTCTCCTACCACCTACCTACACTAGGGGCAATTTACAATGGCCAATTTACCTATCAACCTGCAAGTCTTTGGCTGTGGGAGGAAACCAGAGCACCCAGCAGAAACCCACACAGTCACAGGGAGAACTTGCAAACTCCACACAGGCAATACCCAGAACTGAACCCAGGTCGCTGGAGCTGTGAGGCTGTAGTGCTAACCACTGCACCACTTTGTTGTGCCACTTAGCATTTCGTGGCTGTCTTGTCAGGTGGCTTTGTCCAATTCTGCTCTGTTAACTGGCTGCTAGAAGAGGGAGCACAAGAGTAACTTTGAGTGATTCACAGTCCCTTTGATGATAGCATTGTGAGGTTGAACTTTGGCTCAGCACTAGCATTCCCATCTCCTTGAGTTGTAAGGTTACAAGTTAGAGCCCCACTCCAACTAGTTTTGGTGATCAGTGACAGAAGTTCTGGTTTCAAAATACTGGGATGACACTGTGTTCAGTTGCCACTGCAGGATTTCCCATCTATTGAAATTCTAACATGCACTCTGCACTGACAGAGTCAATTCATAAAGTCTACACCATAGTCATTAGCACAGGGCACTGGCTGGGAGACGTTACTAAGGGCATCAGTGTGAGGAAGCTGGATTAACACCAGTAGGACAAGAATTATTAACACAGGGCATGAGGGAATCCAACTCAAGGCTGTAATCTCATCTCTCAAATTGGACCCCGATAGTTTATTCCACCTTTGATTAGATTACAGCCAGTTACTCCATTATTTCATTTATAATATATATTGTATTAATTGTAAGAATGAATGATAATGAAAATGTTAATGGATTTATAGATATTTACATTATTGTTGAATGTGTGACTGATGCATGCACCATTAATTTGAACTCCTAGACAGGGTCTGCATTGCTGCAGTTGTTCCTATTGATTAATTAATCCTGTAATGGACCATTTAAAGTACTTAGCATAACTGTTAGTAGATACCAAGGCAGTGGAATGTATTAGTGCAAATTTATTGCATTACTTCTCCTTATTGTCCACAGATGTGAGTCCCACGGGACAGGGGGTGGACCATCGGCAAGTACAGCGAGAGCTTGGGGAGGTGGTAGTGCAGCTGCAGGTGCCTGTCACCTTGACATCCACTACCATTCAGGTCACTTGGACAGTAAGTAGTGAATACAGCAGTGTCCCACAGCTATGAAATTTAAGGGAAAGGGCAGAGTGACAGCGAGTGTGTTAAGGGGAAGAATGAGTATGAGTGGCCAATGGAACCCTTGTCTAATATCATTAGATAGGTTACAACGTGGTGTATTGTCAAAGAGGCATTTCATAAGAACACATAATTTCAGTCACAAGTGCTGTCCATATCTCTTGTATACAAACCACCAAATCACATTGGGCAATGAGCAACTTGATGCTGTTTTTGCTATGTATCATTTCATGTCCAAGTCCAGCCCAGTGACTAGTGCCATACTCAATGTACCCCAGCTGCAGAAGGTATTGTAATATCTCTGTAGTGACAGCAAGAACTACAGCTGACCCTTCACTAAATACAGGAACATTGGAACAGGAGGAGGCCATTCAGCCCTCGAGCCTGTTTCAGCATTCAGGGAGGTCATAGCTGATGTGTATCCTGACTCCATCCTCCTGCCTTGGCTCCAAACTCCTTAATCCCTGGCTAGCAAAGATCTGTCACACTCAGATTTAAAATTATTAATTGAGCTAGCACCTATTACTTTTTGTGAGAGTGAGTTCCTCACTTCAACCACATCAACCATATAAATACTATGGCTACAAGAACAGGTCAGAGGCTGGGAATTCTGCGGCAAGTAACTCACCTCCTGTCTCCTCGGTGCTTGTCCATCATATACAAGTTAGGAGTGTGATAGAATATTCTCCACTTGCCTGCATAGGTGTAGCTCCAACAATGCTCAAGAAACTCAATACCATCCAGGTCAAAGCAGCCCGCTTGATCAACACCCCACATTAAACTTTCACTCCCTCCACCACCGCCACACAGTGGCAGCCTGTACCACATACTACTGCAGCAACTCGCCAAGCCTTCTAAGACAGCACCTTCCAAATCCATAACCTCTACCACCTAGAAGGACAAGGGCTACAGGCGCATGGCAACACCACCACCTGCAAGTTCCCCTCTAAGCCACACACCATCCTGACTTGGAACTATATCGCTGTTCCTTTACAGTCGCTGGGTCAAAATCCTGGAACTTCCCCCTTAACAGTACTTTAGGTGTACATACACCAGCTGGACTATAGCAGTTCAAGAAGGTGACTCACCATCACCTTCTTAAGGGCAATTAGGGTTCGGCAACAAATGCTGGCCTTGCCAGCGATGCTCAGATCCCATGAAAGAATAAAACAAACATTGTGTGAAGTTATGTTTCCTAACTTCTGAATGGCATGGCTCTGATTTTAAGGTTATGTTTCTGCGTCCTAGACTCCCCCAACAGCAGTAAACGTTTCTCCCAATCTACCCTAGCAATTCATTTCAAAATCTTAAAAATCTCAATCAAATCACTCTTTAGCCTATATACCAGGGAATACAAGCCAAGTTAATGTAATCTACCCTTATAATTTAAGCCTTAGAGGCCTGGTAATATTCTGGTGAACTTGCACTGCATTTCTTCCAAGGCCAGTGTAACCTTTCTAAGATGTAGCGCCCCTTAAAATATGAAGGGGAACGCTCCATTAGCCTTTTTGATTATGGTTTGCACCTGACTGTGACATTTGAGTTATCTATGTACATGGATCCCTAAATGTCTTTGGACCTCCACTGTTCCAAGATTTTCACCATTTAAAAAATACTAGGATTTATCCTTTCTTGACTTAATCTATAACTATCTTTTGGTAATTTTATGCTCCCATGTGCACTATTTACTACGCCATCAATCTTTGTGTCGTTGGCGTTGTATATCTGGCCGTTTATTGTTCTATTTAAGTCATTAATAAATGTGACCCTTTCTGTCTTGATGCTTTTATTGCAGGTTGATCGTCAGGCCCAATTCATTCAGGGTTACCGGGTAATGTACCGAACCAAGACAAGCACCTGGCTCTTTCAGGATGTGAAATCTCCGGCCGATCGCACAACCATTCTTGTCGACTTGAAAAAAGGCACAGAGTACGAGATTAAGATCCGACCGTATTTTGATGAATTTCAAGGGATGGACAGTGAGTCTGTCATCGTGCGGACACCAGAGGAAGGTAGGATTCTGGGCACAACCTGAGAACGCAAGCTGTAGCTTACAGACACCTTGGGGATGAAATTGGTTTGTGCCAGTATTGTGGAACAGACTCATAGTGAATTGGCAACCCATTTTATACCATGCTCAATTTTCATCTCCATTGATTTTCATCTCCATTAACCAAAAGAATAGAAAATTGTGCTTGGTATATAATGGGCTGCCGATTTGCTATCAGCCAATTATGCATTACTGGTACAAACCATTTTCATCCCCTTTAATGTATTCAAATGATAATCTTTAATTGACACCATTACAGCATCATGACATGACAGACTGAGACATTTAAAATGGAAGCAGTTCTTCTTTAAATTGAAGTTAAAGCCTTATTTGATGTACCACACTAAGAGCCTCAGATTGAAACAGCATCATTACATCAACAGATCTCAGGCTGTTGCGTTGTAGATTGGTTTCTAACCTGCAAAAGCAAAAGGTTAATAGGACTGTGGAGTAAAATCAGATCAAGTAAAGCATGGTCTACTTACCTAGAA
Source organism: Heterodontus francisci (assembly GCF_036365525.1). Taxonomy (NCBI): domain Eukaryota; kingdom Metazoa; phylum Chordata; class Chondrichthyes; order Heterodontiformes; family Heterodontidae; genus Heterodontus; species Heterodontus francisci. The sequence continues at coordinate 52,311,136 of NC_090392.1, read as the reverse complement.
AATCTCCTTTTATAGCCATATTTTCTTCCATTCAATAACCTGAGATCAAGATAGTTGGAGTGGAGGGTCTCCCATAGCAGCTAAAATCCATAACCCAAGGTGCAGATGGTCACAGAAGCAGCTACCAACAATCTGCCATTCAATCTCCTGTTTCTTATTCTTCACCGTTTCTTCCTGTTCAGATCTCCTCCTCACATCTGTTTTCAGATCAGTGTTTCTAAAGGCTTTGGGAGAAAGCTTTCTGTCCAGCCTCCCAGCTATGGAGTACCACATAGCACAAGGGGACAGAGAGAGAGACAGGGAATTCAATGAAATGGCAACTGAGTAAATACTCCTTTTCATGGACAGTCCCCATTAACAAAACTCGGAAAACAGACATTCACCAGTAGTCCCGATCCAGGCTCTGCCCCAGTGTACGTGGCATTTCTCTTATAGCTGGTGTGCAAAAATATGATACAACTTAAAGAGTTGGCGGATTGACTTTATTTAACACTTAAAACAAAGACTGTAGCTTGACTTGAAGTAACAATGAAGGGGGTTGGGATCCAGTCTGTCAATGATCTACTGGGCTTGAGCCTTTCCATGAAGGGTTAAATAGGCTGGGTAAAGCGTGATACAATGGAATCCACATGGTGTGTGGAAGAAATGGACTTGATGGGCCATTAGGTTTCCCCGCCTTAAGTGAACTGTCCACATGTGATGAGCAGTGCCACGTAATGGCTGCCCTCTGTCTCCGACAAGAAACAATGAGGGAATCAACAATGTCGCACCCAGTATCATTAATAACTACAGCAAGCCTTTCATCACCTTTTTTTTGGGAGGAGATGCTCTGATCTTATTTGTTTGCCATGACTGAGGGTTGCCCCTAGGAAAATATCTGTTTCTCAACACAGAAATTGTTCATATGGACACAGCAGTCACTTGCCAATACAGGGTGGCAACATGGCACAAGCTTCTTCACAATATGCATGATGTCATCTTATATATTTTTTAAAGAAGTAAATTACAAAAAAAACTTTATTCAGGAACATGTAATATTGCTAGAATTCCTCTCCCCAGCACCACTGCTGACCCGCCTTAACCTCAGCAAGACCACTGCACATCCTTGAACTCACTTTATCTCAAATATGTTCAGGCACTAACTGCAACAGGAGGTGTTTCATAGTCCTGCGGAGTGCTTTCTCTTCACTTAAACATTCTTTTCTCCTTTGCACAAAACAAAAACAGCCCCTGCTGCTGCACCACAAGCTGTTACCGTGGCGACAATTGGCTTGAGCAACAGCACCAGTATCAGTGTGTCCTGGGAGCCACCCCCTGCTGAGGAGCAGAATGGAATCATCCAGGAGTACAGGGTAAGCTGGGACACATGAGGGATAAATCAAATGAACAGTGGGACAGGGGAAGCTAATGACCTAGGTCTGAAAATATATTAGCTTAATTTCTCAACTGTTCGGACACGTTAATTAAAGAATTTAATCATAATTGTTCTGAGGTGAAGAATGAAAACAAAAGAAGCCTCGTAAATCCATGGGGACTTGGCATTTTTACAATGAGCCTTTAATCGTGCTAAGGTTACTGTTTACCATATGTTCATTACTTTAATTGATCTTTATTCCCTATACAGCTGGCTTGTTTTAAGGGGGTCTCATCATGCATACTTGTCTCAAAAGCTTAAACAGTAAATGTGGATTATATTTGGCACTTTCTGGTAGAAATGTTTTTTAACAGTATCTTTTTCTAGATTTAAACACTCGTCAAGCAGAATGGTAGCTGGCATCAACCTTTCCACTCTCAAATTGGAGATACATGAATTTGATAGCAAGCACGACAGAAAACTGGCCAAATCTCAGCACATGTATAATAATGCAAGCCTCGCCCTCCACTATCAGCCAACTTGCTTGTATAAATGCCACAGATTTTGATCAGCCATCTACAGTGTAAAGAACTAAACTTGTGTCTAACTTCAAAAAGACAGATTGACAGAGCGGAACATGAAGGCAATCATTGATGGTGTTCTTCGAAAAAGAAACAGCCTTTTTGGTTCCGCTGGGAACTCAACCGCCACACAGTGAAACCGAAGAGGATGGCGACTCATCTGCCAGTGTAAATTTACTAACCAGTTGAACAATCAGCCATGTCTATTGATTTCAGTTCAGCTTCCTCACACTGCCAGACTCAGTAATGTGAACTGCTCGCACCCAGTGGGATTTTCACCCTCACTGGCAGGGTGAGTGTTCTGGCTGGACGCATCGCTTGTCCTTTATAGAACCTGTTGAATTTTTATTTCATTGATCTCAAAGGAATGACAATCAAATGTGTTCTATACAGAATGGTGTTTCCTTCCCACTGCCTCCCTCATCCCCTCTTCTACCCCCATCAGATTACCACCCAGCTGGCGAAGATGAAGATGGGCCTTTGTGTTATCGACTGTATATCTACTGATAATTAATCCAGCTCCCTCACACACTCAGTAACCCCTCCCCCCAGTGCCTTGTGTTACTGACTGTATCTCTACCAGTAATCCAGATCCCTCACAGTCACTCAGTAACCCTTCCCCCAGCAGCCTGTATTGCTGACACTATATCTCTACTGATGTTAATTCAGTTTCCCCACACTTACTGAGAAACTCCTATCCCATCATGATATCATTAGCATTCAATAATTTTAAAAGTATATTTAATTTTACAAGTGGGATCGCAGAAGAGGGATTACATTTTAACCTCTGCTGCTTGTTAGGACTAAATTGTGGAAAGACCATTAACCCCAAAAGCATTTTTAAAGAGGGAGATGTAGTGGGCTTGATTTTGGAGTGAACAGGTAGTAATAGCTGATACAATTTACCATTTGATGTATCTTGCATTGCCACTAACTAGCAGGTTAGCAGGAGGGTAGAGGTAAAATTATTACAAATAAACCTCTGGCGCAAATGCTTACTCTGAACGCTGCACATATAGTCTTGGCTCGAACTAGCAAGAAGTCTGTCTACAGCCGGCATAATTATCATATTGAGGGGTACCCCCACTAACTGAGAACGTCACTGAAAAATTGGTCCATTTAAACCACTGGGGCTGTTTTCACTAATAGGTGAACAGCAGGCAGGAAGTGGGTGGGGCTACAGGACCACCCACCTGGTGTTCCTGATGAGAGGCCCGAGACATTGTGATGGTCAGGCCTCATTTGCATCTGATTGGTGAGCTGCAGATCCAGCATTCAAGTGCAGTTTATCAATCAGGAGTGGCGGGGGGGAAGGAGATCTGTTCGCTACTCCACAGAGTGACAGACGTTGGAGCTTCAAGTGGGGTGGCAAACCTGGGAGGGAGCAATCACGGGAGCGGGGGGGGGGGGGGTTAATGGGGGAGGGCAGTAAGTGTGTGCAAAGATTTTTGCCTGAATCATTTAAAAAAGATGGCACCTTATTGTTTTCGTGAGTCCCTTTAAGAGCCCAATACCATGGGTAAAGCATGTGCGATGCATTCTCTGCCTATGTTTCTGACAATTGCATCAGTGTCCTATGTATGTCATAGGACACCAATTTGCATACTTTAATTAGGCACTTCCTGAAACAGGCAGGTGCTCTGGCCACCCATTTCCAGCACCAGTTGGAAATGGTGGAGGGTAGAACAGGAGCAGGAATGTGGCTATAAATTGAACGTCACAATCTTAAAGGTGCTGCCGCAGCCTTCTTACCCAAAGAAGGCAGTCAAAATTGGCCACACTGTGTTCGACTGTTTCTTTTATCACCAAAATTTCACCAAAATCATAAATGCAAGTACAGAAGAGGCAGCTTTTCAGCAGCTCTAACTCCTCTTCCAGTTTTGTTGAAGCATTCAAAACCGATCATCTGATGTTTTTAATACTTGACTATTTTTGGTCACTTTTGGATGAAAAGAAACTCTATTTTAAGGAAAGAGTAGCAGTGTCTTCCAAAGACCAACATCTCCATGTCACACTCCCTCCTGACTTGGACATATATCACCATTCCTTCATCGTCACTGGGTCAAAATCCTGGAATTCTCTCTCGAACATCTTTGTGGAACCACCATCAACAACTGGACTGCAGCAGTTCAAGAAGGACCACCAGTATCTTCTCAGGGCAACTAGACATCGGCAACAAATATAGTTTTGTCAATGTCCCCCACATCCCGAAGGAAAGTAAGTCAGTGAAGATTTCACCTCCAATCTTTCCAGTCTAGAGAAGGATATGGACATTAAAGGCCAGTGGCGGACTGGAAGATTGGGAAACTTTTAAAGATCAACAAAGGGTTACTAAAAAAGTAATAAAAAGAGCAAAGTTAAATTATGAAAGAAATCTAGCGCAAAATATAAAAACAGATAGCAAAAGCTTTTATAAGTATATAAAAGGGAAGAGAGTAGCTAAAGTGAATGTTGGTCCCTTGGAGGATGAAATTGGGGAGTTAATAGAGGGAACACAGAAATGGTGGAGACATTAAATCAGTATTTTGCCTCAGTTTTCACGGTGGAGGACACTAGTACCATCCCAATAGTAACAAGTAATGCAGAGGTTATAGAAAGGGAGGAACTTAGAACAATCATCATCACTAGGGAAAAAGTACTGAGCAAACTATTGGGATTGAAGGCAGACAAGTCCCCAGGGGCTGATGGCCTACATCCTAGGGTCTTAAAGGAAGTGGCAGCGGAGATAGTGGATCCATTGGTTATAATATTCCAAAATTCCCTGGATGCAGGAAAGATTCCAGTGGATTGGAAAAAAGCTAATATAATGCCCTTATTCAAAAAGAGAGGGAGGCAGAAAGTAGGAAACTATAGACCAGTTAGTTTAACATCTGTCGTGGGGAAATTGTTAGAATCCATTATTAAGGAAGTAATAACAGGACATTTAGAAAGTCAAAACGTAATCCATCAGAGTCAGCATGGTTTTATGAAGGGTAAATCATGTTTGACTAATTTGTTAAAGTTCTTCAAAGCTGTAACAAGCAAAGTGGATAATGGGTACCCTGTAGATGTAGTATATCTGGACTTCCAGAAGGCATTTGATAAGGTGCCACACAAAAGGCTAATACACAAGGTAAGATCACATGGGGTTAGGGACAATTTATTAGCTTGGATAGAGGATTGGCTAACCAACAGAAAACAGAGTCGGAATAAATGGGTCTTTTTCTGGTTGGCAAGATGTAACGAGTGGGGTGTCACAGGGTTCTGTCCTCGGGCCCCAACTATTTACAATCTATATTAATGACTTGGATGCAGGGATAGAAGGTACTACAGCCAAATTTGCAGATGACATTAAAATAGGTGGGATAGTAAGTTGCAATAAAGAAATAAGAAATTTACAAATGGATATGGATAGGTTAGGTGAATGGGGCAAAATTTGGCAGATGGAGTTTAACGTGGATAAGTGTGAGGTTATCCATTTTGGTTGGAAGAATAGAAAGGCAAATTATTATCTAAATGGAGAGAAACTTCAGAGTGCATCGGTACAGAGGGATCTGGGTGTCCTTGTGCATGAATCGCAGAAAACTAGTATGCAGGTGCAGCAGGTTTTAAGGAAGGCAAATGGAGTATTGGCATTTATTGCTAAAGGAATAGAGTATAAAAGTAGGGAAGTGTTGCTGTACAAGGCATTAGTGAGACCGTACCTGGAGTATTGCGTACAGTTTTGGTCCCCTTACTTGAGGAGGGATGCAGTTGCATTGGAGGCAGTTCAGAGGAGGTTCACTAGATTGATTCCAGAGATGAGGGGTTTGTCTTATGAAGAGAGATTGAGCAGTTTAAGCCTTTACTCTCGAGAGTTTAGAAGAATGAGAGGAGATCTAATTGAGGTATATGAGATGACTAAGGGGGTTGACAAAGTAGACGTAGATAGGATGTTTCCTCTGGTGGGACAATCTAGAATGAGAAGTCATAGCTTTAGGAGAAGTGGTAGCAGATTTAAAACAGAGATGAGGAGAAATTACTTCTCTCAAAGGGTTGTGAATCTGTGGAATTCACTACCCCAGAGTGTGGTGGATACCGGGACATTGAGTAAATTTAAGGAGGAGATAGATTTTTAATTAGTAATGGGTTGAAGGGTTATGGAGAACGGGCAGGAAAGTGGAGTTGAGGCCGAGATGAGATCAGCCATGGTCGTATTGAGTGGTGGAGCAGGCTCAAGGGACTGAATTGTCTACTCCTGCTCCTAGTTCTTATCTTCTTAAAGCCTGGCTCGGGTATAAAATTAAAATCCAACCCGGACCCAACCCGACTACAGCCAACCTGAACCCGAGCCCCTTAATTTTTTTTCGCGCCCGACCCGACCCGACCCAACACGAATCTCCTTCATCTGTTCCGGCAGCTGGAGTTGTGGGGAATCATGGTTAAGCCTGATCCCGTGACTTCCTGGAAACAGTGTCCAGCCTGACCTGACCCGAGCCCGAATGCTGGACTCGGAATTCCGACCCGACCCAAACCTGACACATTTAGTCGGGTTCGGGTCAGGTAGCCAGGCTTTAATAGACATAAGCTGAAAATATTGCTTCAGTGTAAACAAAACTAAGTGAGTGTAAATTAAATCTAAATATACGTACTGAAAACTGATATTTATAGGTAGCCTTTAGGAATGCACATTCCCATTGAACAGCCTCACCCATTGGGAGCACAGACCCTGAAATCACAGTCACTCTCCCCACAGTATTCTGGCCAGAAAAATGAATTGATGGGAAATTGGGCCGAGTCGCCCACAATTACTCGATACATGCTCCTGCAGGTTGGGCTCCCTGCCAGGGACACGCAGTCAGAAAGCTTCCCCTTATATTGTCACAGAAGGGGAAATGTTATGTGTTGACCCACTGGAAGCAGTGTTTCCCCACCTGCTGTGAAGTTTTAAATCCATCACTGATAGGTTCATCATCTGAATGTCAGCCTGATTGACAAGCTTGGTTTCCAAATGGGCATGGAATTCTGGAGAAGAGGTCACAGGACCTCCCCAACCTGGGGTGGGCAATGGGTTGGGGAGGGGGGTGCGGTGGTGGTGTTCTGATCCCAGGAAGGGTCTAATTCCTGACCCAAGGGTGGCAAGAGGAGGGTCCGATCCCTGATCCCTGATTGGGGTTGGGTGGCCTGAGGGACTGAGAAATCAGAGGCTGAGTGAGGTCAGAAGCCTCGGGGGCGGTGGGGTAGGGGGGATGCGGGAAGTCAGAAACCTCAAGTGGTGCTCGGAGGCCTTGGAGGGGGGTGATCAAGGGTGGATTGGAAGGGTCAGAGGGGTGTCAAATCACAGGGGATTGGTGAGGCAGGTAAGTGGAAAGGCCTTTAACTCCTTGACCCAACAGTCCTCACCTTCCTTTAGCTGCTGGATTAACTTTAAAATGGTGGATATATATGAGGCACACAGCCTCACAACAATATCTAAATTGTCTACCTGCCTCCTGGGAGCAGCCCCCTTATTCTGCTTCCATTAAAACCGGAACTGGGCGAGTTGGGGTCAAGGTTCAGAATTTTATCACTTTAACCTCCACCTGACCTAAACCTGCCTGTTTTTTGGGATTAAAATTCCCCCCTCAGAGGGTGAGGAATGTTTGGAATAATCTGTCAGACAGGCTAGAAGAGACAAAGACCATCAGCCGAATTCAGATCACAGTTGGATGCTGGCTAGATGTGTTTGGGTATTATCAGGATAAGCTCCAATGGGCAAAATGGCCTCTTCCTCATCCTGTAATTGTTATTCTGTTCTTAAAAATAATCATGAATGCTCAACATTCAGTGTCCTGTCAAATTGGCCATCAGAACCAGACCTGTTACCATCCTCCCTTGGTTTCAGCAGATAAATATATTTTAGGTCTGGACTTCCTAATAAACCTTAATCTTAAGGTATTAAGGCAGTTGGAGAAACTATCTGGCAATACATTACATTTGTTTCTATAAATAACTCTGTAATTATGAAGTGATAGATATGTGTATGTACGCCATTAATATTGACTCATAATATCTTCCATATCACAATGTTCTCTGTTCATTACAAATTAATAACCAGCTGATTACATTGTACTTGAAGCTCTGGTAATCCCTTGGTTGGTGTAGACGGCAGTTGCACAGTCTCTCACTGCCTAATCACTTAATCCCACATTAATAACTTTATAATTAAATTGTTGTTTCTAAAACAGGACATTATCACAAAGCCTTGTCTCAGTTCATTGCCCACAGCTACATAGTGACCCATGTGGCTGGATGCTGAGTGAAAAGTAATTGAGATTTTCTAGATACTATATGTCATTTTCAAAACAAAATAAGTTTAAACAAAAGATCCCATTGATAGTGTCTGATGTAAAAACAGATTTATATGTTGCTGCATTGCTTTTATTTGTTTCAATCTTCATTCGTGTTTTGTTCCTGTGAATGATACTGTTTTTGATTTGATGTGTTTGCTCTGGTAGATTTGGTGCTTGGGGAATGATACCCGTTTCCATGTCAACAAGTCAATTGATGGAACTGTCCATTCAACGGTTGTTCGAGGACTGATAGCTGGCGTGCTATACCATGTGGAAGTGGCAGCAGCCACAAGCGCTGGAGTTGGGGTGCGAAGCCAACCAGCAACTGTCCTTATAAGTAAGTGAGAGGGACGTGAAAGGTAACTGCAGAAATGGAGGGATGGCTCTTATAGCTATAAAACATTTGAAAGCTATGAATCAAGCATGTACTTCCTGTAACACTTACACCTTGTAACTCTTTCCTTTAACACTTCATTGCTAACATTCCAATTGCTATAAAACTGTTCACATTGTTACTCATGGTGACAGCAATTGCACTCTAGATGACCTCAGGAAGTGTTATTTACAGTAATTGAACCTTGAAAGAAATACTTGTATTTATCTAGTGCCTTTCATGACCACAGGATGTGCCAAGGCACTTTACCATCCAGTGAAGTACTTTTTGAAGTGTAGTCACAGTTGTAATGGAAGAAGTGTGACAACCAATTTGTTATCAGCAAGGCCCCACAAACAGCAATTTGATAATGACCAAATAATCTGTTTTTTGGTGTTGGTTGAGGGATAAATGTTTGTCGCGACACCAGAGAGAATTCACCTGCTCTTCTTCAAATAGTGCAATGGGATCTTTTACATCTGCCGAGAGGGCAGGTGGGGTCTTGGGCAGATGGGGTCTTGTTTTAATCTCTCATCCTAAGCACAATGCCTCCAATAGTGCAGCTCTCTCTCAGTACAGCACTGAAACGGCCGCCTGGATTATGTGCTCAAGTCTTTGGAGGAGGGTGCAGTCTTTAAGGGACAGACGAAGTTCTGCAAAGATCCATCTTTGCAGCAGAATAATACATCTTATAACACTCCTGTGCATCTAAAACTGTGGTATCTGACTTACTGTGAGCAACACTTGGGAGATGTTATGTACCAATGTACCGGGCCATTTGTCATCTTCTTGCCTAACACAAGCCCTAATTCTGTACTCCTGACTGAATCATAAATTGATTCAATTGCTTCTTGAATGTTTCAGTTTGTACTTTTCCATCTAGTGACTTGACATGTGCAGAAGTTATGGGTCATTCCCTGATCTGCTGCTTCAGGCTGGATTGCCAATCACCTATGTCATTCCTTGAAGGAAAGTGCCTGGTCCCTCCCAGATAACGAGCTGTACAGTTCAGAACAGAAATTAGGAGCCTTTAAAAGCTTTTCTTTAGAGCAGGGAGATTTAATCGAGAGGTTTAAAATTATTAAGGGTTTTGGTAGAGCAGACAGGGAGAAGTTGTTTCTACTGGCAGGAGGGCCCATAACCAGAGGACACAATTTAAGATAATTGGCAAAAAATAATCAAAGGGTAGAGATGAGAATTTTTTCATGTAGTGAGCTCATGCAATTCACTGATTGAAAGCGTGGTGAAAGCAGATTCAATAGTAACTTTCAAAAGGGAATTGAATATATATTTAAAGAGAAAGAATTTGAAGGGCTGTGGAGAAAGAGCAGGGAGTGTAGCACTTATTGGATAGCTCTTTCAAAGAACCAGTACAGATACGATGCACCAAATGGCCTCATTCTGTGCTGTAAGATTCTCTGATTCTAGAAGATAAGCTGTGTGTTTTGTTGCTCATTCTTCAAAGTCTTTGGGGCTGCCACAGTTCAAACAATTGGTCAGATTGCAACTGAACCAGAAATTATGAGCACTGTAGAGACCAATGGCAACTTGAAGGCCAGTGAGGCCATAGCAACATCAAACACCACCAAACAATGATATGTATTTTCAATGGTTGATAAATTAGCTTTTTAAGAAGGTGCCATTTGATCAGCAGGAAGCCCTCACATGGTCCAGCTTAGTGCATCGCTTTACAGAGATTCATTCATCAAAGACATATTAAACAATCACTTCATATCATTTTTCACTGTGATGCAATGCACTGGGGCATGGCTCGATGTCTGCAGTTCACCACATCACTCCCTGCCTGTAGAAGCAGCACTGTAGGAAGCAGTGAGTAAAGGTGGAGTGCTTCATTATTGGGGTAGGGAACATAGGAACAGAGGTAGTCTGCTCCAGCCTGTTCCACCATTCAATTATTTCATGGCTGATCTGTATTGTAACTGTAGCTACCTGCCTTGTTTCTGTAATCCTTAACACTCTTGCCTGACAAAATCTATCAATTATGGTTTTGAAATGGATGGTAGCATAATGGTAATGTTATTGGATTGGTAATCTAGAGGCCTAGCCTAATGTTCTGGAGACATGAGTTCAAATCCCGCCACAGAAGCTAGGTGAATTTCAATTCAAATAAATCTGGAATAAAAATACTTGTCTCATTCATAATGACAATGAAACTACTGGATTGTTGTAGAAAACCCATCTAATTCACTAATCCCCTTCAGGGAAGGAAATCTGCCACCCTTACCTGGTCTGGCCAACATGTGACTCCAGATCCAGAGCAATGTGGTTGATTCTTAACTGCCCTCTGAAATGGCCTAGCGTGTCACTCAATTCTATCAAACTTCTACAGAAAAAAGCACTATGGGTGCACCTACACCACTTGGACTGCAGTGGTTCAAGAAGGTGGCTCACCATCACTTTTTCAAGGACAATTAGGGATGCGCAATAAACAGTGGCCTTGCCAGTGATGCTCATATCCCATGAATGAATCAAAAAAATCTATTTTTGGGGGATGTCCCGGATTTCCACTTTTGTGTAAAGAAGTGCTTCCTTATGTCACTCCTGAATGGCCAAACTCTAATTCTTATACCCCCTTGTTCTAGACTGTCCCACTAGAGGAAATGGTTTCTTTCCATCTACCCTATTGTTATGAGCGCTTCCATTTTTATGGTATATTGTGAAGATTTGTGTTTCAAAACTGAAGAGATTCCATAGATGCTGGAATTTTGTGAATTTTTTTAAGGGAGGTCGCCAGAAGGTTTTTGGACTGTGCTTGAAAATGAACAATTACTGGAAAACACCTGTCTGCAGATAATTACCCAGCAGGGGTTGTTTTTGACTTGGGGAAAGATGTTTGCAGAGAAGTGACAGGTCAAGATTTATAGAGGTCAGGCAGCTTGTCTCTTGTGACATTGTTTATGGTTTTGCTTTGGACAGTGAGTAGGGATATGGACAATAATTTTAAAAAGGACAGCTGGAGAAAACGTGCCAAGAAGAACAAACCACCCCAACTCAGTCTGTTCCAGCTCTTTGAAAAAAAAACTGCCAGTTTTCCATTTCTTGAGAAGCAAGTGTAAGAAGACTAAACTGTTGCTGCATTTCTTCTGTAAGGCCTGTGTCTGAAACCTTTGTTGCTACATTTCCTGGATGCCTACCTAAACTGATCTTCAACGTCACCTAAAAAAAACTGTAATAGGAAGATCCCAGTGACAACTGTCTATATGCATTTGAGGCGCCAAACCAAAACAAAGGGCATCTTTCCATATCTTCTCTTTCTTCAAGAAGTAGCAAGTATTTAACCTAAGTGTTTTTTAAAAATCTGATTTTTTTCTGTAATAGAGCTCTAAAACGCAAATCCCTTTTGTTTGTCCGGTTAACCAGTGTGTGTGTAAGTGTGTGTGTGAGTGTGAGGGGCTCAGGTAAAAGGAAATTTTAATATCTCAATCTGTGTTAATATGTTACTTCATTACTGGTTCGGACTTGTTTTATAATAAATTGATAATTTTGTTGCTTGTTAACGAAACCTGGTTGGTGTGTTTTATTCTGGGATTAAAAAATAGAGTCTATGATTGACCATATTGGTAAGTGGGAAAAAATGTAAATATATGTTGCAACCCATGGAGAAGTGGAACTAGAATAAACAGTGCACTCCTCCCGCCTCAGTCATAACACTATCAAATCGTTTAATCATCTCAAGCGCCCCAATTAGATCACCCCCTAATTATCTACACTCGAGGGGTGGCAGGAGGCTTCCCACTCAGGCAATTTTATGTACATTCTAGCAAGTAACTCAGAGCAGCAGAGGAACTGGCCTGGGGTCAGGTCACTCAGCCTCCCAGCCACAACTGCTGTGTTGTATAAGGAGTTTGGGAAAGTTGTGCAAATATAACTAAAAAGATGGCTTCATACCTCACAGAAAGATGTCCTCCAGTCAGATAAGCAAAGTCCCTGTGTGGACCATATTTATTTTCTAACCATCGACTACAGATAATTCAAATAATTATTTTGCACATCATTGCCAACACGCAAAGGAATTCCCAACCCAGGCTCCATTTGGGATTCACGACGTAGTGCTGAAACAGTGCTGAAGGAGTTATGCACAGTTTCTGTGTGCTGCCCTTCCGTTTATCAGGTACTGATGTTCCAGTCACTCTTCACTGGAAGCTGGGGTTTCGCGTTCCCATTGGCAAAGGGAATCCGGCTCTGCAATTTCACTGGCAATTTCCGCGGGTCTGATGAGAACCACGGAGCTGTGGGCCTTTGATTTGGTCAGGCCACCACTCTATATGACAGAGTCACAGCAACTGCAGGAGCACTAAATGTCTGTTGGCCTTCTTGGAGCAATAAGGGATGGGCACTAGCTGCAGCCAGGCCAGTGCCACGCACACGCTGGCAACAAATAAAATAAGAAAGACTTGCATTTATATCACACCTTTCATGACGCACCAAAGCACTTGAAGTACAGCCACTGTTGTAATATAGGAAAGATGGCAGCCAATTTGCACACGGCAAGCTCCCACAGACAGCAATGTGGTAGCAACCAGGTAATCTCTTTTTTTATTGATATTGATTAAAGGATGATTATTAGCTGGGGATAACTCCCCTGCTCTTTTTCATAATAGTGTCATGGGATTTTTTGTTTTAATGTCTACCTTAAATGCAGCAAGTCATGCTGCAGCTGTACAGAACTTTAGTTAGGCCACACTTAGAATATTGCATGCAATTCTGGTTGCCACACTACCAGAAGGACGTGGAGGCTTTGGAGAGGATACAGAAGAGGTTTACCAGGATGTTGCCTGGTCTGGAGGACATTAGCTATGAGGTGAGGTTGGATAAACTCGGATTGTTTTCACTGGAACGACGGAGGTGGAGGGGCGACATGATAGAGATTTACAAAGTTATGAGTGGCATGGACAGAGTGGATAGTCAGAAGCTTTTTCCCAGGGTGGAAGAGTCAGTTACTAGGGGACATAGGTTTAAGGTGAGACGGGCAAAGTTTAGAGGGGACATGCGAGGCAAGTTCTTTACACAGAAGGTGGTGAGTGCCTGGAACTTGCTGCCGGGGGAGGTGGTGGAAGCAGGTACGATAGCGACATTTAAGAGGCATCTTGACAAACACATAAATAGGATGGGAATAAAGAACAAAGAACAGTACAGCACAGGAGCAGGCCATTCGGCCCTCCAAGCCTGTGCCGATCTTGATGCCTGACTAAACTAAAACCTTCTGCACTTCCGGGGTCCGTATCCCTCTATTCCCATCCTATTCATGTATTTGTCAAGATGCCTCTTAAACGTCTCTATGGTACCTGCTTCCACCACCTCCCCCGGCAACAAGTTCCAGGCACTCACCACCCTCTGTGTAAAGAACTTGCCTCGCACATCCCCTCTAAACTTTGCCCCTCTCACCTTAAACCTATGTCCCCTAGTAACTTGACTCTTCCACCCTGGGAAAAAGCTTCTGACTATCCACTCTGTCCATGCCGCTTATAACTTTGTAAACCTCTATCACGTTGCCCCTCCACCTCCGTCGTTCCAGTGAAAACAATCAGAGTTTATCCAACCTCTCCTCATAGCTAATGCACTCCAGGCCAGGCAACATCCTGGTAAACCTCCTATGTACCCTCTCCAAAGCCTCCACGTCCTTCTGGTGGTGTGGCGAACAGAATTGCACACAATATTCTAAGTGTGACCTAACTAAAGTTCTGTACAGCTGCAGCATGACTTGCCAATTTTTATACTCTATGCCCCGAACGATGAAGGCAAGCATGCCGTATGCCTTCTTGACTACCTTATCCACCTGCGTTGCCACTTTCAGTGACCTGTGGACCTGTATGCCCAGATCTCTCTGCCTGTCAATACTCCTAAGGGTTCTGCCATTTACTGTATACTTCCCACCTGCATTAGACCTTCCAAAATGCATTACCTCACATTTGTCCGGATTAAACTCCTCTGCCATTTCTCCGTCCAAGTCTCCAACCGATCTATATCCTGCTGTATCCTCTGACAATCCTCATCACTGTCCGCAACTCCACCAACCTTTGTGTCGTCCGCAAATATACTAATCAGACCAGCTACATTTTCCTCCAAATCATTTATATATACTACAAACAGCAAAGGTCCCAGCACTGATCCCTGCGGAACACCACTAGTCACAGCCCTCCATTCAGAAAAGCACCCTTCCACTGTTACCCTCTGTCTTCTATGACTGAGCCAGTTCTGTATCCATCTTGCCAGCTCCCCTCTGATCCCGTGTGACTTCACCTTTTGTACCAGTCTGCCATGAGGGACCTTGTCAAAGGCTTTACTGAAATCCATATAGATAACATCCACTGCCCTTCCTTCATCAATCATCTTCATCACTTCCTCAAAAAACTCAATCAAATTAGTGAGACATGACCTCCCCTTCACAAAACCATGCTGCCTCTTGCTAATAAGTCCATTTGTTTCCAAATGGGAGTAAATCCTGTCCCGAAGAATCCTCTCTAATAATTTCCCTACCACTGATGTAAGGCTCACCGGCCTATAATTTCCTGGATTATCCTTGCTACCCTTCTTAAACAAAGGAACAACATTTGCTATTCTCCAGTCCTCTGGGACCTCACCTGTAGCCAATGAGGATGCAAAGATTTCTGTCAAGGCGGCAGCAATTTCTTCCCTTGCCTCCCTCAGTATTCTGGGGTTGATCCCATCAGGCCCTGGGGACTTATCTACCTTAATGCTTTGCAAGACACCCAACACCTCCTCCTTTTTGATAATGAGATGACTGAGACTATCTGCACTCCCTTCCCTAGGCTCATCATCCACCAAGTCCTTCTCCTTGGTGATTACTGATGCGAAGTACTCATTTACTACCTCGCCCATTTCCTCTGGCTACACACATAGATTCCCTTCCCTGTCCTTGAGTGGGCCAACCCTTTCCCTGGTTACCCTCTTGTTCTTTATATATGTATAAAAAGCCTTGGGATTCTCCTTAATCCTGTTTGCCAATGACTTCTCATAACCCCTTTTAGCCCTCCTGACTCCTTGCTTAAGTTCCTTCCTACTTTCTTTATATTCCTCAAGGGATTCGTCTGTTCCTAGCCTTCCAGATCTTACGAATGCTTCCTTTTTCTTTTTGACGAGGCTCACAATATCCCGCGTTATCCGAGGTTCCGAAACGTGCCAAACTTATCCTTCTTCCTCACAGGAACATGCTGGTCCTGGATTCTGATCAGCTGACGTTTGAAAGACTCCCACATGTCAGATGTTGATTTACCCTCAAACAGCCGCCCCCAATCTAAATTCTTCAGCTCCTGCCTAATATTGTTAGAATTAGCCTTCCCCCAATTTAGCACCTTCACCCGAGGACTACTCTTATCCTTATCCACAAGTACCTTAAAACTTACGGAATTATGGTCACTGTTCCCGAAATGCTCCCCTACTGAAACTTCATAGAATAGAGGGATACGGTCCCCGGAAGTGCAGAAGGTTTTAGTTTAGGCAGGCATCAAGATCGGCGCAGGCTTGGAGGGCTGAATGGCTTGTTCCTGTGCTGTACTGTTCTTTGTTCTTTGTTCTTCCAAAGTAGGGCCTTGGTTTAATCGCACATCTGATCAAATGATACCTCCAACACCATAGCACTCTGTCAGTACTACACTGGAGCATCAGCTTAAACTTGTATTTCAGTCTCTGGAGTGAGACTTGAACCCACTGTCTTCTAACTGAAAGAGGAAAGTACTACCAACTGAGCCACAGCAAATGTGCTTCAGATTAATATTCCCAAACCCACTGAAAGTTAAGGCATGGCACTGTTAAAGTTTTTATTGTTCCCATGAAATATGCATTTGTAAATGCAGGTTTAAACAATTACGTAAAATACTATGCCAATGTAAGTTACATGAAACACAGCTAATATAAACACATCATTAAATCATGGAGTTCTCACGGGAGGCAAAGAAAGCTACATCTATTCTCAATGTAGAAATATTACAGAGGAGGCATGATCCGGGTTTTTACCATATTGGAAGGATTGTGGATGAATGGTAATGCTTGTAAAAAAATTGTCCGGAAAAAGTGGTCAGTTAATCTTAACCTAAAACGGGAGTACAGTCCATTGAATCATTAACTAATTCTGAGAGGTGCTTAAGCAGTTACTGGAGTCACTCAGTGCTCCCTTGCTGTAGTTTTCTAAACTTAGCACTGCTGGCTAGAGGAAGCATGGGAACTGGAATATCTGCTGTGCTACAGCAAAAGACCAGGGCTTGGGTGTTTTGCTCAAGTTACACCAGCCCAGCGGACGATGTGGAAATTTTTTGGGGAGGCACTCTATTGTGTCCCCATTCTGTACTACACTTGGGCATAGAATACAGCCACCCAAATGTAGGTGGGCCTATTATAATTACGCAGATGACTGAATTACAATCACTTCAGAACACAGGAACTGGAAGAGGTCAATCGGCACCTCAAGTCTGTTTTTTTATTAGATAATGGCTGATATGTAGCTCAACTCCCTTCACCTGCCTCTGCTCCGTATTCCTTGATACCCTTAACTAACAAAAATCAATCTATCTCAGTCTTGAAAATTTGAATTGACCCAGCATCCATAGCCTTTTGAGGGAGAGAATTACCAATGTCCACTATCCTTTGTGTGAAAAAGTGCTTCCTGATTTCACTCCTGAATGACGCAGTTCTAATTTTAAGATTGTATCAGCATGTTTTGGATTCCACCACCAGAGGAAATAGTTTCTGTGCGTCTACCCTATTGAATCATTTTATTATCTTAAATACATTGATGAGATCGTCCCTCAACTCAAGTGAATGCAAACCAGGTTTATGCAACTTTTCTTCATAATGAAACCCTTTAAACTCTGTGGATGGTAGTCAGAGGATTTAAATTGATTCAAGTGCTCAGGTCCACTATGAAAAGTTGTTTTGATATTTTTCCCACTTCTTTGGCTGCCCTGGGGGCTGCTGGCAATTCTAGGCCATGCCAGGCCTCACAGGGTGCCACCATCCACCTGAAAAGTCAAAATAACCTGAAACCAGAAAATCTGCAGGGCTCAAGGGCATAATTCCTGCTTCACTTAAGAAGTGCTGAGATTCCATGAGAGAGGAAAATCCCACTCCATTTCATTGCACTGAGTACTTCATGCTAATTAAATTGATTGACAGACAATGGGAGCCATTTATTCCCCTTACCTGTGAGTACTCGATCTCCCTGTGTTGGTAGAGGTGCCGGGAGGTGGTGGCAAACCGATAAAGTTCTAACAGGACTTGACAGGGTAGATGCAGGAAGGATGTTCCCAATGGTGGGGGAGTCCAGAACCAGGGGTCATAGTCGAAGGATACAGGGTAAACCATTCAGGACTGAGATGAGGAGAAATTTCTTCACCCAGAAAGTGGTGAACCTGTAGAATTTGCTACCACAGAAAGCAGTTGAGGCCAAATAATTGTATGTTTTCAAGAAGGAGTTAGATATTGCTCTTGGGTCTAAAGAGATCAAAGGATATGGGGCGAAAGCAGGAACAGGTTACTGAGTTAGATGATCAGCCATGATCATAATGAATGGCGGAGCAGGCTCAAAGGGCTGAACGGCCTACTCCTGCTCCTATTTTCTATGTTTCTATAGTGGTGCTGTCACTAGGCTAGTAGCTCAAAGCCTAGGCTAATGCTTTGGGGAAACACAGGTTCAAATCCCACCACAGCAGCAGGTGAAATTTGCATTGAATTAATAAATCTGAAATTAAAAAAGCTAGTCTAATCATGACCATCTGGTTCACTCATGTACTTTAGGGAAGGAAATCTGCCATCCTTACCTGGTCTGGCTTACATGTGACTCCAGACCCATAGTAAGGTGGGTGACTCTTAACATGCCCTCTGACATGGCCCAGCAAGCCACTCAGTTGAAGGGCAATTTGGGATGGTCAATAAATGCTGGCCACGTCCCACAAAAAACAAGTTTAAAAATATGGTGCTGAATGGAGATCAGGGGCTACTCCAGAAGCTGCCTGGGGAGTATCAGAGGGTTCAATCAGCCTTGGGCCTTTGTTGAAAGTTTTCTGTCCTATGGCTACATTGGGAATGACCTGGGAGCAAGGAATATAGCAAAAGGGAGTATTGGACTGGGCAATTCTTAAACAACAAGAGAAAGACAACATTTCAAGACAGAGGATTTGGTAGAAATTCGTCTCGGGCAAAAATGAAAAACAGGCGTAGTGCGAATTGTCAGGCAACTTGTTATCGCTCATTTTGCATTATTGCCCAAGACGAATTTCTACCCTGATTTTCTTTTTAAATTAAAGCTGCTTTATTTTTGTTCACTTTTGGAGCCTCCTCTAATCTGTTCAACTCTCCCCAGATCCAGCTTCAGACCAGGAACCAGTTCCCGTGGAGAATAATGAAAACGTTAGCCTGGCAGAGCAAATAACGGATGTGGTGAAACAACCGGCCTTCATTGCTGGCATTGGTGGGGCGTGCTGGGTGATTCTGATGGGGTTCAGTGTGTGGCTGTACTGCCGAAGAAAGAAAAGGAAGGAACTCAGTCATTTCACTGGTAAGGAGGAAAGCCATCACACAACAGGAACTTGCATTTATATGACACCTTTAACACAGTAAATTGTCCCAAGGCACTTCACAGGAACGTTAGCAGACAAAATTTGATGCTGATCCACATGAGGAAATATTAGGACAGCTGGTTAATGAGGTAGGTTTTTTGGCAGCATCTTAAAGGAAGAGAGAGAGGTGGAGGTTTAGGAAGGAAATTCCAGAGCTTAGGGCCTTGGCAGTTGAAGGCAGGGCCATCAACAGTGGAGTGATGAAAATCAGGGGATGTGCAAGAGGCTCGAATTGGAGGAGCGCAGGAATCTCGGAACGCTGTAGGACTAGAGGAAGTTACAGATACTGGGAGAAACAAGGCCATGGAGGGATTTTAACACAAAGATAAGAATTGTAAAATTAAGGTTATACCAGACCGGGAGTCAATGTAGGTCAGCACACGAGGAGGGGTACGATCTCCTCCACATCCCAATTACAGGGGATACATGTAATACCCTCACTATATTGCAATATTCCCACCAACCTGCCTCTACCACAGGGAGCAAGTGAGTATCCCTTTAGGCCTCCTTTTACAATGTGGTTCCTCAGCCACTTTCAGTGTCAGCAGACTCTTCATACAGTGTATTGTTTAATCTTGTCTTTTCCTCAGATCTCTCCCTCCTCCTCTGAAGGTGCTGATTCATGATGAGGTACTTCCCGTGAACCCTTTCCTGCCTCAACAAAGTAGTCATTTTGCGTGTGTCAGTCTAAGCGGTGGGGGCAGTCAGTGGCAGGCCTTTCAACTGGGGACGGTGGGAGTGTTGGGGGTGGTTATCCCAGCTCAGCCCAAGTTTCTCCTCAATTGTAGTACCCCCTGCCTCTCTGACTAAAATCTATTAAATAAGCAAAGACCATGAAACAGTCTAATGTGTGTGGCTCAGTACCACACTGAACTGAACAGGTTGCTGCTGTTGGAACTTGCCTAAATGTGTTTTGTAAGTGGGAGAGGATGCTGACCATGATCAGGGTCTCCCAGTGGTGCAGGACAGCCAATCCATTGGCTCTGGTGTCGTAACTTCGCTGGAAGCATGGAGAACATTCCGTTTTACATTTGTAACTTGGATCAGCAGTGCCCTGTGGATACAGAGCAAGACACAGGGTTAACCCAGTTGCTCAGGTCACTCAGTGCCCTGCAGGTACAGAGTCCCAGTGCCACCCACTCTAGTTACTGCAGTTGATGGCAGAAGGATGATGTTGCTTGGGAGTCTTTCTACACACCTCAGCAATATTCATCTAATAATAGTAATGCTTGCACAATATCTGTCTTCCTTCTCCTTTACAGCACTCACTAAACTCATCACCTTCCAGGTAAGTGGACCCGTCCTTAAGATACCGACCGTGGGCTGTTTAGCTGATCTTTGCTACCATATAATTAAAAACTGCAGTGATTTACTCCGAGGCCATGAAATCATGTGGCAGTTCCATGTACTCCATACTTGTGACTGTTAAAATTTAGCCAGACCTTTCTCATGTACTTTTAACAGTGTTATTGCTCCCTCAATCTCAGCGCCATGCTTCAGCCCGGAGAGCAGGCAAGAACTCCTCTAACAGACTGCCTCAGGAGGTACCTGCTAAATTTCCTCTCCTAGTGGGGAAGAAGCTTTCCTCTGTATGTCACCTCTCAGAGCTGAATTAAGGATCTCGAGGTGTGTGGACTCTCAGGCACTGACCCTTACACCAATTATCTGTGTAGCAGTGTGCTGCACAGCTAGGGTTGCCATGCCTTTCTTAAGTTTAAAAAAAATGTATGTCAGCAATTTTATTTTCCCAATTTTAACCTTGCCTTTGTTCAAACAAGATAAATTCAACCTTTTTTCCAAATTGAAATTCTGTGTGTCTTCACTCAATCTATGACACAATAGTTTTATAATGATTAAGACCTTATCCTGTCACTGTAGAGGTCAGAGGTCATATTTGAGGATGACCATGATCCTCCCTCATGAATATGGCCAATTTATAGCACGGGCTAGGCGACACAGGGACCTTTGAAGTGTTGATTCCATCTGCTGACCACCCTCTCTCCTTTTTTCTTTACAGCTTCCTTTGCATACACGCCAGCAGGTATGTTATGCAGCTGTTTTATGTTTCATATTTTGAACCATTGCCTTGTAGTCTAAGGTACAAAGTCTGCAATTGCAAAGGAAATCAATAATACTCCAAAAGTCCTAGCCATTCAATAAGTGCAATGTGCTACCCAGCTTTTACACAACAACATCCAAATGAGTTGTTTTGTTGTAACAAACACAAGATTACCTCAAAGGCAGAGGTTCAGTGCACTCCCATTAAAAGAGTTGCAAACTAATTCCTGGTTGTCTTTTTAAATTAAATGATTTATCTAGAATGGTAGCCCTCAGTCAGATCAATTTTATTCAGTATATTGTAAACCCTTGTGATGCTGCATTAAGTATACGCTGGGAGAGCTGAGCTGTTTGGAAACCTGATGACAAAATGGCTGCCTGTCAACCTTGAGGAGAGAGCTAGTCAATAAAATGGATTTTCTTTTCAAAGAATTGCTGTAAGCGAAAAAAGAAACTGAAATAAATTAACATGGATCAATCAGGCTCGGTCTAGACACCAAAAGAACGGAAATGTAGTGATTTCATTACATAAGTTAACTCTTCTAAAAGACCGGGGAGTTCAAAAAATGGGCCACATCCAACTCACAAGCCCTGACAATTTGGACTTCAAGCACATGCTTCCATTCAGTTATAAATACTGAATACACTAAAGAAAATAAATACAAATTATGCTACAATATGGAAAAAGCAGATATGTGATGTCCCACCACAAGTCCCATGCCACCAGCTTTTTGGGGTGTCCTTTCATGTTGATAGCCCATGGGTGCACTTTGAGAAAGCTGAGGTGAGAGGGCATACTAATGCCCAGCCTGTACCTACTACAGGGGGCAGTTCTAGAAACCCTTAGAGATCCTGCAGCAGCATTATGGGGGATGTGGACCTGAAGTTGCAGATCTGCACCCACCTCCCTCTGTGCTACGCCTGAGAATTAAGCATTCCCCAGATTCCGAAGAGGAAAATCTCTCATAATGGGCTGAATTTAGTCAAGCTGGCGGGGGTGGGGGTGGGGGGGTGGTGCGGGGGGCATGGTGGTGGGGATCTCAATGCCAGGCTAAATAGGCGAGGGGATCCCCACCTCAGCCCTTTGGAGCATCCCCTGGCGCAATGCAAAGGAGTTTGGCCACTTAACTACCCCGCGCCGGGGAACTCCGTCCCTTTAAGTATGGGGATCCCGCCTCCCAAAACTGCCGCCAATCAAAGGTCTAGCAGCTCAGTCATATCAGCAGCGCCATTGGGAGCAGTGGCCACTGTCGGTGCTACACCAGACCTGGGACCAGGCCCTGGAGCCCTGAACCCTAGATAAGATGGGCAGGGTTGCCGTGGCCAGTTAGCAGGCCCCGGCTGGGTGGGGGGGGGGGTGCGGGTAGTGTTCAGAGGGATAGCTTTGGCCACCATGGGCCCTCCGTGGGCCATAGATTGCCCAAGAAGGAGACTTCCCCCCACCCCCCCCACACAAGCAAGGCTGCCTCGTGCTTCTGGGCAACCTCCCCACGTGGCAGAGAGCCCCCGCTCCGACCACCCTGCGGCTGTTTTAATTCCAGCAACAGGGGGAAAAGGTCCTTAAGTGGCCAGTGATTGACTATAAGGGCTTTAATTGGCCTCTCGGCAGGCCTTTCCCACCCACAACTTCATTGCAGTGGAAAGCAATGTGCCTTCTGCCTCCGTCGTGATTCTATGGGCCCCCGCCCTTTCAGCCCATCTCCCAGGGGGCAATTAAATTCTTCCCAATAATTGCAGACACAAAATGGAATGGTTTTCCGAGGTTATTGTTTAACCATGTGCTCCATTTGGGGAGCTACACCCGGCAAAACACATGCTAGCAAATTTTGTGCTCAATTTTCCCACCAAAATGGTCGTCAAGCAATCTGTGGCATGCTGCCAAATACCTGACATGCAGTTACATAAAGTCAGAATCTGTGGCCCCTTTGACTTCACTTTCCAATTTAGAAATGCCCAGTTTGCCCAAAAGCTGAACTGGACCTGTTACAACCCTTTAGTGCCAGGCAGGAGGCACTTAAAAAAATTGCTTTACCATTACAATGTTTTACAGACCCCTCCTCCATGAAATATGGAATATAGACTTGCATTTATATAGCCACTTTCACAACCTCAGGATGTCCTAAAGTGGTTTACAAACAATGAAGTACTTTTGAAGTACAGTCACTGTTGTAATGTAAGAAACATGGCAGTCAGTTTGCACACAGCAAGGTCCCACAAAAAGCAATGTGATAATGACTGTCTTAGTGATGTTGGTTGAAGGATAAATATTGGGCAGGACACCCAGGAGCACTCTCCTGTTCTTAATTGAATATTGCCATGGGATCTTTTATGTCAACCTGAAAGGGAAAAGGGGGCCTAGGTTTAACATCTTGTCTGAAAAGCACTCCCTCAGTACTGCACTGGAAAGTCAGCCTAGATTTTGTGCTCAAGTTTCTAATGTGGGTCTTGAACCCACGACGTTGTGCTCCAGAAGCAAATGTGCTTCCATTCATCGTTCTTATGAATTAGTTTAAGTTTTGGTGCGCCATGAGATAATACAGACTGCAAACTTCCCTTGAATACTCTTGGAAGTCGGAAAGAAAATTCCCAGAGTTTTTCATGAATTGGCCACAGGTTTTCCTTTCTCTTTTTACCTCTCACAGAAACCACTCCTATTAGGGGGTGGGAGGTCTGTGTGGAGGGTTGCATTCTGCACTAGAATGGGGGCAAACTTGATGTACTTTATGGTCTCTTTTCCACTCTGTTTGTCATATGTCTTCATTATGGTTTGAGGATGCAGTTTGTTCAAAAGGTTTAATTGATATTTGCTTTCATGCAGTAGCTTTCCCACACGCAGAGGCCTCAGGCATCACGAGCAACAGGTAAGTTACAATCAGCTCATTTAAACACATCTACGTACTGTAGCTTTTAATGTGGTGACACAAAGCTGTGGTATTCACCTCCTGACATCTCCTCCCAGGCCAGGAATCCTGAATGCAAACGTCACCAACTACCCCTGGCTGGCAGACTCGTGGCCGGCCTCCAACCTGATGCGGAACGGGAATGGAAAGGAAACCGCTGCCAGCTCCTGCATGGCAAAGCATGATGCTACGGAGCGGTTCTACAATGGTGAGTGAGGCAGTGGGTTTGTAGAGTGCCCACGAGGACAGATGAGGCATCTGTCATCACCCGGCTGTTTGCATGTGATAGGTTTAGAGATACAGCACTGAAACAGGCCCTTCAGCCCACCGAGTCTGTGCCGACCATCAACCACCCATTTATACTAATCCTACACTAATCCCATATTCCTACCACATCCCCACCTGTTCCTATATTTCCCTACCACCTACCTATACTAGGGGCAATTTATAACAGCCAATTTACCTATCAACCTGCAAGTCTTTTGGCATGTGGGAGGAAACCGGAGCACCCGGAGGAAACGCAGACACAGGGAGAACTTGCAAACTCCACACAGGCAGTACCCAGAATTGAACCCGGGTTGCTGGAGCTGTGAGGCTGCGGTGCTAACCACTGCGCCACTGGTGTTGAATGCGATATCTGGCAGGCACTATCCAGTGCTTTGGTGCTGTATGAGCGATCCCACATGGAAAGTGGGAGAAGCCACATTCACAGGGACCGCCGGCCGCGACGTCAATGTCAGCTTTTTGAATTTCCGAGCCATGTTCTCTACGGGTGCAGCTCCCCGCTGGGAGTGCAGCATCATGGATGTAAGGACATGAGTGAACTTTACAGCTTTATGGTAACTTTCACTGATACCAGTATTTTATTTCCAGATTTTTTGAACTGAATTCCAATTCTCAAATTACTGCAGTGGGATTTGAACTCACGTTTTACAAGGTGTCTAGATTACTATCCTGGTAAAATGATCACTGCGTCACCATACCCAAACATATATTGTACTGCAATCCCATTCATGCTGAGTTCCTATTATTGAGTGTGATGCAATGGGGAGATGCCAAGCAGAGGCCATGGACCAGATATTTACAGGGAGTTGGGAAGGGTGCAGGAGAGCATATCAGCGTTGTAGTGTTTGATGGTTCAGGGTTTGATTATATCAGTCTGTCCACTATCTGTGTTCACTGTGTTTGATTGCTTAAGCCTCTGGGTGGAGCTGCAGTGATACAATCAAAGCCTGAACCATCAAACACTACAAGCGTGGGAAAAACCATCAACGCCAGGTGACGAGGAGGCACTTACCTTCTGGAGCCAGCAGCTCCTGTTTCCATTTCGCTGCCAGTTTTCTCGAGTCCTGGAAATCCGGCTGGCAACTATTAAATTTAAATCAGGCTCCCAATTGCACTGTGAGAACCCAATTTAAATCGGCAAATGAAGTGTCCCACCTCCTGATGGCGGGTTGGGGACATGTTCCCCAATTTAAAATGTTATGCTACCCCAAGGATTCTCTCCTGCCCATATTGAGGCCGATGTTTCTTTCTCGAGGAGAGAGATGAAATGGAAATTTGCGTCCGCCCCTCCATATTGTATGTCAATATGTTTGTTGTATTATTTGGGGCCCAGAATAAGTTAGCAACAGATCCTGTGGATGACCCAGGGACCTGTAGCATGAAAAACCTGCATTTATATAATGTCATTATTACCTCTTTGAGACTCCTTAAAGTGCTTCATGTATGACGAATTAGATTAGTGTGCAGTTACAGTTGTTATGCGAGTAAACACAACTGGCATTTTGCACATAGGAACCTTCTACAGTTAGTGAGGTGGGTGACCAGTGAACTTATCTCTTTGGCTGAGGGAACAATGCTGTCCAGAATATGCATGAACTGCCCAATGTTTTTCAAACAATTCCATGAGCTTTTTAACGTGCTACAGGAAGTGCTAGAATGGGCAGAGGTTGGATGGATCTTGATTAATGTCTCATGCACTTCCAACAATGCAGCATTCCCTTATTACTGCACAGTATGTTAAGTTAAACTTATGTAGAACCTTGATTAGCCCACACTTGGAGTCCTGTGCACAATTGGAGTTCAATCAGGGCAAATGCGAGGCGATGCATTTTGGAAGATCCAATTCAAGAGTGAACTATACAGTAAATGGAAAAGTCCTGGGGAAAATTGATGTACAGAGAGATTTGGGTGTTCAGGTCCATTGTTCCCTGAAGGTGGCAACGCAGGTCAATAGAGTGGTCAAGAAGGCATACGGCATGCTTTCCTTCATCGGACGGGGTATTGAGTACAAGAGTTGGCAGGTCATGTTACAGTTGTATAGGACTTTGGTTCGGCCACATTTGGAATACTGCGTGCAGTTCTGGTTGCCACATTACCAAAAGGATGTAGATGCTTTGGAGAGGGTGTAGAGGAGGTTCACCAGGATGTTGCCTGGTATGGAGGGCGCTAGCTATGAAGAGAGGTTGAGTAGATTAGGATTAGAATTCATTAGAAAGACGGAGGTTGAGGGGGGACCTGATTGAGGTGTACAAAATCATGAGAGGTATAGACAGGCTGGATAGCAAGAAGCTTTTTCCCAGAGTGAGGGATTCAAATACTAGGGGTCACGAGTTGAAAGTGAGAGGGGAAAAGTTTAGGGGGGATATGCGTGGAAAGTTCTTTATGCAGAGGGTGGTGGGTGCCTGGAATGCATTGCCAGCGGAGGTGGTAGACGCGGGCACGATGGCGTCTTTTAAGATGTATCTAGACAGATACATGAATGGGCAGGAAGCAAGGAGATACAGACCCTCAGAAAATAGGCGACATCTTTGGATAGAGGATCTGGATCGGCGCAGGCTTGGAGGGCCGAAGGGCCTGTTCCTGTGCTGTAATTTTCTTTGTTCTTTTCTTTGTTCACAGTTCTGCTCTCCATATTATATAAAGAATAGAAAGGCACCGGAGAAGGTGCAAAAAAGATTTACAAGGATGAGACCAGAACTAAGGTTATACCGACCAGGAAAGATTGAACAGAGTGTGACTCTTTTCTCTAGAAAAGAGAAGACACGGGATGAACTGACAGAGTCCGTTAATACTATTAAATTGTTTGATAGGGTAGACATAGAGAAAATTTTTTCATTTATGGGGAGTCCAATACTGAGGGCCGTAAATATCAGATTATAACCAATAAATCCAATAGAGAATTCAGCAGGAGCTTCATCACTCAGATTTCTGTCCCTGCCACAGCACTGAAACAAGCCTTATCAAATCCAAAAATAATATGCAGTGTGACTTTGATTGTGGTCAACTATCCGTCCTTACCCTTCTCAACTTGTCTGCACAGTATCCTCCTCCAACGCCTCTCCTCCATCGTCCAGCAGGTGGCCTGGTTCCATTCTTATTTATCCAGTAGTATCCAGAGAATCGCCTACAATGTCTTCTCTTCCCAGTCCCACACCGTTACCTCCAGAGTCACCCAAGGATCTATCCTTAGTCCCTAACTATTTCCTGGAACTCCCTTCCTAACAGCACTGTGGGTGTACCTACCCCACATGGACTGCAGTGGTTCAAGAACCTTCTCAAGGGCAATTAGGGATGCGTAATAAATGCTGGCCTAGCCAGCGATGCCCACATGGAAACTAGAATTAGAATTAGAACATTACAGCGCAGTACAGGCCCTTCGGCCCTCGATGTTGCGCCGACCTGTGAAACCATCTGACCTACACTATTCCATTTTCATCCATATGTCTATCCAATGACCACTTAAATGCCCTTAAAGTTGGCGAGTCTACTACTGTTGCAGGCAGGGCGTTCCACGCCCCTACTACTCTCTGAGTAAAGAAACTACCTCTGACATCTGTCCTATATCTATCACCCCTCAACTTAAAGCTATGTCCCCTCGTGTTTGCCATCACCATCCGAGGAAAAAGACTCTCACTATCCACCCTATCCAACCCTCTGATTATCTGATATGTCTCTATTAAGTCACCTCTCCTCCTCCTTCTCTCCAACGAAAACAACCTCAAGTCCCTCAGCCTTTCCTCGTAAGACCTTCCCTCCATACCAGGCAACATTCTAGTAAATCTCCTCTGCACCCTTTCCATAGCTTCCACATCCTTCCTATAATGCGGTGACCAGAACTGCACGCAATACTCCAGGTGCGGTCTCACCAGAGTTTTGTACAGCTGCAGCATGACCTCGTGGCTCCGAAACTCGATCCCCCTACTAATAAAAGCTAACACACCATATGCCTTCTTAACAGCCCTATTAACCTGGGTAGCAACCTTCAGGGATTTATGCACCTGGACACCAAGATATCTCTGTTCATCTACACTATCAAGAATCTTCCCATTAGCCCAGTACTCTGCATTCCTGTTACTCCTTCCAAAGTGAATCACCTCGCACTTTTCCGCATTAAACTCCATTTGCCATCTCTCAGCCCAGCTCTGCAGCCTATCTATGTCCCTCTGTACCCTACAACATCCTTCGGCACTATCCACAACTCCATCGACCTTAGTGTCATCCGCAAATTTACTAACCGACCCTTCTACACCCTCTTCCAGGTCATTTATAAAAATGACAAACAGCAGTGGCCCCAAAACAGATCCTTGCGGTACACCACTAGTAACTAAACTCCAGGATGAACATTTGCCATCAACCACCACCCTCTGTCTTCTTTCAGCTAGCCAATTTCTGATCCAAAGCTCTAAATCACCTTCAACCCCATACTTCCGTATTTTCTGCAATAGCCTACCGTGGGGAACCTTATCAAACGCCTTACTGAAATCCATATACACCACATCCGCTGCTTTACCCTCATCCACCTGTTTGGTCACCCTCTCGAAAAACTCAATAAGGTTTGTGAGGCACGACCTACCCGTCACAAAACCGTGCTGACTATCGCTAATGAACTTATTCTTTTCAAGATGATTATAAATCCTGTCTCTTATAACCTTTTCCAACATTTTACCCACAACCGAAGTAAGGCTCACAGGTCTATAATTACCAGGGCTGTCTCTACTCCCCTTCTTGAACAAGGGGACAACATTTGCTATCCTCCAGTCTTCCGGCACTATTCCTGTCGACAATGACGACATAAAGATCAAGGACAAAGGCTCTGCAATCTCCTCCCTGGCTTCCCAGAGAATCCTAGGATAAATCCCATCTGGCCCAGGGGACTTATCTATTTTCACACTTTCCAAAATTGATAACACCTCCTCCTTGTGAACCTCAATCCCATCTAGCCTAGTAGCCTGAATTTCAGTATTCTCCTCGACAACATTTTCTTTCTCTACTGTAAATACTGACGCAAAATATTCATTTAACACTTCCCCTATCTCCTCTGATTCCACACACAACTTCCCACTACTATCCTTGATTGGCCCTAATCTAACTCTAGTCATTCTTTTATTCCTGATATACCTATAGAAAGCCTTAGGGTTTTCCCTGATCCTATCCGCCAGTGACTTCTCGTGTCCTCTCCTTGCTCTTCTTAGCTCTCCCTTTAGATCCTTCCTGGCTAGCTTGTAACTCTCAAGCGCCCTAACTGAGCCTTCACGTCTCATCCTAACATAAGCCTTCTTCTTCCTCTTGACAAGCGCTTCAACTTCTTTAGTAAACCACGGCTCCCTCGCTCGACAACTTCCTCCCTGCCTCACAGGTACATACTTATCAAGGACACGCAGTAGCTGCTCCTTGAATAAGCTCCACATTTTGATTGTTCCCATCCCCTGCAGTTTCCTTCCCTATCCTACGCATCCTAAATCTTGCCTAATCGCATCATAATTTCCTTTCCCCCAGCTATAATTTTTGCCCTGCGGTATATACCTGTCCCTGCCCATCGCTAAGGTAAACCTAACCGAATTGTCATCCCATGAATGAATAAAAAAAATTTACATGCTGTGCTTCAGCGACATCATCTGAAAACATAATGTCAGGTTTCACATGTACATTGACAACAACCAGTTTTGCCTCACCAACTCTCTTGGCCCGTCCACTATCTCAGATTTGTCATGCTGCTTTATGAAATCGAGTACTGGATGAGCAGAAATGTCCTCTAACTAGATATTGGGAAGACCAAAGCCATTACTTTCAGTCCCCACCAGGAATTCTGTTCCCTGGCAACTGTCTGAGACTCACCCAGACTGATCACAATCTTGACTTCTTATTTGGCCCTGAGATAAGCTTCGAAACACATATATCTGCTCCATCCCCAAGATCACTTACTTCCACCTCCATAACATCGCCAGTCTCTGCCTCTGCCTCAGCTCATCAACTACTGAAGCCCTTATTTATGCTTTTGTCACCTCTAGGCTAGACTATTCCAATGCTGGCTTGGCTGGCCTCCCATTTCCCATCCTCCACAATGTTGAGCTCATTCAAAATTCTGCTGCCCGTATCCTAACTTATACCAAGTCCCATTTACCCATCACCTCTCTGCTCATTGAACTACATTGACTCCCAGTCTGGTAATGCCTCGATTTTAAAATTATTATCCTTGTTTTCAAATCCCTCCATGGCCTCTCCTCCTCCCTATCTCTATAACCTCCTCCAACCCTAAAAGCCTCCAAGATGTCTGCACTCCTCCAATTCTGGCCAGTTGCACATCCCTGATCTTCATCGCTCCACCAATGGTGACCATGCCAACAGCCGTGTAAGCTCTGGAATTTGCAGCTCTCTACTTCTCCCTCCTCCTTTAAGATGCTTCTTAAATCTACTTCCTTAAACACCTGTCCTAATGTCTTATGTCACTCGTGTCAATTTTTGTTTGATAATGCTCCTGTGAAGCACCTTGTGATATTTTCCTACACTAAGTATATAAATTCAAGTTGGTGTTGAGAGAGGTGAGAATGTGGAACTTGCTACCACATGGAGTGGTTGAGGGGAATAGCATAGTTGCATGTAAGGGAGAACTGGATAAACACATGATGGAGGAAGGAATAGAAGGTTATGCTGATAGGGTTAGATGAAGAGGGGTTGGAGGAGGCTCATGTTGAGCATAAACACCAGCATTTAGTTTAGTTTAGTTTAGAGATACAGCACTGAAACAGGCCCTTCGGCCCACCGAGTCTGTGCCGACCATCAACCACCCATTTACCTGTTGAACTGGACGGCCTGTTTCTGTGCTGTACATTCTATGTAATTCTATGTATCCTGTTATTTTATGTGCTCCTGCCCTAAAGTAGACCGATGATAAATAATATAGTGATGAATGTGATAAAAATACGCTCATCTATCACAGCCCAAACAGCCACAAATTGTGAGATTGACAGTGCATAAGGGTATGAGACCCTTGAAGGATTAAGACTAAAACCAATCAAATATAATCAGTTGCTGAAAGTCTTTTCCTCCCAATTTTCTGCCCTGTTCTCCTGAAAGCACTGACCAAGGTTAGGGTATGGATCCAGTAGTACTAGGTGCCCTTTGGTACCCCATCCAGGTCATCATTCTTCATGCCTGAGACTGGATTGTCAGTGTCATTTGACCATGTGGGGGACAATGGACCTCAATCCCACTGCATATGGGAGCATTTCAACGAGATCAATGGAGAGAAACCAGGAGTCGGAACTGTGATGGACTTTAAGCCCCACCAACCCTGGCGCAGTGGTTAGCACCGCAGCCTCACAGCTCCAGGGACCCGGGTTCGATTCTGGGTACTGCCTGTGTAGAGTTTGCAAGTTCTCCCTGTGTCTGCGTGGGTTTTCTCCGGGTGCTCCGGTTTCCTCCCACAAGCCAAAAGACTTGCAGGTTGATAGGTAAATTGTCCATTATAAATTGTCACCAGTATAGGTAGGTGGTAGGGAAATATAGGGACAGGTGGGGATGTTTGTTGGGAATATGGGATTAGTGTAGGATTAGTATAAATGGGTGGTTGATGTTCGGCACAGACTCGGTGGGCCGAAGGGCCTGTTTCAGTGCTGTATCTCTAATCTAATCTAATCTAATCTAATCTAACCCAGAGTGTTGAGACCAATTATAGCCCCTTTTACTGTCCCCCACTCCACCATGGGACGATCATGCTATGTATGGTCTCATGCCGTATCAGATGTGCACTTGCCAATTGTGTCATTGGCAGAGATCTTGGTGAAAGATTTACTGGTCTTCGCGGCAGATTGGTGCAGGTTTATCGGATCTTCTGTAAGTTACGCTGTTCTTCATAAGTACATTTTTATTTCACTTGCCTCCTGTTCAGACTCACCTGCAACACGCTTTTCCCTGGTGTGTGAATGCTGTAGCCCAGTGTAACTTGCTCCCTGATTTTCTTACAACCTACCCAACTTCCAGCACTCTGGAGATGGCCTTAGACTCCATTCACTGTCTAACACTGACAGATTGCCATGGACAATAGCGTCAATTTGTTCCAGGTGATGGCAGGGGGGTTTGGCATGGGTAAGCAGGCTTGATGTTAGATCTTACGGTGAGGTTTCATTTAAATAAATCCTCCTGGACCAGAACTCGTGGCCAGATTCATTAGCTGGCCAGCAGGCAGGAGGTGGGATTTCCCAATTCAAGATATTAACCCCCTTGTCTGACCCTTTCCTGACTATCAAGGTGGTGGAAAGGGTTTGCAGTTAAAGCTGAGGCCACAATGTGTGGGGAATGCCAGACATTAACCTGCATCAACACTGCATGATACATGTCCTTTAATTTTCCCATGTATCAGCAAGTTCCCAGCATTAGACCAAGCATAGGCCTGGAGCTTTCCACAAATAACTCTTGAAGGCCCCACCCCAAGACATCAGCCTTGCATGATAATAACCTGACGGACCGACCTCCGCTGATCTGGTGGGTCCCAATAGTCTCAAACAGTTTTGGGTCATCCACAGTAAGAAAAGCTGAGTGAATTATTAATGAAAACTTTCTGCTCTGTTAACCCTGTGCTTCCTATGGGCTTTATTGACAAACATCATTGCATTTGAATGTTTTATCTCCTGCGTACCTCGATGCAGACGCTGGCATTTCCAACTACATTGCTCAGACGGAGAAATTTGGAACGATGGTATCAGATGGGCCCATCTACAGCACCATTGATTCTGCCAGCGATGAGATGCACACATTCAATGGGGCCTTCCCGTCTCATCAGACTACGTTGTACGCCAGTACGCCTGTGGTGCCGCTCGGGGTCCAGAACCAATACACAGCGGACCCTGTCAACGGGCACTGGGGCCTCCAGCCTGGACCCTCCAATGCACAGTACTCACAGCCTGAGCGTGGCAGGCAAGAAGCTGGTAAGATATTTGAAAACTGGCATCATTTTATCAATCTAATTTTTAACCATAATAAAAACATGTTGGAAACAGGCAGCAGATCCGTCAGCATCTGAAAGAGAAAAGACATTAATGTTTTGGTTAAAGAACCTGGGATTTTCTGCTGCTGCCCTGGGTCAGCCCATGATTTGCTACCAGTTCATTTTAATGGACAGGAAAATCAGGGCCCAGCAAGTGCTGAAGCAGACTGTCCTCTTCAGGATGTTTTGCAAATTATTTTCTCTCGCACCATTCTCTTCCCCCTTGTGTCTTCCCACACCATACGCATTGGAGAATTCTACCACTGGCTTCTGCCGATGCAGCTTTGTAGTCAGGCTGTAGCAACAAAGGAATAGGAGTAGGCCATTCAACCCCTTGAGCCTGTTGCTCCAGTAATGAGATGGCTGACTGGTTAGTCAATAGTGATAATTGAGATTAGTCACCAGGG
The DNA here is from genome assembly GCF_036365525.1 of Heterodontus francisci. Classification (NCBI taxonomy): domain Eukaryota; kingdom Metazoa; phylum Chordata; class Chondrichthyes; order Heterodontiformes; family Heterodontidae; genus Heterodontus; species Heterodontus francisci. The sequence continues at coordinate 52,277,313 of NC_090392.1, read as the reverse complement.
TACACTTGCTCTTCTAATGGTGGCATCAGGGGCCTTTGACAGCCACCTGAACAGGGACATGGGACCTTTAAATTTCTCACCTGAAGGACCCAAAGTGTCCGGGAAATAATATGTAGCAATCAGACTAATCCAAACCAGAAACAGATCGGACAATCACTAGTGAAAACGTCAGCTGGATATACTTAATCAATATGCTCCCTTCCACAGGTGGGAAATCTGGGAAGCAGAAATTAAATGCCAAGCCCGTAAAAGCCCCACCCATGAACTGGACAGATTTGCTACCACCCCCTCCACCAAGTGTTGATGTCGACTCCTACGAGGATGAAGAAGAACTGGAGTATGGGTAAGTGGAATGATGTGTGAGTGTTCACTGTAAATGCCCTCGAGTGTAGGACACAGAAACCTCTCAGCATGTTAGGGCCTTGTAAACTTGTTCCTAGGTCTGAAGATTCTCCATGGTTTTGGTGCTAATTCAACAAAGTTTCCTGTGGGTACAGACCCAAAGGACGAAGCAGACCAGAATTTGGTACCAATTGCCATTATCTTGTTAACCATGGTCAGAGAGGGTGTGGGAGATCATAAGCACAAGAAATACGAAAAAGAAAGTAATTTGTAAAGACGATGAACAGTGGAGTCCAATTTCCAGGGACTGCGATCCTAGCACTACACCTGAATCCGGCTGCAACTTTTGCATCTGAAGTAGAAATTACAACAGTGACTACATTTCAAAAATTTCTTCATTGGCTGTAAAAGACGTTGGGATGACCTGAGATCGTGAAAGGTGCTATACAAATTCAAGTCTTTTTCTCTATTGGGCCCCACCTTCCTTTAGTGGGAATCTTAGCGATGACCCATATCAACACTGTTAATAATACGATGGCAGGTTAGAAGCGGGATCATATATCTTAACCCTTCACTCAACCTTTTCCTGCAAGTTTGGGAAGGAGAGGAGGTGGGGGTGGGTACAGATGAGCAATCAAGTGTGGGCAAGTGTCCTTGAAGGGGTCTATTCAGCAATGGCAAGGCTCTTGTGACTCCAGTACTATATTGAATGAGTGAGAAATCCATCCCCTTTAGTTTTTTTCTCAAGAGTAAGTTTTGCTCCCATCTTTTTGAAGCCCTGGCATTGACGAGTGGTGTCCCCCACTCCCTGAAAGAACCTACTTAGTGGAAGGTGCCCGTGAGGAGGAAGGCCCACCCCCACCACCTCGCGGAGAGGCATCATCTCCCGCTACTTCATACGGGCAGCAATCCACAGCGACACTGACACCATCACCTCGGGAAGAAGCGCGATCAACAGGGCATGGGGTAACTGAGGACATTCCAAGGCTGCATCAGTTTGAGATTCCACATTTACCACGGTGAGTAGGTTTACAAGCTGGTCACTATAAGTATTGCATGTGATGTTGAATGTTCTACTTTGCAACAATTGAAAGAGCTAAATAAGACTGAGAAGCAAAGGTTTGATTCTTACACAAAGTGATTTACTGGATTAAATTCTGTTACTTCGCTGTTCAAGTCTCTCCATAGCCTTGCCCATCTACAGCTTTGCTATTGGCTATTGATCATCATGAACCAATCAAACAGTTTTGTTTGAATAATTTCTGCACATATATTGCAGTGGAGATTGAAGAGATTTAACAGAGGTGTTCAAAATGATGAGGGGCTTTGATAGAGTAAATAAGGAGAAACTGTTTCCTGTGGCAGTAACCAGAGGTCGCAGATTTAAGATACTTAGTAAAAGAAACAGAGGGTAGGTGAGCAGAATTTTTTATACACAGCGAGTCGTTATGATCTGGAATGCACTGCCTGAAAGGGCAGTGCAGCAGATTCACTAGGAACTTTCGAAAGGATCTTATATATACATATTATAAGGGGAAGAAATTACAGCAAAGAGCAGGGGGAATGGGACTAATTAGCTAGTTCTATTGAAGCCAACACAAGCACAATGAGCTGAATGGACTCCTGTGCTGCATGATTTTAGGGTTTTCTCTTCACGAACAGATGAAAACATGAGCCGAAAGGATCTGTTGAGTGGAGGCGAGTATTCTGTCAGTCTTTTGCCATAACTCTGGCAGGACACCAGTGCAAAGTGACAGGGGCCAGGTTGAGCCAGGCCTGTTCACAGGACTGGTTCATTTACCCATTGAACCATATTGTTCTTTTTGAGAGGAGGTGAGACTTCAGGGTTAGATTGCCACTTCTTAATACAAGCCACTCTTCTGTTTCAGGCGACTCCCAGTGGGACCAGTCCCTCTGCCCAGACCCCCAACCCCTCCACTGTTGCAAAGTAACCAAAACGTGAACGGGAATGAGGAGGCCATCGCGGAATCTGCTGGCCCACACCGGCCCGGGCACAAACGCAACCTGAGCCAGACACCGGCAATAAGCACCGAGAACGTCAATGTACCTGGAGCAGGTGAGGCAGAAAAGGGAGGAACTTTATAACAGTAAAAGTCAGTAAAATGGGAAAGTGTTTAACAGATGTTTCACAGACGTGTGGATAATAGTTATTCAACAGATGTTTGTTTAGCAGATGTTTAACGATAGACGTGTTCTGTTATGTTAAGTGACAGTGATTGAATGTAATCGCTTTGGTTTGGACAGTCAATGTTGGAGAATAACTGAGATCCAATTTTATAACTAGGCTTTAGAAAGGTAGTGTTGTCCCTCAGTCAATGCAACCACACGTTGAAGATGCTGTATTGTAGTGATCTGGTGACTAATGCTCAATATAGCTCTCTTTCTGTCAGGGTTGGTCATGAATTTTATCAGTTTGAAAACTGAATCTCTCCAATTGCAGACTGGTACTTTATGGATTAACTTGGGCTAAATCTCCTTTCTGATCCCTATTTCTCCTGAAGATGATATGTCTCGTCCTAGAGTATGGTCCCATGCTTAACAGCCTTCCTCCAGTACCTTACTCCAATGATCATTCTTCATGTGTGAGCCCAGACGGTGAGAGTTGACAGACTATTCTGCAATGGAAGGCATCACAGTTGAACCTATCTTCACACAGTGCCCACTTGCACACTTTCCTATGGGATGGGGTTATAGTTGGTAGCAGACATGCTGCGTGATATTTTTCATTTTTCTCCCTCTATAGCTTGGGGTTCCTGAAATGAACTGATACACCCAGCAATGAAGCAAGACCTTCCTAGCCTATTTGGCTCTGTGCTGTATCATGGATTGCACTTGAGGGAGTCCACTAAGTCCTCTGCTTATAATCAGAAACTAAATCAAAGAGTATCAAGGGTAGTTGAAGTAGTCCTTCTTCCTGCTTCATGACCATTTAGCATGCGTCATGCTGCATCTTTATTCCTTGTCGGCATTACAACTTGGACCTTGGGCATTTTTTGACATGCACTCGAATCTCATTCATAGAATCATAGAAACTTACAGCACAGAAGGAGGCTATTCTGCCTTTCATGTCTGTGCTGGCTCTTTGAAAAACCAAACCTGTTTAGCCCCACTTTTTGTTCATAACCCTGTAAGTTGCTCATCCTCAAATATTTGTCTAACTCCCATTTAAAATTATTTATGGAATCATCTTCCACCGCCTTTTGAGGTAGATCATTGCTGATCCTGACATTACGATAGCATTCAGGAGAGAGGCACTTTGGGTGTTGTAGCGAGGAGCATGCAATTGGCGGTGTGTTAGAAACTAGCATGAAATATAACACAAGTTAATATTCAAGGTCTGGTGATGTTGCAGATCCAACTCATCAACTCTGTAAGGATCTACAGTCTTGTAATCAGGGTGTCTTGTGCAGTTCTTTCTGGATGTTTAAACAAGTTTCCAGTTTAACATGTTGCAGTGAAATGTCTTTGACTTCCCCCTTCGAAAAGAAAACAGAGAATTGTGGATGTGTAAAAGAAACTAGCGTGAGAATAAACTAAAGAATTACTCAATGATTTATTGATATATACTTCATTATCTTGGCACTATGTCGCATTATTTAAATGGCACAATGGAAATAGGCATTTTGTACGTTTTCGGTGAGTGGAATACAATAGCTGTTATGCATAGAAAAGATATCTGGTCATTGCCAGCTAACATAACCACAGCATTAACTGGGATGTTATAACTGGCCTTAAGACTCCGTGGCTTCGGAAAGGGGAAAATCATCTATGGATCCTGCTCCTGATTCCTAATGAGTCAACGTGAAATTGGAATGGAGAGTGAGATTTTTCAGGCTATTTGGAAGGTTGAGATTAAAACTGCACATTCTTTTGGGCCTCCTTATCTCGAGAGACAATGGATACGCGCCTGGAGGTGGTCAGTGGTTTGTGAAGCAGCGCCTGGAGTGGCTATAAAGGCCAATTCTAGAGTGACAGGCTCTTCCACAGGTGCTGCAGAGAAATTTGTTTGTTGGGGCTGTTGCACAGTTGGCTCTCCCCTTGCGCCTCTGTCTTTTTTCCTGCCAACTACTAAGTCTCTTCGACTCGCCACAATTTAGCCCTGTCTTTATGGCTGCCCGCCAGCTCTGGCGAATGCTGGCAACTGACTCCCACGACTTGTGATCAATGTCACACGATTTCATGTCGCGTTTGCAGACGTCTTTATAACGGAGACATGGACGGCCGGTGGGTCTGATACCAGTGGCGAGCTCGCTGTACAATGTGTCTTTGGGGATCCTGCCATCTTCCATGCGGCTCACATGGCCAAGCCATCTCAAGCGCCGCTGACTCAGTAGTGTGTATAAGCTGGGGATGTTGGCCGCTTCAAGGACTTCTGTGTTGGAGATATAGTCCTGCCACCTGATGCCAAGTATTCTCCGAAGGCAGCGAAGATGGAATGAATTGAGACGTCGCTCTTGGCTGGCATACGTTGTCCAGGCCTCGCTGCCGTAGAGCAAGGTACTGAGGACACAGGCCTGATACACTCGGACTTTTGTGTTCCGTGTCAGTGCGCCATTTTCCCACACTCTCTTGGCCAGTCTGAACATAGCAGTGGAAGCCTTACCCATGCGCTTGTTGATTTCTGCATCTAGAGACAGGTTACTGGTGATAGTTGAGCCTAGGTAGGTGAACTCTTGAACCACTTCCAGAGCGTGGTCGCCAATATTGATGGATGGAGCATTTCTGACATCCTGCCCCATGATGTTCGTTTTCTTGAGGCTGATGGTTAGGCCAAATTCATTGCAGGCAGACGCAAACCTGTCGATGAGACTCTGCAGGCATTCTTCAGTGTGAGATGTTAAAGCAGCATCGTCAGCAAAGAGGAGTTCTCTGATGAGGACTTTCCGTACTTTGGACTTCGCTCTTAGACGGGCAAGGTTGAACAACCTGCCCCCTGATCTTGTGTGGAGGAAAATTCCTTCTTCAGAGGATTTGAACGCATGTGAAAGCAGCAGGGAGAAGAAAATCCCAAAAAGTGTGGGTGCGAGAACACAGCCCTGTTTCACACCACTCAGGATAGGAAAGGGCTCTGATGAGGAGCCACCATGTTGAATTGTGCCTTTCATATTGTCATGGAATGAGGTGATGATACTTAGTAGCTTTGGTGGACATCCGATCTTTTCTAGTAGTCTGAAGAGACCACGTCTGCTGACGAGGTCAAAGGCTTTGGTGAGATCAATGAAAGCAATGTAGAGGGGCATCTGTTGTTCACGGCATTTCTCCTGTATCTGACGAAGGGAGAACAGCATGTCAATAGTCGATCTCTCTGCACGAAAGCCACACTGTGCCTCAGGGTAGACGCGCTCGGCCAGCTTCTGGAGCCTGTTACTTCACTGGAAGTCATAGGCTGGATTCTGGAAGCATTTTATTCCCAAAAGCACATTAAATCGCACCAAGGCATACTGAGTAGAATCCCAGAAGCCCCAGTCCCCGAGGATCCTTTCCCCTTTCTGTCCAGTCGCCTCCCTCCCCCTCCTCATGGTGCTGACTCATGACAAATTTGTAAGTTTCACCTTGTCGGTTTTGTACATATTTTTACATAATTATTTGAATGTACAAAACAGAACCAGGCCATTTGCTACTGATTCCTAACGATTTTCTGCATGAGTGTGGACAATGGCTGGAGACGGGGTGGGTGGGGGGGGGGGGTGGGAGGCAGCACAGTGGCGCAGTGGTTAGCACCGCAGCCTCACAGCTCCAGCGACCCGGGTTCGATTCTGGGTACTGCCTGTGCGGAGTTTGCAAGTTCTCCCTGTGACCGCGTGGGTTTCCACCAGGTGTTCCTGTTTCTTCCCACAGCCAAAGACTTGCAGGTTGATGGGTAAATTGGCCATTGTAAATTGCCCCTAGTGTAGGTAGGTGGTAGGAGAATTGAGGGAAGGTGGGGATGTGGTAGGGAATATGGGATTAATGTAGGATTAGTATAAATGGGTGGTTGATGGTTGGCACAGACTCAGTGGGCCAAAGGGCCTGTTTCAGTGCTGTATCTCTCTATGACTCTAATGACCCTGGTTGAATACCTCAGTGGCATGGGTCATAAGTGGACAAGTGGTGAATGGTCACTTGACTGAGGTACAGAGGGCAGTGGCCCATGGAAACATAATCCAGCATGAGTCAGCACCGTGAGGAGAGGGGTGGGGAGGGGACTGGACAGAGAGGGGAAAGGGTCCTCAGGGAGTGGGGCTTTTGGGATTCCACAGAGGGTGGTGAGTGCCTGGAACTTGCTGCCGGGGGAGGTGGTGGAGGCAGGTACGATAGCGACATTTAAGAGGCATCTTGACAAATACATGAATAGGATGGGAATAGAGGGATACGGTCCCGGAAGTGCAGAACGTTTTAGTTTAGACAGGCATCAAGATCGGCGCAGGCTTGGAAGGCCGAATGGCCTGTTCCTATGCTGTACTGTTCTTTGTTCTTTGTTCTTCCAAATATCCTGAAAAATCTCACTCTCCATTCCAATTGCACCTTGTCTCCTGTGGTTGGACTTTTCCTGCCCTTAATCATTTTGATCTGATTTCCAGGGAAGACGAGACACACCCCAGTGATGGGGAGCAACAGCGTGAACACCCCACCCAGCCAGAAAGCCCGGGCGAAAAAGAAAACTAAGACGACTCAGTACCGCCGAGATCTCTCTCAGGGGGGTGAGTTCCTGCTAAGATTTGAGCCAAAAGTACTCTCCAGACTAACTAAAATCAACAGAGAAAATTTTCTCCTTCCACCCATTTTATACTCATGTCAAATTTGCAAGTTTCACCTTGTAGATTTTGTACATATTTTTATATAATGACTAGAATGTACAACACAGAACCAGGCCATTTGGTCCAACTGGTCAATGCCAGTGAAGCTCCATATGAGCCTCCTCCCACCCCTCATCATCTAACCCTATTTGCATATCCTGCTATTTCTTTTTCTCTCCTACTTATCTAGCTTCCCCTTAAATGCAGCGATGCTATTCACATCAACTACTTCTTGTGGTAGCGAATTCCACATTTCGGGTAAAGACGTCTCTTCTGAATTCCCTATTGGATTTATTGGTGACTCTCATACTTATACAAGTGGAATTGTCTTCTCTACATCTAACCTATCAAACCCTTTCATACTGTCAAGGACCTCTATCAAACAATCCCTCAACTTTCCTTTTACTAGAGAAAAGAGTTTCAGCCTTTCAGTCGTTCCTGATCGATATAACCTCTCAGTTCTGGGGCCAGATTTGCTTGTCCTGTCGCCAGAGGCAGCGGAGGGTACAGAAAATGGCAGCTGCTCCGCACAGGATTTGTGCCACCATGATTCTGTGGCGGGTGGCCATTTAATATACTGATGGTGGACGCCCCCCTCCACCAGGAACGGTATCACCTGATGCGGAAGCGGGTGCTGGTGCCATTTTTAAAATGCTGCCAGCCCTGCAAACAAAATGCAGAGTTGACCCCTCCCCTCCCCATCTATATACAGAAGGCAGAGTTGACCCCTCCCTTCCCTATCTATATACAGAAGGCAGAGTTGACCCCTCCCTTCCCTATCTATATACAGAAGGCAGAGTTGACCCCTCCCCTCCCTATCTATATACAGAATGCAGATTTGACCCCTCCCCTCCCTATCTATATACAGAAGGCAGAATTGACCCCTCCCCTCCCCATCTATATACAGAAGGCAGAATTGACCCCTCCCCTCCCCATCTATATACAGAAAGCAGAGTTGACCCCTCCCCTCCCCATCTATATACAGAATGCAGAGTTGACCCCTCCCCTCCCCATCTATATACAGAAAGCAGAGTTGACCCCTCCCCTCCCCATCTATATACAGAATGCAGAGTTGACCCCTCCCCTCCCCATCTATAAACAGAATGCAGAGTTGACCCCTCCCCTCCCCATCTATAAACAGAATGCAGAGTTGACCTCTTCCCCCCCACCCATTTGCCCCCCACCCACCCCCCTATTTATACATAGAATGTAGAATTGACCCCTTCACCACTTCGGTAGTGCCAGCTTCACATGGATGGGAAAGTGAAGGCATGTGAGTGCCACACGTCGAGCTGAAGATCGGAAATGGGAAGATCGCGGTGGATGACATGGTAATGTATGCAGATATGTATTTTAAATATTCAAACTAGGGTCCCGTTGCAGAGTTTCCCTGCCCCTGGGACGATCGGACCCGGCAATCCCGGCGTCAGGTTCCGTGGTGGCTGCTGCCGTTCCGATTCTCCGGCTCCCCACCGCCCCCACCCACCCCCCCCCCCCACCCACCGCCCCCACCCCCCGTGGAACCTAACGTTGGGCTGACCATAAGATGTGGTCCCTGGCATCATCCTTGTAAATCTGTTTTGCACCTTCTCCAGTGCCTCTATTAGCCTTGTGATATTTTGGAGTGTGGTCTAAACAAGGTTCTATACTGTATTAACATAACTTCTCTGCTTTTCATTTCTATCCCTCTAAAATGAATCACAGTGTTTTGTTTGTGTTTTTTTAATGGCCTCATTAACCTGTGGCACTACTTATAGTGATTTATGTATCTATACCCCCAGGTTCCTTTGTTCCTGTATCCCAGATAGAATCTTGCTTTCCAAGGAGTATGTGACTCCTTATTTTTCCTTCCAAAATGTGCCACCTCACATTTATCTAATTGAAATTCATTTGCCAATTACATCTCCATCCTTCAGCTTTATTAATGTCTTCCTGTCGCAGTCTTCCTCATTATAGACCATACCTTCTAATATCGTGTCATCTGCAGATTTTAAGATTATAATTCTGATTTCCAAGTCCACATCTAGTATGTAATTAGTGATCAACAATCGGCACAGTACCAATCTCTGTGGAACACCACATCTCACTTACTGCCAGACTGTGTAGCTAGCCACCTTAGTCATATTATTTAAAGTTAAAGAGTAAATTTGGGAATCATAGGGGTTTTTCTGCAGAACAGGTTTAGGATTCAAAACTGAAGCACTACAGTGCCACCACTAGTGAGTGGGTGTAATAACAACTTGACACATTTACATAGGAAGTTGAATTTTGTATTTTATAATGGGAAGTTTGACATGTAGTTTAACCATAGCCATATGGGAAGAGAAAATCAGAAGCAGTCAATTTGTGTCTTGGTGCAGGGCATCTCATTAATATTTTGGCCCAATTTCAATTGGAATGGTTCAGCCAGCCTTTTTGGCCCTTCTGGTTTCTCCCATCCTCTCCCAAATGCACTGACTCCTTTGGGAGTATGATTTCAAAGGCATGAGCAGAGTGTGTAGGAATTGGTCCTCATTGCATCTGTTTTCTCAGCAGAGAAGGGGGCAAAAAGGACCATAATTGGGGCGCAACATCGCCACCCATTGTGCAGCTGCAGTATGGGTGTCGCCATGTTGATTAAAGCAGGTTTGCAGGCATCAAGAGTGGCCATCTAAAACAGGTAGTAGGTCCTTTACATATGTAAATGAGGGTCCCAGAACTGGTTTTAGGCCCCATTTGCTGCAACTGGTTTGGATTGACTGGAGTAGGAGCTGGGCTTGGCCCTCTTCAGGTTAAGCAGTGACCACCAAGGAAGTAAAAAATTTTTTTTTAAGTGTTTAAAATGTTCCATTGACACCAGCCATGCTGCTGCTGGCACCTTTCTCCATTTCCCCACCTTCCCCTTGAATTAATTTGCCAGCAAGGAAAGAGGCCCAATATTAATTAGCTGCAAATTGGGAGCTGCATGCCATGCAGAGCCAGCTCACACTATTAACATTAATGAAGCTCAATTTTTGGCTGCTCTTGGTCCTCTTGGTTGTGGAGTGGCACCCATTTCAGGCCTGATAAAAGGCCTGAAGGCATTACAACCTCCAGTTCTAACACCTTACCCAAGCTGTATTCTTCACTGTAACCCTAGACAGTCGATGTGAGCAAGCTATTCAGTGATGAGGTGGTATCAGGCGTGATCTTGATCCTGACTCGATGTGTAATTTGGATGCGAGGCTGGTGAGTTAGACAACTGGAGGGATGGGGCATCTGATCTTTTCTCATCTTGGCTCTTCTTATGACGTTCTCACATATGCACACTCTCTAACAAGAGTCACCAGTTAGTGATCAGGAGCCCTGCCTGATTTATCATCTTTCCCTAACCCAGGGGTGCTGTAAGGACGCTGACGTAGCCAGCTTTTGTTGACTCACTCTATCTCTTGGACAGACCTGCCACCACCACCTGAACCTCCCCCAGCTGATGGAGTTGTGGAGACACCTTACCTACAGCCCACCGGATTGGAGAGCAGCCTGACCTCGCTGGACCATGATGGAAGTGCCTCGTCTATAGAGAGGAGGCCGCCAGCCGATCAGCGAACGGAGAGTGCGCATTCTCACAACAGAGCAGCTTCATCACGACACAAAAATGGTGAGATGAAGAAACACTTGGGACAGTGGAGGACATCAATTTGACTTTCCATGTAACAGAATTCCATGAATTCCATGAATTCTGATCTGTAGCTTTTTTTCGATTTGGTGAGGCTCTTTAGAGCTGAAGTTTGCTTTTCTTCAAAACTATTGGACAGGAAATGACCAACTGGTCCATCTATCCCATCCCATATGAATGTGATGCCTCTCTAAACCCTTAGTTTCTTGGGAGAGGCACAAATCCCGATGGAAAAACTCAAGGCTAATTATGGGTGGGGATGGGGGGGAGGTGGGGGGAAGAACCTGGAAAATTCCTCCCTGATCCCTCTAGGTGATTGAAACTAGTCCAGGGACTCCATTGACCATGACTTGTATTAATTGGTACCTACCTCTCGTGTGCTGCGAACTCCATCCCAGCCAGGAATCAGTCCAGGTCTTCACTTTAGGCGTAGTTTGAATGGTCACTGTCAAATAGTCTTGATCCTTGGAAAATCGATAGCCCAGTGGTACAAATTATTTATGTGGCAACAAAACAAACCATCTTAGCAATATGAGGGATTTCTCACCAGCTACCCATTCCATCCAAAATTGCTCTCTTCTTCATTTAAACAATTGTCCCGATCTCCCCTATAGTTCAGCTAGGAAAGACGCTGTCTGGTGAGTCTAACTTGATCCATGGTCTGCATTGAGTTTGTAGCAGGTTCTCAAATTGGCCTCCGCAGTTCTGGGCTCAGAAGGGAAAATTTCAGCCGGACTTTCCACTCCTGATTGCTATCCCGTGATTCCAGCTAGAAAGGGCACATCTCTGGACATCTAGTTAGATTAGGATCAGGCTCGACTGTGAAACCCTTTCTCACATAGCCTGGTGACACTGACTTAAAGAATGGCTGCTTGGATAAGATATCTGAGGGTGGCCAATACCTGTAATACCATACCCCAGAAATCAGCAGTTTCAGGAGCACATTGGGGGAAAAAGTGTTTGTCTCTTTAAAACCATTTACCAGTGTGCATGCACATCAGGATAACATGGGCCCCGATGGCAGCACTGGCCTCTTTGGAGTTGCTGCAACCTATCATGCCACATAGGAGAAGCCTGTCCCTTTAAAGTTATTCATGGTGGAAGAAAAACAAATGTTATAAAATTGCACAATTCATTACCTTTTATCCTTGATGGAAGAATAAATCATAATCAAAAGGCCAACAGAATTCTTTTAACAAGGTTGAGGTCCAATTAGTTCCTTTCCAACAATTTCCCAATACTTGGCACGGTGGGTCTGAGGTGCTTACAGCAGATTGATTGGGTCAGTGCTAAACTTCAACGGAAACCTTAAATTAACTGCTACAGGAAAAATGCAGTAACTGTGGTGTGACATTCTATTGGAGCTGGAGCTAATTGATTGCATTAACGCTAGCTCTGCACTGATGGTTACTCAAGTGCTTTCTGAAAATGAAAATTCTGCGGAATTATTAAGAGCAGTGGGACAACGAGGCAATGGGATGTTGGGGACGGGCAAATCTAGTTTTCAAATACTCACCTTGTTAATGAAACAGAGAAAAACAGGCACAGTGAGTGTTCCTGAATCCCATTTCACTGTTACTGGTGCATCAACTATTTGTTCATTCGATCAGCACCACTGACAGGACACGAACTGTTCCACTCTCCAGGCAGCTTTCTGACATTCCAGTTTGCTGCACCCTGCTTTTAAACAGAAAAGTTTTAAGTAGTGGATGCTGACAATAGCATCGTGGATAGAGTTTCTCAGCTTGACAATGTGGGAGATCTTATTAACATCAGTGGGGATGTAGTCACCAACACATTGCTGGTTGGGAGGGTTACCAAGCTCAACATTATTAGTCAGTTGGCCTGTAAGTAAGTAACACAGGCATTGGCTGGGTGGGGTTACTGAGTCCCAGTGTGAGGGAGCTGGATTAACATCAGTAGAAATATACCTCAGGTGCTTTAATTTCTTCAACTCCAGGTGTTAGTTCATCTATCTCACTCCCTGTCTCCTCATTCAGATATTTCTATGATGCTGTTATTTTCCAATAAGAGGACAGAAGAGCAACTCAATGTGAACATAGGAACACTGCAACATAGGGAATAGGAGCAGGAGCAGGCCATTCGGCCCCTCGAGCCTGCTCCACCATTCATCTACATCATGGCTGATCTTCTACCTCAACGCCATTTTCCCGCGCTATCCCCATATCCCTTGATATCTTTAATATCTAGAAATCCATCGATCTCTGTTGTGAACATACTCAACGACTGAGCCTCCACAGCCCTCTGTGGTAGAGAATTCTACAGATTCACCACCCTCTGAGTGAAGAAATTCCTCCTCATCTCAGTCCTAAATGGCCTACCTCTTAATCTGAGACTGTGTTCCCTGGTTCTAGACCCCCAGCCAAGGGAAACATAAGATCATAAGAACCAGGAGCAGGAGTAGGCCGTCCGGCCCCTCGAGCCTGCTCCGCCATTCAATAAGATCATGGCTGATCTTTTCGTGGACTCAGATCCACTTACCCGCGCTCTCACCGTATCCCTTACTTCCTTTATTGTTCAAAAAGATATCTACCTTAGCTTTAAAGACGTTTACTGAAGAAGCGTCAACTACTTCACTGGGCAAGGAATGCCATAGATTAACAACCCTCTGGGTGAAGAAGTTCCTTCTTAATTCAGTACTAAATCTGCTCCCTCTAATCTTGAGGCTATGCCCTCTTGTCCTAGCTTCACCTGCCAGTGGAAACATCCTCTCTACTTGTATCTTATCTATTCCCTTCATGATTTTATATGTTTCTATAAGATCCCCCCTCATTCTTCTGAACTCCAATGAATATAATCCCAATCTACTCAGTCTCTCCTCATAAGCAACCCCCTCAACTCCGAAATCAACCTAGTGAACCTCCTCTGCACCCTCTCCAGTGCCAGTATATCCTTTCTCAAGTAAGGAGACCAAAACTGCACACAGTACTCCAGTTGTGGCCTCACCAGTACCCTATACAGCTGCAACATAACCTCTCTGCTTTTAAACTCAATCCCTTTAGCAATGAAGGACAAAATTCCATTTGCCTTCCTAATTACTTGCTGTACCTGCAGACCAACCTTCTGTGATTCATGCACAAGGACACCTAGGTCCCTCTGCATAGCAGCATGCTGCAACTTTTTACCATTCAAATAATAATCCTTTTTACTGTTACTCCTACCGAAATGAATGACTTCACATTTATTAACATTGTATTCCATCTGCCAGACCTTTGCCCACTCACTCAATGTATCTATGTTCCTCTGCAAAGTTTCACAGTCATCTGCACACTTTGCTCTGCCACTCATCTTACTGTCATCTGCAAACTTTGACACCCTACACGTGGTCCCCAACTCCAAATCATCTATATAAATTGTAAATAATTGCGGTCCCAACACCGATCCCTGAGGCACACCACTAGTGACTGATTGCCACCCAGAATAGCACTCATTTATCCCCACTCTCTGCTTCCTGTTAGCCAACCAATCCTCTATCCATGCTAATACTTTACCCCTAACACCATGCCTCCTTATCTTATGCAGCAGCCTCTTGTGCGGCACCTTGTCTAAGGCCTTTTGGAAATCTAGGTACACCACATCCACTGGGTCCCCATTGTCCACCTTGCTCGTAATGTCATCATAGAATTCCAAAAGATTTGTCAAGCATGACCTGCCCTTCATGAACCCATTGCTGCATCTGCCCAACGGGACAATTTCTATCGAGAAATCTTTCCGGTATCAACTTTGTCGAGCCCTGTAAGAATTTTGTATGCTTCAATGAGATCACCTCTCATTCTTCTAAACTCTAGAGAATATAAGCCCACTCTCCTCAATCTCTCCTCGTAGGACAATCCTGCCATCCCAGGAATCAGTCTGGTGAACTTTTGTTACACTCCCTCTATGGCAAGTGTATCCTTTCTTAGGTAACAAGACCAAAACTGTATGCAATACTCCAGATGCGGTCTCACCAATGCTATATACAATTGCATCAAGACTTCTTTAATCCTGTATTCAAAACAGTGAAACTATTACCACCCTGCCACAAGGTGACAAGGATTTCTCCTCCTTTGCACAGTCGATTTTGTGACTGGCCCCCTTAAGTACCAAATGAGGTAGCCCTCCTTTTCCCTCCCTTCCTGCAGCATCTGCTCCAGTGCATCCCCAGTAACCCTGCTATTGAACGGTTAAGGAGCCTGCAAAATCCAGAAATGTTCAGGTGCAAGATTTAAATTAGTCTCAGCAGATGACCTTGGGTGAATGTTCCGTTAGGCAGCGCACTGTGCAGGGCAGAATCCTTATGAGTGGATGGGAAACTGCACAGAGTTGCAAAAGCTATTCAGATCACAAATATTGAAAGAAAGTGGCCTTGCAAGTGAGGTCACAGACATCACACACACACTATATTTATCCTCTATGTCCTTGGAAACATGCATTTCCACAATATATTTATTTAAGAAATGGGAAAAGAGAATGTACCTTTTTTTTTTAGAGAGCAGCCCCACCTACTGACTTTTTCACTGTCGAATCACAGATCCCACACTTGGAGCATGCAGCCATGTTCGATGATTCGTCCTCAATCACTTCACTCACTAGAACCTTGGGGGGCAGATCTTCAACTTGCTGCTCTGGTATATAACTGGTGTTGTGCGTCGGTCGTGCATTATAGAAACCTCCTGATTTTCAGATCAATAATGGGAATTGGACAGTTTCTAGAGCAGGTGACCAATCCACAATGCCAGTTTTATGTCCATGCAACAAGCTGAAACTGTACCCTTTGGTGGCATTCTATTAACAGTGCTCTTCACAGAATCACAGAATTGTTACAGCACAGAAGGAGGCCATTTGGTCCATCGTGTCTGTGCTGGCTCTCCATAAGATCAATTTACCTAGTGCCACTCCCCGTCCTTTTCCCTATAGCCCCTGCACATGCTTCCTTTTCAGATAACAATCCAATTCCCTCTTGAATGCTTCAATTGAACCTGCCTCCACCATAGCCTCAGGCAGTGCATTCCAGATCCTAGCCACTCACTGCATGAAATGTTTTTCCTCATGTCACTATTGCTACTTTTGCCAATTACCTTAAATCTGTGCCTCCTTGTTCT
Source organism: Heterodontus francisci (assembly GCF_036365525.1). Lineage (NCBI taxonomy): Eukaryota > Metazoa > Chordata > Chondrichthyes > Heterodontiformes > Heterodontidae > Heterodontus > Heterodontus francisci. The sequence goes on along the minus strand of NC_090392.1, from coordinate 52,261,438 downwards.
CGTTCCCTCCACCAATGGGAATAGTTTTTCCCTATCAACTTGTCCAGACCTTTCATGATTTAAATACTGCTATCAAATCTCCTCTCAATCTTCACTTCTCCAAAGAAAACAATCCCAACGTCTCCAATCTATCCACATAACTGAAGTTCCTTAGAACCATTCTTGTGAATCTTTTCCATATTCTCTCCCATTTCTTCACATCTTTCTTAAAGAGTGGCACCCAGAACTGGACACAATATTCCAGTTGAGGCCAAACCAGTGTTCCATACAAGTTTAACATAACTTCAACATAACTTTAACATCAAAACAGAAAATGCTGGCAATACACAGCGGGTCTGACAGCATCTATGGAGAGAGAAACAGAATTAACATTTCAGGTCTGTGACCTTTCATCAGAACTGGAAAAAGTTAGAAATGTAACAGGCTTTGAGCAAGTGAAACGGGGGACAGAGGAAGAAGAACAAAAGGGAAGGTCTGTGATAGGGCAGAGAGATTAAATGATACTAATAGCCAGAGCAAAAGACAAAGCATTTGTCCAGAAAGATTATTAATGGCAGAATAGTTAGCTCTGTCTAAAAGCAAAAGCATGAAAAACAAGTTTAAGACTGGTACATGGTAAAATAAAATCAAAATGGCAGTCACAGTCTGAAGTCGTTGAACTCAATGTTGTGCCCACAGGGCTGTAGAGTGCCTAATCAGAAGATAAGGTGCTATTCCTAGAGCTTGCATTGAGCTTCACTGGAACACTGCTTTTATTTAACATAACTTCCTTGCTTTAAGTCTACCAAATTACCCCATCATTATAATAAAGCATTATCACCTTTTACTAGCTGAAGAGCAGCTTCAATTTGCTAAGGACACAAGAGATCCCATGGCACTATTCGAAGATCAGGAAATTCTTCTAGTATCCTTCAACTATTATAACCAAATATAAATTAAGTGGTCGTTCAGTTCATTTGCTGTTTGTGGGATCTTGCTTTGCACAAATTGGTTGCTGCATTTACCTATATAACAAAGTGACTGTGCATTCATTTACTTGATCGTGAGATGTGGGTAACATTGGCAAAGCACTATCCCTAAATGCTCTGAAGGCGTCAAGAGCCAAACACACAGTGGGTAAATGGATCCATATGTAGGCCTGACTATCTGAAGATGTCCGGTTCCTTTTTGTGAAGGACATTAATAAAGTTGTTTTGTTTTTCCAACAAGCCAGCAACTTTCATGGCCATTTTTTCTGATGTTAGTAACCCACAGCCAGATGTTTTTAATTGCAGTTTCACATCTTGCTATAGTGGGATTTGAACTCATGATCTCGGGATTGTTAGCCCAGTACCATGACCACTAAGTGCGTAGGTCTTTATTAGCTTGGCAGTGTTTTGAACTGTGAAAGGTATCATACAAGTGGAAATGTTTTCTAATAGTTTTTGGCTGTTAGATTAACTCTTCATTGTTTTTAATGGCCCTTGCAGAAGATGACTTGATACCGTACAGTAAACCCACCTTCCTGCAACGGGGTCAAATGTCAAGTAATTGCTCCACAACAGGAAGTTCATCATCCAGAGGTTCAACAGGGTCGCGGGGTCATGTAGCAGGGCGAAGCAGAGGAGCTGGAGTAGACCGTGGTGAGGTAAGAGGTAGTGCACTCAACTTCCACAATACAAGGATCTGAAGGCATGAGGTAGTGTAATATTCATGATACTGAAGGAGATCTGTTTCCAAAAACATTGTTGAGCCTGTTAAATGTCCTGAAGAAATGTATCTGTAAACCTTTCTGCCCCATCCGCAGTTTAAATGTATTTTTCTCTCCCCTGGAGATTGTCATCATTTTGCACCCCACATCCAAGGGCAGTCAGATAATCTGCTTGCCGGCATTTATTCTTACCCCATTTAACCAATCATCAAAAGGTGTGCAACAGGGGTCTCATGTGACTGGCACATTATGCCAACGGTATTAGTAAGACTGACCATATGGCAATTGCAGAATCAACACATGTATACAGCAAAGTCAGTGCTAAGGATAAAGCACGGGGTTCTCCACTAGCGGAAATCCTAGCGATGCAGCTGTCGTCAGAATTACACAGAATGTACAGCACAGAAACAGATCATTCAACCCAACTGGTCCGTGCTGGTGTTTGTGCCATATGAGCCTCCTCCCACCTCTCTCCATCTAACTCTATCAGCAAAACCTTCTATTTTTTCTCTCTGTTTTTCTCACTACTCCGTAAAATCATCTCCTGTGGTAGCGAATTCCACATTCTAACCATTCAATTGGTAAAGAAGTTTCTCCTGAATTCCTTATTGGATTTATTAGTGACTACCTTATATTTATAGAAGAATCCCTATGGAATTTCAGGGCACTATATCCTATGTATCCTAATATACCTTTTACAGTGACAATACTTCAAAAGTGATTCATTGCTTGTAAAGTGCTTTGAAATATCCCACGGATGGGGAAGACGCTAGATAAATGTAAATTCTTTCCTTACCTTGACTTGGGCTACCACTTTCAGCCTGCTGCAAAAACTTTGCCTGTCTCCCTGGAAGGATGAAGGCAGCAGAAGGGTTATCCAACCACACGTTGCAAATAACATAAGTTTAAAGTAGGTGAATTATAAGTACTTGTTTCCTTCTTAACATGAGGTTGTGTTTTGTGCTAATTGAGATGAGGGATGTTAGTATTGGGGAATGCTACCCAAGGGTCAGCATCAAACAATCCCAGCTCAGGTAAAGCACAGCCAGATGCCGAGGCAAGTTTCCTGCTAATGGCTGTACTGCCATTTACCAGGTCTGTGTCGGTACAGATATGAATACACCATATTTAGATTTTTGTAGTACATTAATACAGATACTGTACTTATTGACTGAATATATACCAATGCAGGATCAGTATTACTATGAACAGCAACTTACCTGTACCAATACAGAATTGGGTTCAGCATCTGTACCTGCACAGGACGGTACAGCAATACCTGTTTCAGTACAGGACTAGGCCAGTTCAGCAATTCCTGTACAAGTCTAGGTCGGTACAGCAGTTACTCAACATGTAAAACGCTGATTGTAGCATTAATCTATCGTGCAGTTCTGTACACATCTGCAGAAAAATATTTGAAAATGGAAACTCAACCTTTAGATTCACAAATCTTCCAATCCACGGGAACAAAGGTATGTGGGCAGTGTATCTCTGAATGAAGTGTTGAAAAATAGCTTTGCAAGCTGTTGTATTTTAAGAGTTAAATTATCATTTGTTGGAGAAGCATTGAAAATTCCCTTCAGAGAGTTCCGTGTGCTCCCGCTGGAGGGCAAGGATTTACAGATAACTGTATTAGGAGTCCTTTAGAGGTCTATTATGTGTCTTAGATTACAAAGCTAATCACTGTGTTAACATCCACTGAGCCCTCCTGCACCTTATCTACCTGATACTCCCTTAATGTGACTGGCACTGGAATGAAAAGAACAGCTTGTGAGATGGCTCTTGGCTCTGAGGCCTGCACAGACCTGTCAAGCCTTACCTTGTGCAAAGGGCCAGCTTCTGCCTCAATTCATTTCAATAGCTTTTTCTTTTCTTGTGTCTTTTGCCTTCTCCACAAAGGCTCTTTCATCTTGTTTGAAGATTCCAGTGGTGTATCTGTCACAGGAATGCTGTCAGTCGAGTTGTGATGGGACTGTGCTTTGTTCAAATGGGAACCCTCCAGACTGCTTCCACAAACCATTATGGAGAAAATAAAATTGAAAGTCTTCAGTTCAGATTTAATCTATGTCCTGTCTCAATCAGATCTACAATTAGTCTGAGGTATCACTTGTTGAATGATGCTCCTCATCAGCGGAACTTGCTCTGCGTCAACCTACTGGCTTGCAAGATCATCTGGTGCAGTGACTTTTTTTGTAGATTGGGTGCAACAGCTGCTGTACATAATGATCCCTGTCCTGTGCTGATTCTGGGAGTGTATGGAGGCAAGTTATTTCTAAATCAAGTATAATACAACCAATTAGCGAGTGAAGTTACTTCTGCTTTATGAGTTAGCCTTGTCTCAGTGATAGCAGTCTCGCCTCTGTGTTAGATGGCCATGATTTCACCTTGAGCATGTGATCTAGGTTAACACTTCAATGCAGTACTGGGGGAGTGCTACACTATTGGAGGTACTACCTTGCAGCTGAGACGTTAAGCTGAGGCCCTGTCTTCCCACTCTGGTGGATGTAAAAGAACCAATGGCACTATTCAAAGAGCAAGGGAGTTTTCCCGGTGTCCTGGCCAATGTTTACACTCAACCGATGTCACTAAAACAGATTCGATTGTAATTTATTTCATTACTGTTTGAGACCTTTCTGTGAGCAAATTGGTGTGTTTCTCTACGTTACATTAGTAGCTACATTTCAAAGTTCTTCATTGGCTGTAAAGCACTTTGGGACATCCTGAAGTCAGGAAAGGTAGGATATAAATGCAAGTTCTTTGTTTACATTACCCTTGGCCCAGCTCAGAATAAGAGATCCCTGCTTCACTACAATGATGCTTCCATTTGACAAACCAGCTATTCTTGCAGCTGCTATGAGTGAGAGTGCCAAAATAGGGGCAGTTCTTTAGCCCCCTAGCTACTCAAAACTGGATTAGGATTGCCCAAACATATGTCACCTGCAGTGAGCAGATAGAGGTGACTTACATTCCAACAGTCTTGGCTGGATTTCAACCCAGATTGAAAGTGTTGTAGTCCATTGCATTGGGTTAACAGAACTCTGCAGGGGCATTGATGAATGCGACTCCCTTCTGAACTTTGTAATAAAGCCTTCCCACTTGTTGCATAACCTCATGCGACTGGAAAGCTCAATAAATCGCTTGGCCTAATGAGATACATTCATTTGCTTCATTTGCCTTGGAGGATGCTTGTTGTGGATATGATCAAAATAAATATACTTTAGAGTAACGTGAAGCAACACAAACCCCAGTGCAATTTCATCAGATGATCTGCATAATCAAAACTCCCTCTCCAAGCAACTTCAGTTCTTTCAGAGTACTAAGGGTACAACTATTACATAGCATTTACAGGATGGAAACAGGCCATTCGGCCCAACAGGTTCATGCCGGTGTATATGCGTCATACGAGCCTCCTTCCACCCGATGTGTTGCTGCTCACTAATGGAAACTGTCTTGGCTGTTCCAGATTTTGTACACTGACCCAGAATGACTTTGAGCCTTTACAAGATGTTGTACTTTGCTAGTGGCCTGGAGACGGCCTTCAACTCAAATACCTCCCTGAGACCCTAGGCTGAGATGGACTGGGCTTTAGATGTGAGGCATTATCTCTGTGATCTGAAAGGGTTTTTGCTTTTCATCAGAGGAAGAAATTGTGGAGTTTTGTTTCCTGTGGACGTCGTTTCAGGTTATGCACATTGCCTGTCATTGTTTCAACGTGCACTCTGTCACACTCGGCTTGCACTGGTTTGATAAAATTGTCAGCTTGGCTTAGCAGGTGGCATTCTTACCTCTGAGTCAGATGATGATGAACTCCAGGATTTGGATACGTAATCTAGGCTAATCTTCAGTTGCAGTACTGTGGAAGTGCTGCATTGCCAGAGTTCTCCTCCAGGCGAGACATTAAATCAAAACTCTTCCCCATCTGTTTGTTCAGGTAGTTGGTGATTGCTAGGGTCAGATTGATTGATGGTGTACCTTCAGGCAGGCTGACCTCCTCTTCCTGTAGTTTGTCATGCAGAGTGTATATGGTGAACTAGCAGTAAGAAGGGAAAAAGAGGATATGGTGTGAAGAAGCCCTGTGCGATGTCTCCTCCAGTGTTGCTACTGACTGCTGCTGTGACTGTCCCCCTGCCTCTGATGGCCAGTGCGTTTTCTTCCACGGAGGTGGGGATGTGCAGGCGGGCTCAGCCTCCTCCGGTGGCAGCTTTCTTAAGCTGTGATTTTTTTTCTCTTGTAATAAGAAGGGTGTATATTAGTGACAGTTGTGAATAAAAAATGTGCTTGTTTTGATTTGAATAGTTGGTAAGCTGCGTGGAAGATGTAAGGTGTGGAGAAGTGAAGGTTGTAATAGTGGTGAGGAAGTAAGGAGATGTAGTGAAAGTGTGTGAAGCATTTGCAGGATAGTGAAGGGAATATGGTGAATAGTGTGGCTGGAGGTCATGGAGGTGTGAGCAGAGAGTAAGAAAGCAGAATTCTTACCTTGACAGCTCTGTTGAGGTCGTTAAACTTTCTGCAGCATTGCATCATGCCCCGGGCACTAAGCCCCTGGCATGGCCTCCTCTGCGAGCTCTTCCCACTGGTGGCAACGGAAATGTTTCTGCCCCCCAGGGGTGTGAAGGGTGGGCAGGGCACAGGATCTCCCTCTCCCTGTCCACAATATAGCCCCCTGGGGCCTCCAACGAGATATCGGATAACCTGAGTGTCCTATCTGGAGTTCTTGCAGCATTTTAGCCCTTTAGAATGTTTTCCTCCTATCTGCAGCCAGAATGCACCTCCCCTTTAAAAGGTGCTGTCTACCTTTAAGTGGCGTCAGAGATACCCAATCTCTGGCCCTTCTAACAGGGGTGCAGCCAGTAAATAACTTGTATAGTGTTGGCTGTTTGCCTGATGCATTGTATTGCAGTCCCTGCATCAAGTTGATGTGCCGCCTGAGGTCAGTGAACAGGCACGTGTAGCGTACACCCCACCCCCAAGGGCCCGTGCTTGGGTGCGTTGAAATGGCCATGAAGTGTCTGCAGCTAGTTAATATTTAAACCTCGAGCATCAAGATCTGATGCTGGGCTATTTGGGGTCTGATGTCATGTCATTCACAACTTCCAAATTGTAAAATATGCCTTGTTCTTACAAAGACATGGGGATCTTTACAGTGAAATGTCTCACCACAGTCAGAACCAGGGAAAGGGTCGATATCACATCAGGTCGGAGTAGCACATCAATATCCCAGGCAAATCAAATAACCCAGTTAGAGCTCACTGGATGCTACCATCCCACATAGTGCACGGCTTGTTTGAGATTAGAATCTCAACTTCCCAGCATCTGCAGATAAGTTCATTGCCTGTAACCCAGTGCTGCCTGTCAGTTATTGTACTAAAGCACATGTTAATATGTCCAGGCCGGTGTCGGGGAGGAGTGCACTAGCCGCCAGCAGACAGGAAACTGGGTTTATTGAATTGTGACTGAGATCGCAGTTTTACAAGTAACTGTTTGGAGTTGAGGCGAAGACAGTGGGGGAGATTTTCATTGTTGGCATTGGGTGAAAACAAGGCGATGGTACCCCTAAAATGGTGGGAAAAAGTTCACTGCCTCAATCCCACTCCCAATCCAGCCAACATTATCTTCAGAAAGGCCTACTGCTCGGCAGCTGGAATGCCCACCAGTTTCAAGCCATAGACTCTTTTACTGTGCAAATCCGTGTCCAGTGATGTACATTTGATTGACTCTGATTGCCATTTTGGGACACTACTCGGCAGAGGTGCTGGGCCAGCCGAAGGGGAGGCCAAAAGGTTAAGTTTTCAACTATGCTTGTGGGACCAGGAGGAACAGGAGCACCCCTCTGGGCTCCACACACATAATGAGCCTCCCATTGGCATTATCTAATGGCTGTCTGGCACATTTTGTCTGGCTGGCACCTGATCATTTAAATCAACTCCATTGTCTCTGATTCACGCAGACCAGGAAGGTCACAGAATTGATGGCGGAGTTACCTGGTTTAATCCTGACTCGGGTAAGGGTGGCAGAATTAATGATTTAGACATGAATATAGGAGGTATGATCAGTAAGTTCGCAGACGACATGAAAATTGGTGGTGTCGTAAATAGTGAGGAGGAAAGCCTTAGATTACAGGAAGCTATAGATGGGCTGGTAAGATGGGCGGAGCAGTGACAAATGGAGTTTACTCCTGAGAAGTATGAGGTGATGCACTTTGGGAAGTCTAACAGGCAATGGAATATACAATGGATGGTAGGACCCTAGGAAGTAGAGGGTCAGAGGGACCTTGGAGTTCTTGTCCATAGATCACTGAAGGCAGCAGCACAGGTAGATAAGGTGGTTAGGAAGGCATACGGGATACTTGCATTCATTAGCCAAGGCATAGAATATAAGAGCAGGGAGGTATGATGGAGCTGTATAAAATGCTGGTTAGGCCACAGCTGGAGTAATGTGTACAGTTTTGGTCAACACACTATAGGATGTGATTGCAATGGAGAGGGTGCAGAAGAGATTCACCAGGATGTTGCCTGGGCTGGAGCATTTCAGTTATGAAGAGAGACTGGATAGGCTGGGGTTGTTTTCCTTGGAGCGGAGAAGGCTGAGGGGGGACATGATTGAGATATTTAAAATTATGAGGGGCATTGATAGGATAGATAGAAAGAAACTTTTTCCCTTAGTGGAGAGGTCAGTAATCAGGGGGCATAGATTTAAGGTAAAGGGCAGGACGTTTAGAGGGGAGTTGAGGAGGAATTTTTTCACCCGGAGGGTGGTAGGAATCTGGAACGCACTGCCTGAAGGGGTGGTAGAGGCAGGAACACTCATGACATTCAAGAAGTATTTAGATGTGCATTTGAAATGCCATAACATACAAGGCTACGGGCCAAGTGCAGGGAGATGGAATTAGTTAGGACGGGTGCTTGATGGTCGGCGCAGGCGCGTTGGGCCGAAGGGCCTGTTTCTGTGCTGTAAAACTCTATGACACTAAGGCCGGAATTTTACAGTGGGCAGACGGGAGCCGGACTCCAACGTAAGTGTCGGTGACGAACCCGCTTCCGCCCAGCCTGGGGATCTGTCCCATATTTTAGGAATTCCCAGGCTTTAATTGGCCCAAGGCGGGACTTCCACCCACTTGAGGAGGAGATCCTGCCTCAGTGAGCTGCCGGCCAATCAGCAGGCTGGCAGCTCTTAGTCTCAGCAGCGCTACAGGAAGCGGTGGCCACTGCTGGGACTGCAGCCCAGCCGACGCCATGGACCCGAGAGTGGGTAGGTTTGGGTTGCCTCACCAGGGGGATCGGTCGTGCCCTGGTGAGGCTAGTGTGGTTGTTTGGGGGGAGGAGTGGTGTCTTGGATCCCGGGGGTGGGTTGGGAGGCGGGGGCGGCCCTCGATCAGGCACCCTGTGACCGACTGCCATGCCCCCCACCCCCCCTCCCACCCCGGGGCGCGGAATGGCCAGCAGCTATCATGGTGCGGCCTTTCACGTCCCCAGCACACACGCTTGCCACGGGTAAAATACCCATGGAGGCAGGAGAGGGTGTGGCCGTTAAGTGGCCACTTAAGGGTCTTGATTGGCATCGGGTGGGTGGGACTTTTCCTACACCCCGCCCCCCCACTTGACCTCCGTAAACTTGTCCGGAGGCAGAATCGGGGCGGGTAGGCCTCCCAGAGCCTGCTGCTCAATTTTACACTGCCCGCACGCCACCATCCGACCCGCTGGGGTGGCGTAAAATTGCAGCCTATGACTCTAATTGTTCACACTGCTTTGAGATGAGCCAGGCAGAATCAGGCAGAGCTTCTGTTCCTGGTTGCAATAGTGACCCCTGGAGTGGCAGTGCAAGGGCTTTGACCACAATATCCTTCACTCAGGGATATTATTATAGCCAGCGATTGCTGTCAAAGCTTATACATGAGTAATGGCCACTTAGGCAAGGTAATGGAAGGCATCCAAGTCCCCACAGGATGGGGAGGAGGGAGAAAATTGGAGAACCAAAATCAAAGCATTAATAAAAGTGAGCTGCAGGCCTGTCCAGGACAAGGATTGAATTAAACATCCACTTTCAGTGATTTAAAAAAAAAACAGGTTATGCTCTTTGCCATAAAACACTATGACAAAATCACAAATTTTCAACACATTTCATAGAGGACAAAAAAAACTTTTTAAAAGCTGGGCTTCTGTCCCACACCAGCTCCCAGCTGTCCCCTTTGCTCTGCCTTCGCCTTGCTTTATCTCAGGGTGATAGTCCAGAGGGATAGGCAGAGACCCTATTGAACATGGAGCTTCCCTTGGTGAGCATTCAACCTCTGTCTAAACTCTGTAGGTCATTGAAATTAAGATGGAAAATTGTTTCAAATTCCAAATGTCCAGACCATTCTTTGAGCCATCCCTTATTGGCTGCTTGACAGATCATATGTCTGTAACACGAGTTGCTTGGTGACATCAGAAGTGTTTCAGTTTTATTGTAAAACCTGGAACACGACAAATCCCACAGTGCAAGTGCTTGCAAGTTATTTTGAGGCAATGTGCATTATTGGGTCCTTTAAAAACAAAGGAATTGTAGTTTAATGTTTATGTTGAGACAGTACAAAGAGATGTAAGTCTGAACACAAATTGAGAAGCTACCAATGCTGGGTAATGGGGCCTGTCCAGAAATGTTCTGTTGTTCGAGTTGCACGCCTGCGATATTCACTCACAACAAAAGTGGAAATATGGCTAAAAATAGGCAAGCTCTGTCCTCTCACAAGAGCCAACAAAGTGGCATTAAAAAAAGTGGAAATTTATATAACATCTTATCACATCCTCAGCATGTCCCAAGACTCTACAGGCAACAAATTACATGAATGCTTTAGCAGAGAGCTACTACCAAATGAAAATGAAAGACTTGTATTTGCATAGCACCTTTCATGACCTCAGGATGTCCCAAATCACTTGACACCCAATGAAGTATGTTGTAATGTAGGAAGCCCAGCAGCCAATTTGCACACAGTAAGGCCCCTAAACAACAATGTAATATAGACAAGATAATTTGTTTTAGTGATGTTGGTTGAGGGATAAATTTTGGCCAGGATACCAGGGAGAACACCCCTGCCCTTCTTCAAAATAGTGCCATGAGATCTCCTTCGCCCACCTAAGAGGGCAGTTTAATGTCTCATCCGAAAAAGTAAGAAAGACACTGGGAATCACAAGTGCAATATCCACCCCCCTCCATTACTGCAATATGGCTGCATTATTTTCGATCTACAGGATGCTGCATGGCAGCATCTCACCGAGATCAATTTTCGCACCTCCCGCCCCTACAACTTCGATACCCGAGAAGGACAAGAGCCGCAATGTGGTCGGAACGCCATCACCTCCGATTCACATATCATCCCGACTTAAACAATTATTTCTGTTGCTTCGTCATCACTAAGTCAGTATCCTGAAATTCCCTACCTAATAGTATCAGGGGAGCATCATCAAAGCAATGACTGCAATGATTTCAGGAGAAGGCCCAGCACCACTTTGTCAGGGCAATGAATGTGGCTTTTCCAATGTTTCTGCACCCTGAGAACAAATTCTTAAAATCTCATAGCAGACCTGTATTTTGAAGAGCAGATCACAATCGTATGCAGAATGTAGGAGCATTGATAGCCTGATCTCAAGTAAGGGAATTTAGTCCATTTTTCCCCTGGGCTAAGTAATATATCCTAATCCTGCTGTCTGTGCATCAACTAGAATGTTCTCACAGGCTTTCTAAAGACCTCACGTCAATTGGAGTTTCTTGTTTGCATGCAAGAAATTCATCGCTCAGTTTTCACTATGTGCTGACAGAAAATAGCCTTTTCAGGAACATAAAATGCTGCAGGAAACAGACCAAATCTGCCACAATTCTTGTAATAAACCTTCTTGGACAAAGTTGCTTGGCATTACTGGGGCTGCTATGAGGCCATGTGTAGATGCTGTTACAGGACCTGTGCGCTGAGATAAATTTAATACATATTGCTCACTTACAAGGTTCCTGAAACCCCTTTTACAATAAAGGCAGTGCCTTTATATTCAGATCTGCTCTAATGTTAATGATTTTCATCATTGCTAGTATCTAGGCTTTTGTGGCCTTCCAGGCCTCAGTTATAAGTAGCAGGATTTCCTCTGTCAACATATTATGTTTCTGCAGCTAAAAACTTGCCAAACTCTACATTCAATCATAATTATTTGAGAAATGATTTTATATTAATTTATTCAATTTCGCTAAAAATATCCCAGCCCGTTATATTCCATTCAGTCTGTACCCTGAAGCATCTATGTATAATAAATGTCTCCCATTTCATTACAGACAGATTGTACCCTAAAGGGGAAGAGATTGTATTAAGCTATCTTGAAGTCTAATGAATTGAACATGCTTTTAATATATGAATTACATACGTAAGGATAGACTTCAAAGTGTGTGCTGTGGCTGCATTTTTTTCTTCACTGCCTAAGGTCAGAATATTAGAAAAATGTGAAATGGAATCAAATATCAGAGATTGTGCAACTCGATCGCCTAATGACCCGAAGGAAACCTGTTCCTATTTTTTGGGTCTCCCGTGGGAAACTGTTGCTTTAACAAAATTTTATTTTTGCAATGCATAACAGACATCTTTAAAGGATTTATTTAAGCCTGTAATCACATCCCCTGCCACCTCCCCCAACTGTGGACCAGGGTTCCTGGTTTGTGAGCAGGTGTCATGGAGATCCAATGACAGTAACTGCCTCCCAGAAGCTATATGTCAATTCTTATATGTTTGTGGGGTGGGGGTGGTGAAGGGGCCATGGAGTAGATACCGTGTGGCGAGTTTAAGATCACTGGGCTGCAAATCCCCCTGACGAATTGCCGTTCTGTTCTACTCAATGTAATAAAAGTTCAGTGGGGGAGTGACAGCCACAAAATTGATTGACTCCAAAGTTCAGAAGTTGAAGTCTGTTCTTTCACAACCATACAAATGTTCAACCAACTGTTGCAATTCAAATAAGAAAATTCTCTAATATTATACCCATCACCACTACCCCATAGATCAGCTGAAAAAAAGTCTCACCTACTGAGCATAAATGGGGAAGACTAAGGTTATGAAAACAGAAAATGCTGAAACACTCAGCAGGTCAGGCAGCATCAGTGGAGAGAGATACAGCGTTAACATTTCAAGTGGATAACCTTTTGTCAGGACTGGAAAAAATTAGAGATGTAACGGGGTTTAAGCAAGTACAGAGGCAGGAAAAGGGCAGAGTGGTGATGCGGGGAGAACAGACAGCAAGGTCTGTGATCAGATGGAAGACGGGAGATTAAATGACAAAACGGGTGAAGGTGCAAGGCAAAAGGAGATGATAATGGGTCAAGAAAAGTTACAAGAGATGTGTCTTGGGGCAGTGTAAATGGCAGAAATCATTACCAACAGCTGCTTTTCAGAAAAATTGGGGGCCGAAGATATGATCTGAAATTGTTGAACTCAGTGTTGCGTCTGGAAGGCTGTAAAATGCCTAATTGAAAGATGAGGTACTGTTCCTCGAGCTTATGTTAAATTTCATTGAAACAGTATAGGAGACCAAGGAAAGAGAGAGGTCAGAGTAGAAGTGGGGTGGAGAATAAAAATGGAAGTTAGGGTCATACTTGCAGACTGAATGGAAGCCTGTGCTTCCAATTTGTGTTTGATCTCCCCAGTGTAGATGGGGCCTTTTTGTGAGCAGTAAATACTAGAAGTATAAAATAATAGAAGCAAAAGTAAATTGCTGTTTCACCTGGAAGGATGTCTGGTTCCCTGGACCATGGGGTATCTCCAGCGCTTGCACAGGAAGGTGCCGTGGGAAGGAAAAGAGAATTGCACCAGGGTATCACAGAGAGAATGACTTCTTCAGAATGCAAAAAGAGGAGGGGAAGATGTGTTTGGTGGTGGCAGAAATGGCGCAGGGTGATCCATTAATTGTGGAAGCTAGTGGGATGGGAGTTGAGGATAAGGGAAAACCTATCATGGTTCTGGGAGGGAGGGTTCCATGTTCGACTGCCCTGTCAACGACAGTGGAGGGGAATCCTCAGTTGAGGAAAAGGAAGACATATCGGAAGCACTGGTCTGGAAGGATCATCACGGAGATGGTGAAACTGAGAGAATGGAATAGCGTCCTTACAGGAAGCAGCATGGGAGATATCACTGAGCAGTTGCAGAACATTCTGAGGGGTGAGGGTAAATAGCCAGAGGTTGAGTCCTATATCGTTACGAACAACATATGTAAAAAGTGGGATAAGGTCCTTCAAGGAAGATTTTAGGGAGCTAGGAAAAAGACTCAAAGGCGGGACCTGAAAGGTAATAATCTCCGGGTTACTCCTGGTGCCACACGCTAGTGAGTATAGAAATAGGAGGATAAAGCAGATGAATGCCGTGGCTGGAGAGATGGTGCAGGAGGGAAGGCTTTAGATTCCTGGGACATTGGGTCTGGAGGAGATGGGACCTGTACAGACCGGATAGGTAGCACCTCAACAGGGTCGGGCCCAATGTCCTCACAGGGAGGTTTGCTAATGCTGTGGGAAAGGGTATAAAATAATTTTTGACGGGGTTGTGATCCAGGATGTAGCATTAGAAAGGAGAAACAAGGTGCAGCAAAGGATTGGGAGAGACAGAAAGAAACAGTAAGGTACTATGTGGGGTCAGACTAACAGTCAATATGGTAAGATCAAATTCAGATTTAAAGTGCATGTATGTAAATGGACAAAGCCTGGTAAGTAAGGTTGGGGTGATCTGCATGCTGGAATACGATGTTGTGGCGATAACGGAGACTTGGCTCAAAAAAGGGTAGGACCGGGTACTAAATATTCCTGGATACAAGATGTTCACAAAAAATAAGGAAGGAAAGAACAGAAGAAAGGTGGAAGTATTGATCAAGGAGAATATTATGGTGCTGGAGAGAGAGGATGTCCTAGAGGGGTCAAGGACAGAATCTATTTGATTAAAGTTAAGAAACAGTAAAGGTGCCATTACACTACTGCATATATTCTAGTGGGAAAGATACAGAGGTGCAAATTTACAGGGAAATCACAGAGAGGTGCAAAAACTATATAGTAATACTGGGGGACTTTATTACTATCTTAGTCTATATTAGGATAATTAGTGTAAAGTGCAGAGAGGGAGAAGAGTTTCTGAAGTGTGTTCAGAAGAATTTTCTATATCAGTATGTTCCAGCCCGACAAGGAAAGAAGCATTGCTGGATCCAGTTCTGTGGAATGAGGTGGGACAAGTGGATCAAGTGTCAGTCGGGGAACATTTAGAGAGCAGCGATCATCGTATCATAAGGTTTAGATTAGCTGTAGAAAAGGACAAGGAGCAAACTAGAGTAAAAATACTTAACTGGAGGAGGACCAATTTCAGTGGAGTGAGAACGCATTTTTTTTTAGAGATACAGCACTGAAACAGGCCCTTCGGCCCACCGAGTCTGTGCCGACCATCAACCACCCATTTATACTAATCCTACACTAATTCCATATTCCTACCTCATCCCCACCTGTCCCTATATTTCCCGACAACCTACCTATACTAGGGGCAATTGATAATGGCCAATTTACCTATCAACCTGCAAGTCTTTGGCATGCGGGAGGAAACCGGAGCACCCAGAGGAAACCCACACAGACACAGGGAGAACTTGCAAACTCCACACAGGCAGCACCCAGAATTGAACCCAGGTCACTGGAGCTGTGAGGCTGCGGTGCTAACCACTGCGCTACTGTCCCAGGTAAATGAAAGTGAAAGATTGGCAGGCAAAACTGTATCCGAATAATGGTCTGCCTTTAAAGAGGAGATGATTTGGGTACAGTTGAGGTACATTCCCACAAGGGAGAAAGGTAAGGCAAACAAAGCCTGAGCTTCCTGGATGATGAAAGAGATAGAGAGTAAGATGAAGCAGAAAAAGGGTATGTATGACAGATGTCAGGTTAATACTGCAAGTGAGAATTAGGCTGAATATAGTAAGTTCAGAGGGGAAGTGAAATAGGAAATAATAGAGGCAAAGAGAAAGTATGACAAGACAATGGCAGCTAACATAAAAGGGAATCCAAAAGTCTTCCATAGACATATAAACAAAAAAGTTAAAGTGTAGTAAGTGGAGGGGTGGGAACAATTAGGGACCAAAAAGGAGATCCATGCATGGAGATGAGAAGGCATGGCTAAGGTATTAAATAAGTACTTTTCATCTGTCTTTACCAAGGAAGGAAATGCTGCTCAAGAATTAAAAACAAGAAATGTTGGAAATACTCAGTAGGCCTGGCAGCATCTGTGGAGAGAGAAGCAGAGTTAACGTTTCAGGTCAGTGACCCTTTATCAGAACTGGCAGATATTAGAAATGTAAAAGGTTTTAAGCAAATAAAGCGGGGGGTGGGGCAAGAGATAACAAAAGAGAAGGTTTGATAGGACAGAGGGTCACAGAGAATAACTGACCAGAAGGTCATGGAACAAAGGCAAATGGTATATTAGTGGTGTGCTGAAAGACAATGCGTTAGTACAGAGAGGGTGTGAATAGAGTGTAACGCACAAAGCACTCCAAGCACAAACATTAAAAATACCAAATGCATTTTCCTCTCCCTTCCAAAGGGATCGTTCCCTCTGTGACACCCTGGTCCACTCCTCCATTACCCCCACCATCTCGTTCCCCTTCCCAAGGCACCTTCCCGTGCAATCGCAGGAGGTGTAATACCTGCCCATTTACCTCCTCTCTCCTCACTATCCAAGGCCCCAAACACTCCTTTCAGGTGAAGCAGCAATTTACTTGTACTTCATACAATTTAGTATACTGTATTCACCGTTCACAATGCGGTCTCCTCTACACTGGGGAGAACAAACGCAGATTGGGTGACCACTTTGCGGAACACCTCCATTCAGTCAGTAAGCATGACCCCGAGCTTCCAGTTGATGGCCACTTCAAGGCCTCCCCCCCCCCGCACTCTCATGCTCACATCTCTGTCCTGGGATTGCTGCAGTGTTTCAGCAAACATCAATGTAAGCTCAAGGAACAGCATCTTATTTACCAATTAAGCACACTACAACCTGCCGGACTGAACATTGAGTTCAATACTTTCAGACGGCGCCCCCCTTTTTTATGTTTAGTTATTTTTTTACATTTTATTTGGTTATATTAGGTTTTTTTTCATTTGTTTAGTTTGTTTCTACTGTGCCTACCCACTGTTTCTGTTTTTTTTTTAACGTTTGTGCTTGGAGTGCTTTGTGCTTTACAGTGTATTCTCACCCTCTCCATACGAACGTTTTGTCTTTCAGCACACCATTAACATACCATTTGCCTTTGTTCCATGACCTTCTGGTCAGTTATTCTGTGACCTTGTCCTATCAACACCTTCTCTTTTGTTATCTCTTGCCCCACCCCCCGCTTTATTTGCTTAAAACCTTTTACATTTCTAATATTTGCCAGTTCTGATGAAGGGTCACTTACCTGAAACGTTAACTCTGCTTCTCTGTCCACAGATGCTGCCAGGCCTACTGAGTATTTCCAGCATTTCTTGTTTTTAAATAGTCAACGAGGAGGTAGTTGAGATACTGGAAGGGCTAAAAATTGATAAAGATAAATTAGAAAGGCTGGCTGTACTTAAAGTTGCTAAGTCACGAGGGCTAGATGAGATGCATCCGAGGATGCTGAGGGAAGTAAGGGTGGAAATTGTGGAGATACTAGACATAATCTTCCAATCCTCCTTAGAGGCATAAATAGAGGCATAGATTACAAAAGCAAGGAAATTATGATGAACCTTTATGAAACACTGGTTCAGCCTCAACTGGAGTATCGTGTCTATTTAGGGCACCACACCACACTTAGGATGTGAAGGCTTTGGAAAGGGTGCAGAAAAGATTTATGAGAATTGTTCCAGGGATGAGGGACTTTAGTTACATGGATAGATTAGAGAAGCTGGTGTTGCTTTCCTTAGAAAAGAGAAGGTTGAGAGGAGATTGGAATGAGGTGTTCAGAATCATGTGGGGTTGGGACAGAGTGGATAGAGAGAAATTGTTGCCATTGTCAGAAGAGTTGAGATCCAGAGGATACAGATATAAGATGATTGGGAAAAGAACCAAAGAAAACATGAGGAAAACCTTTTTTACGCAGCAAGTGGTTAGAATCTGGATTGCGGTAAGTATCTGCAGCTGCAGCAACTTCAGCTCCGAATTGCTGAGCTGGATTCTGAGTTGCAGACATTGCGGAGCATGAGGAAGGGGGTAGTTATCTGGACACTTTATTCCAGGGGCAGTCGCACTCCTTGGTTAAGTAGAACTTTAGAATTGGTAAATAGTCAGGGACAGGAGGATGTGACTGTAAGTCGGTGAGGTACGTGGATCCAGCATTTAGTGATGCAGGAGCCTCTGCCTTTGACTTTGACCACAGGTGTGAGGTGCTTGCTACCTGTATGAATGCAAGCATACAGTAGGGTGGATGAGCAAACCATGCCACCATGGTGCAGGATCCCATTCAAATGGGGGGAGCAAAAACAAATGTGGTAGTGATAGGAGATAGTATAGTCAGGGGGATAGCTACTGTTCTCTGCAGCCACGACTGGGAGCTCCGTTGTCTACCCAGTGTCAGGGTTAAGCACAGCTCCTCACGGCTGGAGACAAACTTGGAGTCGGAGGGGGAGGATCCGGTTGGCAGATTTACAATCTATATTAATGACTTGGATGAAGAGACAGAATAATGTATCTAGGTTTGCTGATGATACAAAGGAAAGTGGAAATGCAAGCTGTTAAGAGGGCATAGAGAGGCTGCAAAGAGATATAGACAGGTTAAGTGAGTGGGCAACAAGGCGGTAGATGGAGTATAATGTGGGGAAGTGTAAGGTTATTCACTTTTGTCACAAGAATAGAATATTTTATAAAAGATGTGAAACTTGTAAATGTTGATGTTCAGAGAGACTTGGGTGTGCTCGTACAAGGAACACAGAAGGTTAGCATGCAAGTACAGCAAGCAATTAGGAAGGCAAATGGTATGTTGGCCTTTATTGCAAGGGGATTGGAGTACAAGAGTAAAGAAGTCTTGTTACAGTTGCACAGGGCTTTGGTGAGACTTGTGTGCAATTTTGGTCTCCAAATTTAAGGAAGAATATACTTGCATTGGAGGCAGTACAGCAAAGGTTCACTAGATTGGCTCCTGGCATGTGAGGGTTGTCCTATGATGAGAGACCAAGTAAATTGGGCCTGGATTCTCTGGAGTTTAGAAGAATGAGAGGCGATCTCCAGATTCTGAAGGAGTTTGACAGGGTAGACCCTGAGAGATTGTTTCCGCTGGTCGGGTAATCTAAAAAGAGGGGGCACAGTCTCAAGATAAGAGGACAATCATTTAGGGCTGAGATGAGGAGAATTGTTTTCACTGAGTTGTGAATCTTTGGAATTCTTTACTCCAGAGGGTTGTTGATGCTCCATCATTGAATATATTTAAGGCTGGGATAGACAGATTTTTGGTCTCTTAGGGAATCGAGGGATATGAGGAGTGGCGGGAAAGTAGAGTTGAAGCCAAAGATCAAACATGATCATATTGAATGGCAGAGCAGTCTATAATAGGCTGTAGTGTCTACTCCTGCTCCTATTTCTTAATTCTTATCATATTGCCTGAGAGGCTGGTGGAGGCAGATTCAGTTGTGGCTTTCAAAAGGGAATTGAATAAGCATGAAGAGAAAAAAAATTGTAAGGCTATAGGAAAAGGGCGGAGGAGTGGGACTAGCTAAATTGCTCTTGCAGTGAGCCGACACGAATTTGATAGGCCGAATGCCCTCTTGTGCTGTAACTATTGCACGGATTTGATGTGACGAATGGCCTCCTCTGCTGCTGCTATCCTAGGAAGTGTAGTCACGATAGCTGTGGGAGTCAGTGGATCTTGGTCGATAGTGTATCTAAAGAAATGGAGATCGAGAAGTCAAGAAAGGAAAGGGAAGAGTCAAAGAAGGACCTTGTGAAGGCGAGGGAAGAGTGGAACTTGGAAGTAAAGTTAACGAGAAGAGAGCAGAAAATGGCAATGATAATGTCATCAATGTACCGGAGGACAAGTGAGGGAGGGGACCTGAGTAGGACTGAAACAAAGGGCTGAATTTTACCCACCCCAACGTCAGGGGCTGTGGCGGGGAGGTGCTGGAAAATGCCTCTGGGAGAGGGCCACCACGCACTCCGACACCAGGAGGGCCTGGCCTGATATTGCCGGCGGCAGCAAGGCCTCGTGGCGGCCCCCTGCCGTTCGGCGACGGGACTGCCATTCAAATATTGAAATAAATTAAAATCCATGAATTCATTACATTTACGTTCCCGCTGTCCATCCTGGTGCGACTTCATGCTGCTGGCCGGCACACCCGTGCCTTCAGATCCTCGTCCGTGGAACTGAGGCGGAACACTGGTGGGGAGGAGATAAGTTTCTCAGTGCGGGGGGTGGGGGGAGCAGGTCCAAGTAATATCATTGGTGTAGGGGATGGTGGGAAGGATTATAGTTTAAAGTTTATGCACTTTGGGGGGGTGGGGGTGGTGAAGGTCAGGTGGACGAGGTAAGTGTTTTGGGGGGGTGGAAGAGGGCAAGTAATTCACCCTGTGGTTATTGGGAGGGTGGGAGAGGGGCAAAATAAATGTTTTTAATTTTTTAATTCATTGTCTCTAAATATTTAAATTGAACAGGAGGGCTCGAAGCCCTTTAAAATTGGTGTCAGCGCCTGCGCACAGGCAGCTGATGCCATTGCTGGGGATGGACCGCTCGCCCCCTCCACGTCATCGGTAGAGGGGTGGGGGGGGGGGGTGGCGGCAGTCTGCCCCAACTATGTAAATGAGCCGCCACATGGAAGATTGCGATGCCGTTTATCGGTGGCGGGAGTAAACATTTCAGCTAAAAGAATGGTTCACATATCCCACAAAAAGGCAGGCATAGTTAGGAGCCATACAGTTTCCCATAGCAACATCTTTTATTTGGAGGAAGGGGTCGGAGTCAAAGGAGAAGTTGTTCACTGTGAGAATGAGTTCAGCCAGGCGGAGGAAGGTTGTGGCGGATAGGGACTGATTGGGCCTCTGTTCAATGAAAATGCATGGAGCCCTCAGGCCCTCCTGGTGGGTGATGGAGGTGTACAGGGATTGGCCATCCATGGTGAAAAGAAAACAGTTAGGGCCAGGAAACTGGAAACTTAAAATCGTGGAGGGTATTGGAAGAGTTATGGATATAGTTGAGAAAAGACTGGACAAGGGGAGAAAGAAATAGAGCTAAGATAGGAAGAAGTTAGTTCTGTGGGACCAAGAAGAGGCTGAAATGAACAGGCTACCAGGGCAATCCTGTTTGAAGCTCTTGGGGAGGAGGTAGAAGGAGGCTGTGTTGGGTTGGGGGACTATGAGGTTGGAGGCCATGGAGGGAAGATCTTCAGAGAAGATATGGTTAGTGACAGTCTTGGAAACGACAGCTTGATATACAGTGGTGAGGTTTTGTCTAGGGGAGGGTAGGAGGAAGTGTCAGAGAGTTGCCGTTTGGCCTTTGCTAGGTAGAGGTCGCTTCGTCAAAA
This sequence comes from Heterodontus francisci, assembly GCF_036365525.1. Classification (NCBI taxonomy): domain Eukaryota; kingdom Metazoa; phylum Chordata; class Chondrichthyes; order Heterodontiformes; family Heterodontidae; genus Heterodontus; species Heterodontus francisci. The sequence continues at coordinate 52,240,263 of NC_090392.1, read as the reverse complement.
AGCCACTGCACTACCCTTTACAGCGGGTTTAATAATGTTAGGGTTAAACCTGAGAGAATGGAGTGCTGCAGGCTCACGGGGAGATAGGTTAGAATGAATGAGGAAAACATAGAAATTGAGATGTCCGATGTCACACCGGCAGTTCGCAATGAAAAGATCTTGAGAGGGTATAAGGCCAGAGGAAGAGGCCAGAGGGATCCAGGTGGGACAACAATTCTGAAGATACGGGAAAAGGTCCCCTGTATGGGGCGGAAGACTCCTGGCCGAAGAAGTGGGTGTGCAGGCAAAGGTGACAGAAGAAGAGCTCCGTGCTGAGCTTGAAATTCATTGAGGTGGGGATGAAGCTGAGGCCTTTGCTGAGGAATGATCATTTAGGGTCAGAGAGGAAAAGGTTGGCGAGCATGGTGAAAACACAGCAGGGGGAAATTAGAATGAGGGTGGGATCAGAGAAAAGTGAACGGAAAGAATGTTTCAGAGGGGCATTAGAATCCATAAGCTGTTGAAGCTTGCAATCCGTGACACCTGAAAGGAAGAAAAAAGTGTTTTGTTAAAGCACCAGATGAAGCAAAGGATGAAATGGAACTGTGGACCAAGACAGATTTGAGATAGTGAGTCGGTGCTGCTGAAAAGAGAGGGCGAGAGTGTGCATGTGACGGCGTATGGCATTGAGCATGGACCTCAGGATGCAGCGTGAACAGCAGCTTGAGGAGCTCTGAATATCTTGGAGATATCTGTAATCGTGGGTGGATCCAAAACATGAAGGGTGGAATTTCAGTTGGAATCCATGTGGAATAAGTCGGAGCAGCAGACATTGTTGAGGAAGGAGATGTGGCTGTGAAAGTGAGTTTTGGTAGATACCTGATCAAACACGGGAAGGGAAACCGAAAGCAATGAATATGAACAAGGTAAAAGAGAATAAAACAGATATCCGTTGGAGAGAAGAGCAGAATTTCTTCAAGGTGGGCATCTCTGGAAGAGAGGTGACAGTGAATTAAAAAGCAAAATACAGCAGATGCTGGAAATCTGAAGTACAAACAGAAGATGCTAGAAATACTCAGCACCTGCGGAGAGAAAAACAGAGTTAACGTTTCAGCTTGATGACCTTTCGTCAGAACTGAAGAAAGATAGAGAGGGGAAACGGGGAGTGCGGAGAACGAACAAGATGGCAAGATTGCAGGACTCCTGAACATGTTATCACAAAACTTGCGATCTGTACTTGCCAACCTCTCTCGCTGTCACAGCCTTTCTTCACGCTGTCTCACTGATATTGTGGTCAGTTATCCTCTGACCTCTCCTGTGTTGTACTCCTAAGCAACATGCGGCATGTTTTCGTCCTCCCTGCATCCTCACTGTGTTCAAATCAAGAAGTCATCACACCATCTACTGTTGGAACTGTTGTATCAGGACCTTTAACACTCCCTCCCTCCCTTATTCCTCCTTACAATCCAGAAGATTTTGAAAGCCAAGCTTGGTGTCACCCACTCACTGGTTCTTGAGTAAGCTCATCATAAGTCCAATTCTTTTCAACCTTGCTGGTGTTCTCCATCTGGTTTTTCAATATAATAAAAACAGATTGACCACGTTACATTAATGGTTGCATTATTATATAATCTCATTCCCTCACCTCCTCTCTCTCTCCCTTGTTACATTCCCAGAAAATGGCACAGAAATGGGAAATAGTGGAATGCATCACTCAATAGCATTCCATCTCTGTCCAACCCAGATCTGCATGAAAAATCAGTGGGATTAAGGGAAGCTGGGAGGCCTAGGTGGTGGGCTGTTGACAGGTTATTCAGACAGTGGCAAAAGCACACCTGAACCAAATCCTTTATTAAATTTACATCCACACATGTGAATCCTCATTAGATAGCAACCAGAGGCAGGAATTCTGATGCATTTTATGTACCCTTACCTATTCCTAAGTACTGAGGCCAACTGCAAGAAAATAAAGAACTTGCATTTATATAGTCCCCAGAACATCCCATAGTGGAATGAATTACTGTTGAAGTGTAGTCATTGTTGTCGTGTAGGCAAGCAAGGCAACAACTTTGCACACAGGAAGGCTCAACAAAGAGCAATGAATTAATGAGTTCAGCTGTTTCTGGTGGTTTTGATTAAGGGGTACTTGAGGAGAACTCCCTCGCTCCTCTTCAGTATTACCATAGGACCTTTTACACCCACCAGAAAAGGTAGACAGGTCCTCAATTTAACATGCCATTCAAAGGATGGCCCCTCTCTCAGCACAGTTCTCCTTCGGTACTGCACTGAAGTATCAGCCTAGATTATGTGCTCAAGTTCCTGGAACAGGGCTACAACCCACAACCTTCAGACACAAGGGGCCCAAATGCTATCCATTGAGTCAGCCTGCCCATATAGTACCTATACTGTTGTCCTGATTGAAATTATAGTGCTCTTTCTTAAAATATTTTACTGAATCGCACACAAATTCATTCACTGACAGAACATCACATATACTCAAACATTTGTTTCAAATTTGTAAATCTTATCAGCCCCATCCTTCCATTAAAAAAAACCCATCATTCCATTCAGCTCCATCCTTCCATTCACACCCACTCTTCCATTAACATTGATCCTATAAATCAACCTTGTCAGATAATTAATTTGCCTGAATTTAACACTGTGTAAGTGAATAGGCTTGAGAGAGTTAAAATTGGGCCCAATTTGTGTGAGTCTTCACAGTAGAGGAAGAGGATAATGTTTTTGATATTCCAGGGAAACTAATAAAGACTGAAATGCCATAAAGTTAAACAAGAATTAGATAAAACGTACTAAAAAACTGACAAATCCCTAGGACCTGATGGCTTCCATCGCAGGATTTGAAAGGAAGTAGGTAGGAAATTGCAGGAGCTTTAACCATAATATTCCAAAGCTCTCTTAATTTGTCCCTTTAGATTGGAAAATTGAAAATATAACTCCATTATTTAAGAAAGCTGAGAGAGAAACCAGAAAAATATAGGCCCCTTAGTCTAACATCTGTTGTGGGAAAATTATTGGAATCTATAATTAAGGACAAAGTGACTGAACAGTTAGAGAATTTGAGCTGATTGAAGACAGCAACATGGATTTGTGAAGGCTAGGTCATGTCTAATGAACTAATTCTATTTTTTGAAGAAGAAACTGAAGTAATAGATGGAGAATGTCTATGATGTAATTTATATGAACTTCCAGAAGGCAGTTGATAAGGTTCCACATAAGAAACTGTTAACTAATTAAAGCCCATGGACTTGAAGGCAAATTATTGGCCTGGTTATGAAATTGGTTAGGCAGAAGAAGGCAGAATAGGGATAATGGGTATGTACTCAAATTGGAAGGAAATGACTGGTGGTGACCCACAAGGACCTGCTCTGTGTCCTCAACTATTCACTATATTTATTAATGATACAGATCACACAGGAGAGAGTTATATAACTAAGTTTAATGATGATACAAAGATCAATATGATTATTAATGAGGACAGAAGCAAAAAATTACGAAGAAACTTTGATAGATTGAGTGGACAAGTCTGGCAGATGGATTTCAACGCAGGGAAATGTAACCAAAAAATGATAGATCTGAATATTTTATAAATATTGAAATGCTACAAACAGTGGAGGTCCCAAGAGATTTATGATCACCAAAATACAGTGGCACAAGAAATAATCAAAAAGACTAATTGAATGTTAGCTTTTATATCTAGAATATAGAGGGGAGGACATTTTGTTACAGTTATAAAAAGCCCTGGTTAAACCACATCTGGAGTACTGTGTACAGTACTAGACATCGCACCTTAGAAAGGATACATGGGCCTTAGAAGGAGTACAGTGCAGATTCATTAGAATATTACCAAGGCACCAAGATTAAATTATGAGGAGAGATTACATAAACTGTATTTACTGAAATATAGAAGGTTAAGGGGTGATTTTATTGACATTTTTAGGACATTGAAAAGCATTGATAGGGTAGATAGAGAGAAACCTTTTCCACTGATGGAGGAGTCTAGGACAAGGGGACATAACCTTAAAATCAGAGCCACACCATTCAGGAGGGAAGTTAGGAAATGATTCATCACACAAAGTGTGGAACTTTCTCCCACAAAAAGCATTAGATGCCAGCTCAATTCATAGTTTTAAATCTGAAATCAATCAGTTTTTGCCAACCAAGGATATTAAGGGATGGGGAGCCAAGGGAATTGGATGAAGTTAGGATACAAATCACCCATGATCTCTTTGAATAGTGGAACAGGCTTAAGGACTGAATAGTCTCCTCCTATTCCTATGTTCATTCACACTCACTCAGGCATTAGCATCCATCTTGATTTCAAAACCATGAAGATGCAGGGGCAGGTAGAGGACATAGGAATTGGAAACTTGGGTAGAACAGGCGCTGGGCTTTCAGAGAAGCATTGACCATAGGGATATTGATAAAATGGAAACTTTTGAGCAGCTGAGCTACATGAAATCATTTAATCTGTTGTGCATAGGAACAGGAGTAAGTCATTCAGCCCCTCGAGCCTATTTCATCATTCAATTAGATCATGGTTGATCTGTATCTTAACTCAACTTACCCGCCTTGATTTCATATCCTTAATGCACTTAGTTAGCAAAAATCTATCAACCTCAGTTTTGAAATACCCACTAGTCTTGGTGTGAAGAAGTATTTCGTGATATCCTAACTTGAATTTTAAAGTTATGCCCCCTTGTTCTAGACTTTCACATTTGAGGAAACAGGGTAGATAGAGAGAAACTATCAAATCCTTTAATCATCTTAAGTACCTCAATAATGTCACCCCTTCATCTTTTATACTCAAGGAAATACATACCTCATCTATGCAACCTGCCCTCTTTTAGCCTCAGTATCATTCTGTAGTGTTGGATTCTGTTGATGTTTAATACGTACAATGTGTTTTTTTTTTGCTTTGCAGGACAAGAGATGAACTGAAGACAGGAACGTACAGAAGAACCAGGCAGTAGGTGAGGTCTCTGGCAGAGGGACTGCCCACTCTCCTCGCCCTCGGCGCTGTACAGAATGATTTGCCTTGTACGGAAAAATTCAAGTTTTGAAATTTGAGAAAGAAAGGTTTTAAATTTAATTTATGACATGTCGCTGGACATCAGGAAAATCCATGTTAACTTTGTAAATAATTGGGAATTATTTTGTTTTTGTTTGTTTCTAAGCATTTCCTGGCCTTCTGGTGATCGTATTTATAAACAAAAAAAAATAATGTTGGATATTATAAGGTTATTGTCTGAATGTGCCAATCTTTTTCAATTGCAAGTATGCGTCTAACAGACTGAACTAAAAACAAATATATTTGCACTCTGTAAAACACAAGCACAACGCATTCTGGATCTGCCCATCAGATCCCGTAGGCCGCAGGGCAGCCATATTGGAAAATACTGCTGCGCATCCTCTGATTGGCTAGGGTAACCGCTGCCTGCACGTCCTATGAAAGTTACCGTCTGTGCGCCGAGATGATGCTTTGATAGCGGACCGCAATACTGAAGCGAATATGCGTTGGAACAAGCCGTTAGTTAGTGCCCGCTCCACGAGAACCATCCTGTTTGAAGAGAAGTGGAAGTGGAAGGGCAGTGGCTGCTGGTATAAAGTTTTAATGAGAATGAATGTAGCCTGATATTTTGTTGTATTAAAAACATTTCGTACAAATGTTCATTAGATAAAATATGAGTGGTTATTTATCTAGAGATATATAGATACACGTATGGTCTGAAGCTTAAGAAGGAAACTGCCCGTTGTCTGAAAATAAAAAAATGGAGACGTGTTTCGATTGGAGGTTTGTCCGTTCTAAATTGGATTTTCTCACATGAAAGATGGTGATGGCTGAATTACAGAGGTAGGTTTTGCAAATTAATGCTCCTGCGAGAGAGTCTCATACTGGGAATGTTAATTAGAATATCGGTCACAGAGGTAATGGCTGCCATTTTGTGCTCAACCCGCTCTTCTCATAATTGAGCAAAAAGGTAGCTGGGCCATCGAATGGCTCCAGAAACCTCCAAGCCGAATATTTCAATCAGTGCTCCAGTGCATGGATCTCTACATCAAGTGCAATAATTTGTAAAATTCGCTGGTTTGAGCTATCACCTAAGCATATTTAAGCTCCCCACCTAATTTTTACACATCTCTGAATTGGTTCCTGGCCTCTGTCAGGTCCTTCTGTTTGTCTGACTCTTTGTTAAAAATGGCCGGCAATGTGTCAACTAACATGAGTGCACATTTGAGGAGGAGGAGGGGTGTAACCGTAGGAGAATTCTCTGGCTCGACCCGTAATATCCCAACTAGTTAATGGACTGTCCAAGGTTGAACCGAGCCATACAGAACACTGATGTCCCAGTACTGACCCCAGTCTGTCCTGGTTAGGCTGATTGCAGCCTTGGTGGTGATGATTCCACAGCTGACCCCATCACCCTAGGGAGGGGAAAATTCACTGCTATCAGCTCACTCCTGCTTTAAAGTGTGTGAATGGCAAAGGAGGACAGGATTGGGTTTAGCTTGGCTTAACACTTCTCACCCCCCATCGTATTTGAATAGCCTTCTGATGCATGTGGAACAGTATCCCAGCGTATCAAGGCTTCAGGCAAAGAAGGAAGGAAATTTTGAGAAAATAAGGAATTCCATGGGTGGGCTTTTGAATCAAATATCTGGGGAGAGCTGCAAAGTATTAGAAAATAACCTGCACCTTCAGACATTAAAAAAATTAACAGATTGGAAAGACCACACTTGGAGCAGCGAACCACAGTCACATTGCGGCTATAATAATGTAGTCCAGTCTCGAGCCCATGTTCCTTGTAAGAATGGATTCCCTGATGGAAGCGCAGCATTGTAGAATCATACAGCCCTCCATAGAATACAAGGAAAGCTCCCCCGGTATCGAGCACAACAATTTTAATAGAGTCTTCACTACTGCTAGGAATGCTGGGATGTCCCATCCTCCATTGCGTCTGTGATTTTACTCAGTCTCCATGAGTGAAAGTAGTAGGAATCCCATGGCATATATAGGTGTCTGATTATAATCCTGATATAGTACAGGAGTATTGGTAGGCCTGCACACACCTCAAGAGCTCCGAAATTGCCTATACTCCAACACAACTGTTATTATGTACAATATAAAGTGGCTGTGCAAGATTTGTGTTGGGGCAGAGTTACCTTATTTGTGGTGATATTTTGATCATGTTACAGGCAGAGGGAATAGTGATACAAAGACCTGAGGTACTTTGCAAACACACGGTGAGGAGGGCTCAAACATTTGTTTGTACGACGCTAACAACCACAATGCAGTGTGCCTGGCTGCTTTGTAGAGGTAAAGCAAAATGAATGAGCTTAGGGAATGAGATTCCATGGAATCTTGGGCCTTACTGAACCACTGATAAGAAAGCCCAAAAACCCAACAATAAGATTGGTCAACACTCAAGTATTTCTTAAGCAACCACACTCCCTCTGAAACAATTGAAAGCATTCTCATGTTTTCTGTTATTCATTTACGGTGTAAAGTCAAATTGTACCAAAAATAATCTTATTGTTAGACCTGACCAAAAATATTCTGGTTTTCTCTAACCCGAAGACTATAATTTTTTTTAAAGAATTAAACAATTTAAAGAAGCAAAACCAAAATGCCTTTGTTCCTTTTCAGTGCCTCTGATATGTGTCAGTCTAAGTCTGTGTATGTGTCAATGTAAGTGTGAGTCCAGTGTGAAGGTGTCTAAGTTTATGGGTGAGTATGACTGCATGTTACTGTGAGTGTGTTTGTACCAGTGTATATTTGTCAATATATAGAAACATAGAAAGATTGACAGCACAGGAGGAGACCCATTTTGTTCATGCTGGCCAAAAAGAGCTATCAGTCTAATCCCACCTTCCAGCTCTTGGTCCATAGCCCACATCGCAAATGCATATTTAGTTTTTTTAAAAATGCGATGAGGGTTTCTGCCTCTACCATCCTTTCAGACAGTGAGTTCCAGAGCCCCACCACCCTCTGGGTAAAAAAAAAATTCTCTTCAACTACCCTCTAATCCTTCCACCAAATACTTTAATTCTATGCCCCCTGATTATTGACCTCTCTGCTATGGGAAATATGTCCTTCCTATCTACTCTATCTAGGCCCCTCATAATTTTATACACCTCAATTAAATCTCCCCTCAGCCTCCTCTGTTCCAAAGAACGCAAACCCAGCCTATCCAATCTTTCCTCATAGCTAAAATCTCCACTCCTGGCAACATCCTTGTAAATCTCCTCTGTACCCTCTCTAGTGTGATCACATCCTTCTTATAATGCTGTGAACAGAACTGTATGCAGTACTCCAGCTGATCTAACTAGTGTTTTATTCAGTTCTAGCATAAACTTCCTGGTCTTATACTCTAGGTATCAGCCAATAAAGGAAAGTATCCCGTATGCCTTCTTGATCTCCTTATCTACCTATCCTGCTACCTTCAGGGATCTGTAGACATACACTCCAAGGTTGCTCTGTTCCTCTACAGTTCTTAGAATCCTACTGTTCCATCTCAGTGAATATGTCAATGTCTATGCATATCAGTGTAAGTGTGCACATGCTAATGTGAGTGGGTCAGAATGAATATGTGCACCATGTACATCAGTGTGAGTGGTCCTGTTTGTACACATACCAGTGTGAATCTGCATGTGTGTGTTAATGTGAGTGTGCATGGATGTTAGTCAGTGTGTGTGTCAGACTGTGTGTGCAACAATGTGAAAATGTATCAATGTGAATTGTGTGTCAGTGTGACTGCGTCATTAGATGAGTGCTGCTAAGTGTGTGCTTAAGTATGAGTGTGCGCCAGCACGTATGTGTGCATGAGTGTATGTGTATGTCAATTGGAAAGTGCATCTGTATGTGTGTGTCTGTGTATCAGTGCAAATGTATGCAGCAGCATATGTGTGTATATGTTTGAGTGTGCATATGTCAGTGCAAATGTCTGAGTGTGTCAATATGAAATGTAAGTGTACGTGCATGTCAGTGTGAGTGAGCACATGGCAGCCTTTCTGTCAGCGTATGCAGTGCGCAAGTGTACACAGTTATGTCAGTAAAATTTGTATGTATTATTTGTGAGATTAGACTGGCCAGCAATTCCACAGGAACCTGACTTGCACCTTGGCACTTGTTTGAGCAAAGTATTACAAAACAGGATGTTCTGCAGACTCCTACATCTAAATATCTATCCTTTAAATAATAAGTACTAGTAAACATTATCAATAAGCCCTCTCCAAATCTGCAACATTTGTTGTAAATTTCCCGTGCAGAGTAAAGTTACTTCCACGGAGTTGCTTATACTGAATTACTTTTACTGAGTTACTGGTACTGTTGTTTGTACTGGATTAATTGTATTGAGTTACTATTACTGAGTTACTGAGCCTTCCATGACCTCAGGATGTCCCAATATGCTTCTCAGGCATTCAACTACTTCATTACACAGTAATGTAGGCAGCCAATTTGCCTGTAGCAAGGTCCCACAAGCAGCAATGAAAGACATGACCAGATAAAGGGGGTAAAATTGGTCTTTGTGGTAGCACCAAACAGACGCTAGCCAATTGATTGCATGTTTTACACCCGCTCAATTTATTTTTCTATGGAAGACTAAATTGAATTGGTGTAAACCAGGCTGCTGATTCATTACTGTCCATTCAGTGATACTGCTGAAGACCAATTTCATCCCCAATCTGTTTTATTGATAGTGGTTGAAGACACTGAGAAATATACATTAAGCCTGATGATAAATTACTTATACTAAGTTACATATTTGAGGTGTTGATACTGAGCTACTTAAACTTACACGGAGTTACATACACTCAATTACTCATATTGACTGCTGACATTGAGTTACTGATTTTGAACTACTTATACTGCAACTCATGTTAGTTACACTGAGTTATATGTACTGAGACTGACACTAAGTTGTGTTTACCATATCATTTACACTGATTTAGTGGTAGTGAGTTTCTTTACTGATACTAATACTGAATGACATATACCAATTACTGACACTGTTTCTGAACTACTTGTATTGATTTGCCCATACTGAGTTATTCATAGAGAAATCTTCATCCATGCCTTTGTTACTTTTAGACTTGACTGTTACAGTGCACTCCTGACTGGTCTCACTCATTCTACCATCCGTAAACTTGAGGTCATCCAAAACTCTGCCACCCATGTCTTAACACACACCAAGTCCCATTCACCAATCACCCCTGTGCTCGCTGACCTACAATGACTCCCAGTTAAACAATGTCTCAATTTTAAAATTCTCATCCTTGTTTTCAAATCCTCCCCATGGCCTCATCACTCCCTATCTCTAATCTCCTCCAGCTCCAGAACCCTCCAAGATATCTGCGCCCATCTTATTCTGGCCTCGTGAGCAGCCCCAATTTAAATTGCTCCACCATTGGTGGTAACATTTTCAGTTGTTTAGGCCCTGAAATCTGGAATTCCCTCCCTAAACCTTTCCACTTCTCTCTTTTGTCCTTTAAGATGCTCCTTAAAACCCATCTTTTTGACCAAGCTTTTGGCCAATTTCCCTACTATCGCCCTATGAAGCACCTTGGGACATTTTATTATGTTAAAGGTGCTATATAAATTAAGGCTGTTGTTATTGGGAGTACTTATACTGTGTTTTAATTAATCAGGTTATTCATTATTCCAAGATATACTAACCAACATCAGCACAGTCACCTGGCAATGACAACACTGAATTTATACAATGTTCTTTGACACTAAAATTAAATATTGGTGACAGTGTTAGTTTCATGTATTTAGTTACACAAAAAAAAACTGCTCAGCTGAATTGCTTGAGGAACAGGCTGTAGGTTTGAACCAATTGCCCACAGATTGGCTCTCCCGTGTCCACTGGGTGAATCCCCATAACAATCAAACAATGATACTGCAGTCCACAGGACCATCCCAACTGCTGACTTTAGAGGGAGACCACTTGCATTTTGTCACCAGGAAGAGCCTAGAGGTCTGTATAACACAAAGAGAAAGCATAAAAGCAGAGAGATTAGATCCGAACTGGTTGGAATGAATCACAGTATTTATCCATACAAGTGAGATAAACCCACTCCCTCATTCAGCCCATAGCACCTTCCGTTTATATTGCCACAATAGTGCTACAAGGATTGTTTTGTGAAATAGACACAGAAACATGGACGCCTTTTAGGTACCAGGTGTCACAATAACTCAAAAAGCACCAATCTAATGGAACTATGGAATCACAGAAACTTCAAATCTACTGATGAAGAATGCCCAATCATTGAGTGGCTGAGTTAAACTGGAATGGGACACGCTGCTGTAACAGATTCCGACCCACAGTTTCCATTTCATGCCTTTTTTTTTCACATGAGAATAAGTTTGGCTGGGCCTGATTGGGATCAGATTTCCTACATCCTTAGGAAAGTTCCAGATACCTTTAATCCCTGGAAGCTGCGGAACCGATTCAGGCACCGGCTGCTTCATCTCTGGCGAGTTAAGTGAACCGAAGCACAAGTGAAATTTGATACCTAATGTCTGTGAATGGGATCACATCATTCCCAACTGGAATCTCAGAGCATGTAGGATAAAGCCTTCACACCCATGGCAAGATAACATCATCAGTTTCTCTGACCTTTGCTCCCCAAATCACACATTCACTAGGCACAAAGGTCAGGTAAAATAGGGCAGAGACCTGCTCCCTTGAGCTCTCTAGGGCTTCCCTTGAGGAGGGGGCAGCAGGTGAGGCATGCAGAAGAGGTGGTAGAGTGGGGGTGGGGTGTTTGTCTATCCCCAGTCCTCCCTCCTCAATTTCCTTTTCTCTTGTCAAGCAGCCACATTCAGGGAGGGAGGTCTTTCCTTGGTGACCTCTCAAATTAGGGGCACTGTGGGGTGGGTAGAACCTCTAAGGCAGTTCAACAGCAAGGCCAGAAAGCAGGCAGGCAACTTTATTTTTTGGCAGGCCAATGTCATTTTCAGGCTGGAGACCAGCAGTGAGGGCAAGGGGTGGGCCTACACTGGGGTTGGGTTACTCTGGATTATTTATACTGCGTCAATTATACTGGATTATTTAGATTGGCTGCTAACATTGCGATACTAATTCTGAGCGACTTAAATTGAAACTTATCCTACATTACTTAGACTGAGTTAAGTGTACTGAGTTACTGATAATAAGGCCTCAGTTTTACTGATCTGACAGATGACCTGATATCAGGGGGGATAGTCAGATCAGCGGCACGCACGGGCAGGCGGTGAGACATCCTCAGCGATTTTACGAGGAAAAACCCATTAAGGACCTGCAGGCGGGGGGAATCTAGCCGATTAAGGGTAGCAGGCGGATGATTGTGCCACAGCTCATTGTGAGACGTCATTTTTAAAAGCACATGCAGCATTCAGGCAGGCTGCAGGCACAGGCTACAAAGGAGGGGATTTAATATCAACGCAGGCAGCAAAGGAATGGCTTCAGCACAAAGAACGGTCGCTCCACGATTCAGTGACGCCTCCCGGGAGGCACTGCTGCAAACGGCAAGGCAAAGGAGAGATGTCCTGATTCCAGCAGACGAGAGGAGGAGGGCAGCAAGCTGAATGAAGAAGGCATGGCTGGAGTTGGCAGAGATAGTGAGCAGCTGAGGGATGGTTGCAAGAACCCGGATCCAGTGCAGGAAGAGATTTAATGACCCGCTATGATCTGGATAGGTGAGTGACGGTTAGAATTGCAAACTGGAAGCCCAGCATGAATTAAAGGGCACCCACAAAATGTGAGGTTGCATAAATAATTTAAAGGCACCGTGCAGTGAATACACTTGCTGTCCACAACAATGAAAATTTACAGTGGATATTGCTTCTCATCCCAATCAGTGAATGTGTCCAATTCGTGAAAGTAATTTGTGAGCACAAAAATCTAGGCTGCCACTCCAGTCAAGTACTGAAGGAGTGCTGCACTGTCTGAGATGAAAACAGAGGGTCGGGGTTAAAGGTAGTTATCCAGACTGGCAAGAATTGAGAAGTGGTGTTCCACAGGGATCGGTGCTGAGACCACTGTTCATTATTTTGAAAAATAATTTGAACTCGGGAATAGGAAGTACAATATCAGAATTTGCAGAGACACACCAAATTTTGGGCATTTGTTAATATAGAGGAGGGCTGTGGTAAGATACAGAAGACATTAATAATCTTGCAAAGTGGCCATTTATATGTCAAATGAATTTCAATATAGATAAGTATGAGGTGGTACATTTTGGTAGGAAGAATAAAGAGGCCACATACTCCTTGGAAAATAAGTGCGTAAATGGGGTAGAAGAGCAGCAAGATCTTGGGGTACAGATACAGAAATCACTAAAAGTAGCAATGAGGGTTAAAAAGACCATTAGAAAGCTAACAAAGCACTGGGGTTCATTTCTACAGGGATAGAATTAAAAAGCAAAGAAGTTATGTTAAACTTGTCTTGAGCCTTGGTTAGACCATGCTTGGAATACTGTGAATAGTTCTGATCTCCATATTATAAAAAAGGAAACAGACACTTGATAACGTGCAAAAAAGATTTACTAGAATGATTCCAGAATTGAGCGGCTATACTTTTCAGGAAAGATTGAAAAGGCTGGGGCTGTTTTGCCGAGAAAGGAGAAGACTGAGGAGCGGCCTGATAGAAATCTTTAAGATTATGAAATGGTTTGATAGGGTAGAAGTAGAGATGTTTCCACTTGCAGGTGATACCCAAACTAGGGGCTATAAATATAAGAGAATCATTGGTAAAACTTTTAAGGCACCTGAGTGTTCATATGCATAGATGTTTGAAGGTGGCAGGACATATTGAGAGAGTAGTTAGCGAACCTCCTGGGATTTTGGGCTTCATAAATAATGAGCAGAAAAGCAACCTGTTTTGGTCGCCAGACTTTAGGAAGGATGTGAAGGTCCTTGAGAGGGTGCAGAGGAGATTTACCAGAATGGTTCCCGGGATGAGGGAATTTAGCTACAATGTTATGTTGGAGAAGCTGGGGTTGTTCTCCTTGGAGCAAAGGAGTTTGAGGGGAGATTTGATAGAGGTGTATAAAATTATGACAGGTTTAGATATGGTAGATAAAGAAAAGCTGTTCCCATTAGCTGATGGTATAAGGACTGGGGACACAGATTTAAGGTTTTGGACGAGAGATGCAGGGGGTTGTGAAGAAGAACTTTTTTATGCAGCAATTGGTAATGGCCTGGAACATGTTGCCTACGAGGGTGGTGAAAGCGGAGACGATGAATGATTTCAAAAGTAAGTTGGATGGGCGCTTGAGGGAAATAAACTTTCAAGGCTACAGGGATAGAGCAAGGAAATGGGACTAACTAGATTGCTCTGCAGAGAGTTGGCATGGACTCGATAGGCCGAATGGCCTCCTTCTGTGTCGTTATGACTAGATAACCAATAAATTCCATAGAGAATTCAGGAGAAACTTCTTTACCCAGAGGTTAATTAGAATGAAGAATTTGCTATCACAAGGAATCGTTGAAGCGACTAGCATAGGTGCAGGGAGAAAGGAATTGTGGTATATATTGATATATTGATGGAGGTTAGGGAAAGAAGGGTGGGAGGTGACTCATGTGGAGCATAAACACAGGGATGGAACTGATGGGCCAAATGGCCTCTTTCTGTGCTGTACATTGTATGCCGGACAATGTAGGCGCTGTCTTAATGAGTCATTGAAACAAGGCCCAGTCTGCCCTCTCAGGTGGACATAAAAGATTCCATGGCATTAATCAAAGAAGACAAAGAGCGTTCTCCCTGGCCATGACCAATATTATTCCCTCAATGAACTTCACCATGAAACAGATTATCTGGTGATTATCACTTTGCTGTTTGTGGGATCTTGCTGTGTGCAAATTGGCTGTCACATTTCCCGACATTGACTACAATTCAAAAGTACTTAATTGGCTGTAAAATGCTTTAGGGTGTCCTGCAGTCATGAAAGCAGCAATATAAATATGTCTTTCTTGCCTGAATGCCCTGCATGTACCAATGTTGCTCCACTTGGTCTGAGGGAGGCACTGTGGATTGAGGTTAAAAACACCTCTCTTAAACAGCAAACAAGAGGACAGACTCCATGAGTAAAGGAATGTATTGCACACGCAAGCGGACTGGAGACTGTGAGAACTGGAAAGATAAGATTGCCAGCTGCTCCATACTATTTCCCATCGGCCCAGGAATGGATCCAGTGACTGAGCAGGAATTTGTTCAATTTCCTCTTTTTTTTGGTGGAGCGACGAGGTCAGGAAACTGGTTTCTGTTATTGAAGTCACAAGAATAATTTTACAGAAAGTGCTTATGGAGTGATCAGGACCCTGCCCCACTGGGAAATGAGGGCAGCAAAGGGCCCCTCCCCCCTTTTAGCTACTGCCTCTTTGTTCTCTGGTCTGTGACTAATTTCCACTCTTTTCACAGGCTTTCCAGTCACAGTCACACTGGCAATAAGGCTGTTAAAAATCAAAAGGAATTATGAATACAAGGCCCCCACTGTCCCTCTGTGAGTTTACACAGTTTCTTTTTGTCTTTGTTAGGATTAGTGACAGTTGACATCTCCAGGGGGCGTTGGTGCTGGCAGGCACTGCCCAATGGCATCATGCACAGTGTGGGCACAACAGAGTGGCGTATTTCACATGTACAGCCAGTGCTTTGAGAGCTTTACTGTTGTCTTGGACTGACTGTCCTTCTAATTTCCAAACTGAACACCATTCCTAATTTGGCTTAAAATTAACTGGAGATTTCCCCATCCAGTGAATGTTGTAGAGTCCTCCAGATATTTGGGAAAGCCTGCGCCATGAGCACCCTTACAGATTGTCCCATGCCAGGGTTTGCCAATAGTAGAGATTGAGTGCATGAATGTGGCACCAGCAATCCACTAGTATTTTAACTATCCATCCATTTTCCACCTGTTAACATAGAAAGTCAGCAGCTCATTTGACCATGTCGTCAGCCTTGGCTCCATGGTTGCATTCTCATCTCTCGGCTGGATTTTATAGAGGCCTCGACATCGGGATCTGAGGTAGGGGGGCATGAGGATTGCCCCGGATGAGACCCACCACGGACCTCAATGCCAACAGGGCCCGTCCCAATATTGCCGGTGGCGGTGAGGCCTCATGTCGGCCCCCCACCGCTCAACAATGGGACCGTTATTTAAATAAATTAACTTACCTGCATTAATGACTTTCCCATTGCCTCCTGAAGTGCCGCTGTGATCTTCATCCCGACGGCCAGCACTACAGCGCCTTCGGATCCTTGTCCGGAGAAACGAGACGCAACACCAGTGGGGAGGGGGGAGGAGATACGTTTCTCAGTGCGGGGATGGGGGACGGGGTCGGATGAACGTCATGGGTGTCGGGGGATGGTGGGAAGGGTTACAGTTTAAAGTTTGTGAAGCTGGCGGGGGATGATCATATAATAAAGATAGTGTTTTGGGGGGGTAGGACAAATAATTAATTTAATTGTTATGGGGGGGGTGGGAGAGGGACAAATAAGAGGTATTTATTTTTCTTAATGCCATTTCAATTTAAATAGTTAAATTTACCGATAGGGCTGACAGCCCTTTAAAAATGGTGTCAGTGCCTGCGCACAGGCAGCTGACGCCATTGCCGGGGACGGACAGCCCACCCCCTCCATGTATTCGGGGGGTGGGGGCGGTGCAGCCTGTCCTGGCTATTTTAATGAGCCGCCACGCTTAGAAGCATGGGGGCTCTTTGGCGCCATTTTTCGGGCCTATAGAATTCAGCCCTCTGAATCTAAAGGTTGTGGCTTGAAAACAAACCCGAGAGACTTGAGGCAGGATTTTCCCTGCAGGCCTCGTTGTCAGGCTGAAATGTGGGTCAGAAGCCTGCGCTGGCTGGAATGTTACACCACCTCAGCGAGCCGGATGGTGGCGGGGAGAGGGTGGGTGGTGTAAAATTGAGCAGGAGGCTCCGGGAGGCCTTTCCGACCCACTCCTGCCTCCGCCCCATTTTACGTGAGCTGGGGGTGGGGGGGCGAGAAATGGGCCCAGGTCAATCAAGGCCCTTAAGTGGCCACTTAACAGACACTTAAGGGCCTTCGCCCACCTCCATGGGGATTTTACCCGTGGCAAGCTGGAGTCCGGGAGATGTGAAAGGCCACCCAGTGAAAGCTGGCAGCCTCTCAGCGCCCTGGGGGTGGGCCCTGACGGGCTACCCCCGCTTCCTGAACCACCCCAGGACCCGAGACACCCCCTCCTTCCTCCCAAACGACCACCCTTATCTTGCCGGGACGCAACCAATCACCCTGGCGAGGCAAACCAAACACCTGCCCTCCTGGCTCCATATCCTCATCTGGGCTGCAGTCCCACCGCTTCCGATGGTGATGCTGGCACTAACAGCTGCTGGCCCGATGATTGTCCGGCAGCTCAATGAGGCGGGATGTCCTCCCTCAAGTGGGTGGAAGTCCCACCTTGGAACAATTAAAGCCTGGGGACCCATAAAATGCGGGACGGATCTCCGGGCCAGGCCGAAGCGGGTTCGCCACCAGCTTTTATGTTGATGGCCAGCTCTCGTCTGCCCAGCATATAATTCAGCCCACTGTGTGGGAAACAGTCACTCATTAGGCAGAGGATGAGCTCACCATCCAATTAAGGACAGCAGGTGGGCTCTCGAAGCTGGAGGGCCAATCAGAGCAGCAGGTTGTGATGGCAGATAAGTAAGGGAGAGGGCGCCCCCAAAATGGGTTTTTCAGCCAGGCCACCATTGTATGGAAGCTGGGTGTAGGGGAGCGATCCCCTCTACAGGAAGGTCGGTGGCTGCTGCAACACCCAGGCAGGCAGGGAGGGCCTCCAGGCATGCCTTGGGTGCCCGCCCCCGGTCTGCCGCCAAGAGGCCGCCTCCAGGCATCTAAACTGGCCCTCGCAGCCTGCGGGAAGCTGGAAGCTGACTGGAAAATCCTAGTCGGCCTCGTTTAATTGGCCTTAAGTGCCCCTTAACACGCCATGTGTATAGGTAGCCCTGACACACCACACCCACCCCCATCCCACCCCCGCAGAAATGGCCGGGGGTGGAATGGAGCCAGGAAACCAATGGTCTGGCTGTTGAAGCTATTTTTAGTTCCCGCTCACCTCCAATTCTGGCCCTGACAGGGCCTAAAAATCAAACCCTTGAACATCAAACCAAGACTCACACTTTGCTGAAGTACTGAGGGAGTGCTGTGTTGTCAAATGTGCCATCTTTCAGGCAAAATATTGAACTGAAGTCCGATCTACCCTCTCTGGTGGATGTAAAAGATCCCATGGCACTTTTTGAAGATGGGCAGGGGAGTTCTTCTGGATGGCAGTTATCCCTCAACTAATGCCATCATAAAACAGATTAAGTGGTCAATAACTGTTGCTTACGGGATCTTGCTGTGTACAAATTGACTGCGGTGGCTGCCTACAAAACAGCAGCAACTACACTTCAAATGTAATTCATTGGTGGTAAAGCACTTTAAAATGTCCAGTGGATATGAGGAGTGCTATATAAGTGCATATTCTTCTGATGGAACAATGAGATCAATGTTTATCCTGAGCTAGTCCTCAGGCTTTCCTTCTTCAGTCTGGCTCATTCTTTATATATGAGCCATAGATGCTCAATGGCAGAATTCTGATTCATTTCGTATTTCATTGTCAATGTTAGTTTTAGTCAGAGAATCATGGAAGCATATAATGGTTATAGCACAGAAGGAGGCCATTCGGCCAATTGAGCACATGCTGGCTCTCTGCAAGAGCATTTTAGCTAGTCCCACTCCCCGTAGCCCTGCAAATGTTTCCCCTTCAGGTACTTATCCAATTCCCTTTCGAAAGACACAACTGAATCTACCTCCACCATCCTTTCAGGCAGTGCATTCCAGATCGCAAACACTTGCTGCGTAAAAAAGTTTTTCCTGATGTCACCTTTGCTTCGTTTGCCAATGACCTTAACTCTGTGTCCTCTGGTTCTCGACCTTTCCACCAATGGGAACAGTTTCTCTCTACTCTGTCTAGAGCCCTCATGATTTTGAAAACATCTATAAAAATCTCCTCCTGACCTTCTCTTCTCTGAGGAGAACAGCCCCAGCTTCTCCAATCTATCCATGGAACTATAATTCCTCATCCCTGGAACCATTCTCATAAATCTCTTTTGCACCCTCTCTAAAGACTTCGCATCCTTCCTAAAGTGCAGTGCCCAGAATTGGACATAATACTCCAGTTGCGGTCGAACCAGTGTTTTATAAATGTTCATCATAACTTCCTTGCTTTTGTATTCTATGCCTCTATTTATAAAGATGAGGATCCCATCTGCCTTTTCAACTGCTTTCTCAACCTGTCTGCCACCTTCAACCATTTGTGCACATGTACCCCCAGGTCTCTTTGTTCCTACACCCCTTTGAGAATTGAATTTTTGTTTTATTCATTCAAGGGATGTAGGCGTCGCTGGCTAGGCCAGTATTTATTGCCCATCCCTAATTGCCCTTGAGAAGGTGGTGGTGAGCTGCCTTCTTGAACCGCTGCAGTCCATGTGGGGTAGGCACACCCACAGTGCTGTTAGAAAGGGAGTTCCAGGGTTTTGACCCAGCGACAGTGAAGGAACGGCGATATAGTTCCAAGTCAGGATGGCGTGTGACTTGGAGGGGAACTTGCAGGTGGTGGCGTTCCCATGCATTTGCTGCCCTTGTCCTTCTAGTTGGTAGAGGTTGCGGGTTTGGAAGGTGCTGTCTAAGGAGCCTTGGTGCATTGCATCTTGTAGATGGTAGAGTAGATGTAGAGCTGCACCCATCCAGGCAAGTGGACAGTATTCCATCACACTCCTGACTTGTGCTTTGTAGATGGTGGACAGGCTTTGGGGAGTCAGGATCTGAGTTACTCGCCTCAGGATTCCTAGCCTCTGACCTGCTATTGTAGCCACGGTACTTATATGGCTACTCCAGTTCAGTTTCTGGTCAATGGTAGCCCCTAGGATGTTGATAGTGGAGGAATTCAGCAATGGTAATGCTGTTGAATGTCAAGGGGAGATGGTTAGATTCTCTCTTGTTGGAGATGGTCATTGCCTGGCACTTGTGTGGCGCGAATGTTACTTGCCACTTATCAACCCAAGCCTGGATATTGTCCAGGTCTTGCTGCATTTCTACACGGACTGCTTCAGTATCTGAGGAGTCACTAATGGTGCTGAACATTGTGCAATCATCAGCGAACATCCCCACTTCTGACCTTATGATTGAAGGGAGACAATTGATGAAGCAGCTGAAGATGGTTGGGCGTAGGACACTACCCTGAGGAACTCCTGCAGTGATGTCCTGGAGCTCAGATTTATTTATTTATTTTTATTTAGAGATACAGCACTGAAACAGGCTCTTCAGCCCACTGAGTCTGTGCTGACCATCAACCACCCATTTATACCAGCCCTGTATTAATCCCATTACCTTCTCACATCCCCACCTTCCCTCAATTCCCCTACGACCTACCTATACTAGGGGCAATTTATAATGGCCAATTTACCTATCAACCTGCAAGTCTTTGGCTGTGGGAGGAAACCGGAGCACCCAGCGAAAACCCACGCAGTCACAGGGAGAACTTGCAAACTCCACACAGGCAGTACCTAGAATTGAACTCGGGTCGCTGGAGCTGTGAGGCTGTGGTGCTAACCACTGCGCCACTGTGCCACCCAGATGATTGACCTCCAACAACCACAAACATCTTCCTTTGCACTAGGTATGACTCCAGCCAGCGGAGGGTTTTCCCCCTGATTCCCATTGACCTCGGTTTTGCTCGGGCTCCTTGATGCCATACTCGGTCAAATGCTGCCTTGATGTCAAGGGCAGTCACACTCACCTCACCTCTTGAGTTCAGCTCTTTTGTCCATGTTTGAACCAAGGCTGTAATGAGGTCAGGAGCTGAGTGGCCGTGGCCAAACCTAAACTGAGCATCACTGAGCAGGTTATTGCTAAACAAGTGCAGCTTGATGGCACTGTTGATGACAACTTCCATCACTTTACTGATGATTGAGAGTAGGCTGATGGGGCAGTAATTGACCGGGTTGGACTTGTCCTGATTTTTGTGTACAGGACATACCTGGGCAATTTTCCACATTGCAGGGTAGATGCCAGTGTTGCAGCTGTACTGGAACAGCTTGGCTAGGGGTGCAGCAAGTTCTGGAGCACAGGTCTTCAGTACTATTGCCGGAATATTGTCAGGGCCCATAGCTTTTGCAGTATCCAGTCCCTTCAGTCGTTTCTTGATATCACACGGAGTGAATCGAATTGGCTGAAGTCTGGCATCTGTGATGCTGGGGACTTCAGGAGGAGGCCGAGATGGATCATCAACTTGGCACTTCTGGCTGAAGATTGTTGCAAATGCGGCAGGCAGATTGGTGAGGACGAGGTCAAGTATGGTTTTCCCTCGTGTTGGTTCCCTCACCACCTGCTGCAAACCCAGTCTAGCAGCTATGTCCTTTAGGACTTGGCCAGCTCGGTCAGTAGTGGTGCTACTGAGGCACTCTTGGTGATGAACATTGAAGTCCCCCACCCAGAGTACATTTTGTGCCCTTGCCACCCTCAGTGCTTCCTCCAAGTGGTGTTCAACATGGAGGAGTACTGAGTCATCAGCTGAGGGAGGGCGGTAGGTGGTAATCTGTAGGAGGTTACCTTGCCCATGTTTGACCTGATGCCATGATACTTCATGGGGTCCAGAGTCGATGTTGAGGACTCCCAGGGTAAGTCCCTCCCTACTGTATACCACTGTGCCACCACCTCTGGTGGGTCTGTCCTGCTGGTGGGACAGGACATACCCGGGGATGGTGATGGCAGTGTCTGGGACATTGTCTGTAAGGTATGATTCCGTGAGTATGACTATGTTAGGCTGTTGCTTGACTAGCCTGTGGGACAGCTCTCCCAACTTTGGCACAAGCCCCCAGATGTTAGTAAGGAGGACTTTCCAGGGTCGACAGGGCTGGGTTTGTCGTTGTCGGTGCCTCGGTCGATGCCGGGTGGTCCGTCCAGTTTCATTCCTTTTTATTGACTTTGTAGCGGTTAGGTACAACTGAGTGGCTTGCTAGGCCATTTCGGAGGGCATGTAAGAGTTAACCACATTGTTGTGGGTCTGGAGTCACGTGTAGACCAGACCAGGTAAGGACAGCAGATTTCCTTCCCTAAAGGACATTAGTGAACCAGATGGGTTTTTACAACAATCGACAATGGTTTCATGGCCATCATTAGACTAGCTTTTAATTCCAGATTTATTAATTGAATTCAAATTCCACCTTCTGCTGTGGTGGGATTTGAACCCATGTTCCTAGAGAAATACCCTGGGTCTCTGGGTGATTAGTCCAGTGATAATACCACTACGCCACTGCCTACGCTCACTTTATATTGCCTTTCCTTATTCTTCCTGCCAAAACGTCTCACTTCATACTTCTCTGCATTAAATTTCATCTGTCACGTGTCCACCCATTCCACTAGCCTATGTCCTTTTGAATTCTATCACCATCTTCCTCACAGTTCACAATATTTCCAAGTGTTGTGACATCTGCAAATTTTGACTACACCCAAGTCCAAGTCATTAATTCATATCACGAAAAGCAGTCGCCCTAGTACCGACCCTGGGAACCCCATTGTATACCCTTCTTCAGTCCGAAAAACAAGCATTCACCACTACTCTGTTTCCTGTCACTCAGCCAACTTCGTATCCATGCTGCTATTGTCCCTTTTATTGAGTCTCACAGAAACCATTCTTTTCTGAAGCTGAAGAAATGTGCTTTTTCCTTTTCAGAATCTCTAGGTGAGAAGGTGGGTCGGCAAGTAGATAACTTTCTCTTGGAGCTCCACCGATCATGCACTGAAACTGGCTTTTAAGAGGTGTACAAGACTGAATCCAAGAGTTTGTGTGAACAGATGAACGTACACACAGATGAAGTGAAAGCATCCTGAGTTAAATGATGGGTTACGTTAACAGTTTCCTGATGTCAGAATCAATAAATCCAGTCTTCCCACTGCTTGCATCAAAATTCACTGCCGAAATAACATTCAAAAGAGCATCCCTTAATGGATTAAAGTGTAAATACAGCCCATGGAGTTGCTGCTGCACTGAGTCATTCAGATCAGGGAAGCTGCAGAGTCAATCCTTAGTCTGTTTTGAGCTGGCAGGGAAGAAGGAAGGTAAAACTTGCATTTATGTTGTGTCTTTCATCATCTCAGGATGTTCCAAAGTGCTTTGCAGCCAATTAAGTACTTTTGAAATATACAGCTGATTTGTCAGGACGGGCCAGGGATGGGAATGGAGGCAGGCAGGGGATGAAAATACTGTCGCCGACTGGTGTGTCATTTTCCCGATGCCGGCGATCTTTTGTTGGAGCATAGATATCAAAGTTTGTCCTGTGCTAGTCCTCAGCCAGGCCTTTCCATATGAGCCATAGATGCATGATGGCAGAATTCTGATACATTTTATTTATTTATTTAGAGATACAGCACTGAAACAGGCCCTTCGGCCCACCGAGTCTGTGCCGACCAAGAACCACCCATTTATACTAGCCCTACAGTAATCCCATATTCCCTACCATCTACCTACACTAGGGGCAATTTACATTGGCCAATTTACCCATCACCTGCAAGTCTTAGGCAGTGGGAGGAAACCGGAGCACCCGGCAAAAACCCACGCAGTCACAGGGAGAACTTACAAACACCGCACAGGCAGTACCCAGAATTGAACCCGGGTCCCTGGAACTGTGAGGCTGCAGTGCTAACCACTGCGCCACTGTGCCGCCCTATTTAGTATATCAATGTCAATATCAATGAAGAGGGTGAGGCCCTGGAACAACACAGCTCATCGGAGGAAAAGGATGGGCAGGATGTGGAAGAGGAGGAGGAAGAGAAGGTGGAGGGGAAGATGCAGAACACCGACGTGACCTGGGAGGTGGCCGGGCCCAGCGCGGGGCACGAGGATCCAGTCAGGATGCCTTCAACGTCAGGGATCATCTGATTTAGCCATGTTTCAACTGAGCCCCACTGACCCAGGATGAACAGCATGGTATGGGACTCACTTTGAGATGCCTACGCTCACACTTGCATGGAAGACGCAGACTGGAATATGTAAACTCTTACCGCCAATGAAGGATGCACATCTGCCCAGAGGTTTCACTGTCATTGCTGACAAACCCTTGCTCTCCTTCACCACTTCATATCTCTTTTCTTGTCCCACCATTAATAAGAGGAGGCTCACACATCTGGCTTTAGGTGTCAATATTTACATCGTGCTCATAAAGGAAAACAATGCACAGTTACAGGAAGAAGACACCCCACTGACCCACTCAGTGCTCTGCACAACGCGGTAGCCTCCACTCTCAGCCACTTCTACGTGGTGCTGCCTTTTTGGTCTCAGAGGAGGTGGAGCAGACTGTTCATTTGTCTCTGCTTGCGACTGAGATGCATACATGGAGGTGCCCATGGGGGCATCTGCAGAGGCTGCTGCACCTGAATCACTTCAGGGCAGCCTCTGTCACTGGGCCCGGCTGCACAGATACTCCCTCTGTCAGAAGGGCCAAGGAGGCTGAAGATGATCATGGTGGTCTGTGAGGAGTGGGCCCCTCGTCCTCCTCCTCCGTGGCATCCTCAGCCCTTGGCTGGCACTCCAGATGGCTGGAGGGGAGCACCAGCTGGGGTGCAACTCTATCCCCTCCAGACATCCCTGCACTATCAGCACCACTGACCTGTCCATGTTGCAGAGTATGGCGTGCATCCTGAGTATGTCAGTGCGCAGTTCCTGCATGCACTCTGAGTGCTGCCGCATATGACTCTCCATGAGGTTGGCCACTCTCTCAATGGAGGAGCTCATGCAAAGCCCTTAGCCATTGTGGTGCACATGATCTGGATGGACCCCTCAATTCTCTGCTCATGACCTCACACTGCCTTACTGAACTCCGACGCGTGGGAGCATATCTGCTGCCGATGGTCGAAGTAAAGCCTCCTTTCCAGTGTCTCCTGAGGCCCTGCATCTGTGCCCAGCTGAGCAGGGCTGTGTTTGTCCTCCCTCCTCCCAGCGGGACTGCCCACAGCTGCTTCTGTCTCTGCCACCTCCTTCTGCACACTTATGACATGCTCCTCACCCAGTGTCACCCTATCTAACCGTGTGCGAGGACCATACGTTGTGAATATATCTGCGCTGGTGGACGGAGTGCTTGTAAGGTGTGATGGTACTTCTTCAGAACTGTGTTGTTGCTTCTCTTGGCTCGGTGTTGGTGAGGGAGATGGTCTCCTTACCTTGACATCTGTACCTGTAGGAGACACAGAAGAGATCATGAAAGCTAGCCTTGGAGAGCAGAAGCTTCTGCAGTGCTGAGGCTTCCCAATGCAATTCAATGTTCAGTAGGGCGTCAGACAGGGTGGAGTGCAAGGCTCCCCCTTAATGAGTGCATTGCCCTCTCTAATCACTATCTCAAACACGATTGTCCATTTTGCTCTGGCTGACTTCCTCATGATCCACAATCCTGTCTATCTCCATAACTCTGTCTTCCATCACTGTGATCACTTGAAGGTAGGGGACCCCTCCACCAGTCTGGACCTTTTCCCAGGCATTATGAGCCCATTTCTCCCGCAAGGACAAAAGCTAGTGTGACAAGGCACTGCTGTCCCCTATGGCCAATGCCAGCTGCTCCAATTCATTAGAAGCTGCATGTTCCAGTGCTGGCAGGTCCTCAGCAGCACAATGGCTCTGATCCATTCTGAGGGGTCAGTAAGTGGCCTAGGCGCACTCCTCCCATGTTTAGTAACAGCATGCGGCCACAGGCTCCTCAGCTGCTCTGTCTGTCGGAGGGTGAATACCCAAAGGCTTGTCCTGAGGTTTGGGAATTGCACTCACCTTGCCAGAGCGAATAAGGTCATTGAACTTCTTCCAACACTATCCAACTTCTCTGGTCCACACTCCTTCTACTGACTGTGTCAGGTACATCCATCCAGGCCTGCTTTGTCTGGGTGGGTGGCCTCCTGCTGCCACACTCCAGGAAGAGAACCTCCCTCCTCTCCTTTTCAATCTCCAGAGAACCTCCTGACCTGCATCAGCAAATCAAGGGGCTGCTCCACCCCTTTTTCCAGGAATCTGGCTCTCCTGAGACATTCCAATTTCCTCACAATATAGTTTCTTCCAATCTGAAGTTAAAGCACGCAAACAGCAGCCACAGTAATGCCTGCCACGGTCTGTTTAAATTCCGCCCGCACTTGAGCAGTCCCACCTCCATTCGCACCCCCGCAGCCGCTAATTGACCGCTCAGTCTCCATGCAAATTGAGAGGGTGTCCCCGTGAAGCTTGGGACCAATGACTATTTCCCCACAGGCGCGGGTTTGGGACCCTGAAATGGTCCCAACTTGCATTTCCCGCCACCGCAGCAAAAATCCTGCCCATAGTCACTGCTGGACTGTAGGAAACATGGCAGCCAATTTGCACATAGTAAGGTCCCACAAATAGAAATGTGATAATGACCAGATAATGGGCCAGAATGTGCTGTCATAAAAATGAAGCTAATGGCATTCAACATTATTTGTGTGCAAATGCTACAGCAACTGCAGGCAAGGGCAGATGCCCAGTTAAATGTGGAGTCCAAAGGCTGATGTGTGGGATACACAACTTCACGAAAATGGTATTTTGCTGCCTGCCTCACCATTGAAATGCATCAAATGGCATAAAGATGCTGTATTAAATTTTGTCCATTTCAGCCTAAGTATCCTTTTATCTGTGTGATAAGTGTTAATTACTGCCAGTTAACCTCTCTGGTACTGAAAATTAACCATTGCAGATGTGGAATCTGTTTAACTTTTAACAGAGATTTTAAATATATAAAATATTAAATTACTTTTTTAACTTTTCCTGTCTATGGGCTGAATTTTCATCATGGAGGCAGGAAACAATATTGTCCAGGACATCAAGGAGACCTCCCCTGTTTTTCTTCAAAATAGCTCCATGGGATGTTCAATATCCACCTGAGAGGTTTAAAGTTTCATCCAAAAGATGGAACCCCTGACAGCATGGCATTCCCTCAGTACTGTGCTGGAATGTCAACCTAGATTTTGAGCTCAAGTCCTTCGAGTAGGATTTTGAACTCACAGCTTTCTGATTCAGTGGCAAGAGTGCTACAGCTGACTCTTAATAGTGGGGGACACCACCTAGGTAATGGGGGGAGAAAATCAGTCAGGGGCCCACCTGTTTCTGATCCCTTTCCATTGATCACTGTGATGTTGTGGCTGTTGAGTGAAGACATTATTGGGCTTAGCTGTGATTCCTTTATGGTCCAATGAGTGTTAGTATTCTATAACCTCGCACTCCGCCATGAGAGTGCTGGAGGTCAGTGAGTACCCCTTGGAGTCGACCTCCGGAATGAATTACCACCTTCAGAAAGAAGTCACGTATGAGAATTTTATAAGCAAAACTAGGAAACTAAATGAAAGTGTCCAAGTTAATAGTGGTTTGGGAGATTTCTGACGATAAAAGTCTCTCTTTAACATGCAGCTGTGGGTTTGGGGCAGAGGGCAGCCTCATTGCTATGCTCAGATGTTACTCAATAGCAAGTCATCAAATATGAAATGTAACCACTGTGAGTTGGGTAAGCCCCTGCTCTCTAGTGTGATATACCCTGTACTCAGCAATGACTACACCACTCAGCATGGAAACTCACTACTCACTTCAAACCTCCACAAAGCCAATAAGCAACCAAGTTAGAAACTTAATCAGCACTGACTCCAAGGAAATGGGCAACAACTGAGGCAGTCCTGGGGTTTAGTGGAACGTAACAGAATATTTTTGCAAGCACCAAAACAAATTGTGAAAATGAATGGCCCGAGAGCAAACTTGAGTGGAATTAGCTTTGTTCGGAAGGAGAATGTAAACCGCACTGTACCCCCCACAATGGATTGGTTAGAACAAGCTCGGGAATAATAGGCCAGTCGTAAATGTACATATGTTTTCTATCAAATGAGAGCTTCAGACCCAACTGGTTAAAGTTAATGCTCTGTGAGAATTATATTTCATGCTTTTCAGTTTAATTGTTGTACGCTGCACTGATTTTGTTGAAAAATATTCCTAAGGAGTTACGTTTCATCAATAAAACCACTAAAGCTAACATTTCATGAAAATAAAGTGTTACTGTTAGCACTTCAAAGGTTTAATTACCCCCGCATTTTGTTTTGTAGTACACTGGTTAAGGTATTTGCTTATAAAGATTGGTTTAAGAAATGTGTTAAAGCAGCACTGACAGGAATATAATGCGAATGTGTTAACAGATGTGTTGAAAACTATACACATGGGAACTTAAACCATTACATTGTAAAGCAGAATTGGAGAAACATGAACTTGGAAATAATTTTATGATATTACCATATGAAATTTAACTTAGAAAATTGCTTTTAATCGAGGAGTTAATCAATGGAATAATGTTTCCTTTGACATAGTGAAAGAGGATTGAGTGAACCATTCATACTTGTAATGCCATAGACTAATTGCAAAGCCAGGCTGAATTAAATGAGTATGTTTAAGCTGAGCATTTTCTAAGAAATAAAGGAAGAACTTGCATGACCTCAGATCATCCCAAAGTGTTCTGCAGCTTAATAAAGTTCATATGAAATGTAGTTCACTTAGGTAATGTAGGCAAATGCAGCAATTGATTTGCACACAGCAAGGTCCCACAAAGAGATGAATGACCAATTAATCTGCTTTACCATTGTTGGCTAAGGAATAAATATTTGTCAAGACATCGGGGAGAACTTCCCTGCTCCTCCTCAATTAGTCCAATGGGATCTTTTACATCAAAAAAGAGAACAGAATAAGAAAATCTTCACCCAGCATAACATCAGGAAATTCAGCTTGGTTTAACATCTCATCCAAAAGAGGACACCTCCAACAGCGCAGCGCTCCCTCAGTACTGCATGGAAATGTCAAGTCTAGAATGTGAGCTCAACATCTGGAGTAGAACTTGAACTTACAACCTCCTGACTCAGGATGTAAGTGAATTAATCTGTGAATGTACTTTCTTGAGTATTAATTTTAAAAAAGGATATCCTGAGAACACAGTCACTGCAGTTTGACTGGGTGTAGGAATTTTCTGTTGCTTTAGAATTAAGCCCTGTTCTTCCTCCTCAATCATTCTTCGGAAGTGACTGCGACGACTTGGTGAGTAAGTGGCATGGCCAGGAGGTCCTACATTAATATTCCAATCAAGGCCGAGATAGCTCATCGCAGGAGCAATGCCCATTATTTTATAGCTGCAGTGTCCATATCATGAACCTTTGCTTCAACTATAAATGCATGGCTTACGGAAGAGTTGGACCAACTAAATGTTGGGAGAGTCTCACGACCTGGAGATCTGGATCCATTTGATTGCCCTGATGATGTCAGGGAGAGAGATGTTTAATAAATAGAGTATGTGATA
This sequence comes from Heterodontus francisci, assembly GCF_036365525.1. NCBI lineage: Eukaryota > Metazoa > Chordata > Chondrichthyes > Heterodontiformes > Heterodontidae > Heterodontus > Heterodontus francisci. Next base: position 52,210,895 of record NC_090392.1, on the reverse strand, counting down.
GCGAATGCAACTGATTTCCACGACTGAGGCAGTGCCTGGCTTACAAGGGGAAATAAATGTCTAATGCTATAGCCTCTTGTCATTTGTTACTTTTTTTTAGCTCTGTGCACATGTGCTATTTTGCCAGGGTTTTTTTTTCCAACATTCTGGATTCAAATAGTCATTTGGTAGTATAGAACTTGAGTATTGCTGAAAATAGAGACATTTTGTCGAAGCTTTTCATCTTGCATTCATCAGGACAAATCGCAAGAATACCAAAGTAAGTGAAGCAACAAATTTATACCGTATAAGAAGAGAGTGCTGGTTGGTTGGCAAGTGGACTCTGATTGGTAGAGGTGCTGTCATGGAGAATGCACCAGTTTATGGTGACTGACAGTTAACTGCCAAGCTTTGTTTGAAATATAAACCAGGCAGCTTGACTCTGATTGGTCAAGGCATTGCCCTGAGGAATGAACCAGCGAATGGCTGTCACTTATTTTGTTTAGCTGTTTTCGCCCTATTTCAGCATCCAGATTGCATGGTGAGCAAATGGCTCGGGCCCTATTTACGAGGTTGCCGATAAGACCCTAAAAAGCTGATGCTGAAATTGGGCAAATCAAAGGCATCCTGCGTGACAATGTCTACCCTGATCAGATCATTTCTCACTGTATATCGTGCAAACTTATGAATGGGTCTAAGGCCGTCATTTTCGGCCCTAAAAAGTGCCCAGTCTACCTCAATTACCTTGGAAGGGTAATGTATCCCAAAAATTTGAGCAACAGGTGAAGCTAGCTGTTTCACGCTGCTACTATGCTGTAGCAACACATGTGGTGTTCACCACTAACAAGATGCTGCCGTCAAGACAAAAAGACGTCTTGCCTATCACACAAATGATTAATGTGATATATGAATTTCAATGCCAGTGTGATGCTAGGTATATAGGCCGTACATCCCAAAGACTGGCGGATCGTATCAAACAACATGTCCCTTCCGCTGTTCGCAACAGGCAAGGTACAGGCCGTACCCAGCCATCCTGTGCTTGCAAAACTCAATATATAGCATCCAATATTAGATGTGATTCCACAATTGGACAACATTTGCTAAATAATCCTCAGTGTGCTAAGAATTACGCTGACACCAATTTAACATTGTCAGTCGGGCTCGCAGTGTGGTACATTTGCATGTACAGGAAGCTACGTATATTAATACACAGGGCCCTGTTCTTTGCAGACAGAAAGAACATGTACACATATTGTGCCTGATTCAGCTAAACAAAATAAATGACAGCCATTCGCTGGCTCATTCCTCAGGGCAATGTCTTGACCAATCAGAATCAAGCTGCCTGGTTTAAGTTTCAAACAAAGCTTGGCAGTTAACTGTCAGTCACCATAAACTGGTGTATTCTCCATGGCAACACCTCTACCAATCGGAGTCAAATTGCCAACCAACCAGCACTTTATCCTCATACAGTATAAATTTGTTGCTTTGCTTACTTTGGTATTCTTGCAATTTGTCCTGATGAGTGCAAGATGAAAAGCTTTGACAAAATGTCTCTATTTTCAGCAATACTCAAATTCTGGATTCAGTTAAAAGTAAAACGTTTTAACATGGATTTGTGACTAAATACTGACTCTTAACGTGTTACAGCAGTTTTAGTATTACACTGACTTGTGAGGAGCATGTGTCTATGTTGTCCCTGCAGGGTCAGAGCTATCAACAAGTTCCCTGATATTATTTTTCCCATTGAATTCTGGGCTGCATTTCTAGCAGATTGGAGGTTTAACTCTGGTATTGACTTCAGTAACTGCTTAGCTTCATGACAGTGAACTTGAGACAGATCTGTGTTAACTCTATTTTAACAACAAAATTATAAGCCTCCTAGATATGTATTTTTACAGGTAAAACTGCGAACTGCTCCCTCCAATGGCCTGGTGAGCAAATGCACCACCCAACTGTCATACAAAACAGAAGATCCCAATTTGGCTCTCAGTCGATGCTGTCAGCTGATTTCAGCTGGCTATCAATTGAAGAAGATGCAATTGACCTCAATACTCCTGGGTTATGTGGGTTGGGGGTGGGTGGTGGGGATGAGCAGCTATGATTCCTGTTTCTCATTGGCATTCAGTGACCTCTGCTAAAAACAGTCCACCTGTATGGACAACTCTGACGGCAGAATCGGACTTGGCAGTGATGCTTACTGAATAGCTCACCCACTTACACCTCCTCTAGACATATCTTTCTTTTTCTTTACTTGTCCTATTAACATCTCTTTTTGCTTTGCTTCATCATCACTTTAGTCATTTAATCTCTCCTGCCATCCAGAGACCTCCCTTTTTATCTACTCTCCTCCCCCTTTCCCTGCCTCTTTATTTGCATGAAACCTGTCGTATGACTAACTTTTTCCCAGTTCTGATGTAAGGTCATCGACCTGAAACGTTAACTCTGTTTTTCTCTCTACAGATGCTTCCTGACCTGCTGATTATTTCCAGCATTTTCTGTTTGTATTTCAGATTTCCAACATCCGCAGTATTTTGCTTTTGTATTAACTTTCCAAAGTTCACTGCTTTAGCTGACACTTGAAATCACTGGGCTACCCGTGCACACTCGCATGAGGACAGAAGACACTCAGGATAAAAATAAAATAGGAATTATGTGTGTCTGCAGTCCTTGATCCTTTGAAGGTTGGAGGATCTGACCTGTTGCCTTTTCTAGTCTGTGAGGGACTTGGAGAGGAGGGCAGTGGCCAGTGGTTAGAATTTTACAACAGTAAATATTTGCCTCCTGCGCCCTGAACAAACTCCACACAAAAATTAGAATTTCTTCGATCTGTGTTACAGCTCCTTGTAGGAATTTTTGCATTGGTGGCAGGAAAAGGAAGTCTGGACTGTTTCTGGGTCCTGAATCAGCCCCAAAGGGAGAAACAGATTAGTGTCATGATTCTCACAGATGTGACCCCTAATTGCTTTGGAGACGGGTTTGCAGAGGACACGGGGATGGGAACAGAGCTGGGTCAGATGAAGTATGGGCCTGATTTAAACCCACCATGGCAGCCATGACTGAAGGAAGAAATCTGCAGAGTTTTTCAAAGGCCTGGATAACACTGGAGTCGAAGCAGATGTCGCAGGAAAGTCAGAGGCCTGGCAACCGGGGCAGGGCTGCTGCTCAGTTCTCGGATGTGGACCTGGATGTAATGTTCAAGGCCGTGATAAATGTCCTTTTCCCGGAGGGTGGGTGGAGGAGGCCGCCCACCCAGACCAATGAGGTGTTGGTGGAGGTGGCAGCTGCAGCGAGTGGCCAGAGCGTGGTGAGAATGTCCTGGATCCAGTGTTGAAAGAGGTTCAACGACCTCATAGGCTCTGGTAAGGTGAGTTTACATGTTCCAGGCTGTGTCTTCCATGGAAGTGTTAGCATAGGCAGCTCAAAGTGAGTTCCATACCATGCTGTTCATCCTGGGTCAGAGAAGCACAGTTGAAATGATGATCCCTGACGTTAATGGCATCCTGACTAGACCCTCGAGCCCTACGCTGGGCCCGGCCGCCTCCCTGTGCAGCCGGTCACCTCGGTGTTCAACATCTTCCCCCTCCACCTCCTCTTCCTCCTCCTCTTCCATGTTCTCCTCTTTCTCTTCCTGGGCATTCCAGGGCCTCACTCTCTTCAAGGTCCACACCTCTCTGGAGGGAAATGTTATGGAGTGCGCAGCAGACCAGCACAATGAGCAAGACCCTTGTAGGAGGGTATTGCAGAGTGCCACACAACCGGTCCAGACATTGGAACAACACTTCAGAAGCCTGATGACCTGCTCAATGGTGGTCCTCATGAACTGATGGGTGCAGTTGTATCACCACTGAACCTCTGTCTGTGGCTCCTGTAGAGGGGTGAGTAGCAATCTTTTCAAGGGATATCCCTTGTGTCCGAGGATCCACCCATGCACTTTTGGGGTTTGGATTGAAGAGCTGCAGAGGTTAGACTGGCAAAGCATGAAGGAGTCATGGCAGCTACCAGGAACACAACACACACATGCAGGAAGTTCTTCTTGTGGTCACCGATCAGTTGAATGTTGAGTGAGTGGAAGCCCTTCCTGTTGATAGATCTCACTGGCCAGTTGCTTGGTGCCTTGATGGCAACATGGGTGCAATCAATGATGCCCTGCACCTGGGGAATCCAGAAAAGGAGGCAAACCCACTGCCTTCTGTGCCTGCAAGGCCACGTCTGTCATGATACGAATGTATTGTCCAGCTCTGGCAAAGAGGGTATCAGTGACCTGCGAGATGCAGCAGTGTGCAGCCATTTGTAAAACACCACTAAGGTCTGCAGCTGATCCTTGGAAGAAGGCCACAGTGATTTTGAGAGCTACTGACAGGGCATAGAAATCAGTATTGTGGGGTGCGAGGTCTTCGATGATGAGAGCACAGATGTTTGTGACCATCTGCCTGGAGATTCGCAGTCTCCTGCAACACTGGGTCTCCATCTCATCTCCAGGTAGCTCCGTCTTCGGCTGTGGATCCTTTGCTGAGGTTAAGGCCTCCGTTACCTTCCTGTCCCTCTTTCCTCTTCTCTACCCTCCTGATGCCAGGGGCCCAGTGGATGGTGTTGCTCCTCATTGCCACTGGGCACAAAATCTGAGAGCTGCTAGCTGCAGCCTTCCCTGTGCCCAGCTGGTTGCCCAGTTCTCTGTGGCTGCCTTGCCCCTTATTCTTCAGCTCCCATGATGCTAGGATGGTGACAACCCCCTACACTGCCCTGTACTGACTGCCCACTCTCCCTTCCACCTGCACTGCACCAAAGGTACATGTTTCTCAAAGGACAGGTCCTCTACAGTGCCATTGACCCTTTTATGGGGCTGAGTTGTTTCCCTGGGGCAACAATAGTTGGCTCACCACTCTGTACCCGCCTCCCTTCAGCTGGTCAGACCCAGGCAAAGAGTGCAACCCAAGCATTCCCATGAAAATTTCAACAGCCCCCTTTAACAATCTCAGAATGATCCCTTTAATTTCTTTAATTGGCCTTAATCGGGGAGCGGGCGGGATCGCTGTCATGCCCACTCCCTGTTGTGATGAACGTAGCCGGTGCCAGGAGTAGCATCACTAAACTAACACCCAGCTGGCACCGGTATGTTTGGGCTCCATCTGCTTCTGTTCCCGGTCCCAATGGGGCCCGAAAATTCAGCCCTCTGCCATCTTCAATACTGGCGGAGACCGACTGGGGAAGGAGTGAAGGATTTAACCCTGAGAAAGCAGAAACGTTCCAAATCCACTGCAACTGCACTGTCCACATTCTCAGGATTCCTTTTTTAAAAATTATTATTTAACTCTCAAAAATGAAAGTTCACATTTCTACTCTATAAGGCCTTTGCCCATTTTGTTGGGATAACGTTAGCGGGAGAAGTGAATTGAATTACGGGTGACCTCATAAGAGGTATTTCAAATTCTGAAGGGGTTTGATAAAGTAGATGTAGAGGTGATGGTCCCACTTGTGGGGGAAATCTGAAATTAGAGATTATGAACATAAGATAGTCAGCAATAAATCCAGTAGGGAATTCAGGAGAACTTCTTTACCCAAAGACTAGTAAGAATGTGAAACACACTACCACATGGAGTAGTTGAGATGAATAGTAAAGATGCATTTAAGGGGAAGCTAGATATGTATATGAGGGAGAAAGGAATAGAAGGATATGCTGTTAGGATAAGATGAAGAAAATGGTGGATTAGGCTTGTGAGAAGCATAAACACTGGTATAGGCAATATGGGCTGAATGGCCTGTTTCTGCGCTGTCGACTCTATGGTTAGGATTTTAAGTTCCTGACGTACTGGGAGCAAGGTGGTGGCGAGGTGGGTCTGGTAGCATGCAGGAAACCCAGGAGTAAGTGTAGTGTGTCTATTAGTGACTTTTTCCACCTTGCCACTGCATTACCTTATTATTTCCAGGCTTGCTGACCAATTCGCTTGAGCATTCGTGATGCTGACCTTCATGAGTCAGTTTCAACTCCAGTATTTAAAGGGATTTGCAAACCTGAACTCTGATGAATTTTGTAGCTGGGAGCAGAACAAAACAAATTGACAGATAGGAGTGCACATGTTCAAGGCTGCACCTCGTTTTAGTGATGCTTCCCTGGATGTGATGCTGGGGCTGTAAGGAGCAGCAGGAAGATACTGTTCTCTACTGATGGGAAGAAGAAGCCTGCCAGTGAAAAAAGGAGAGGTTGTTCATGAGGTCAACAGCAGGAGCGTGGTGCCATGCTCTTGGATTCTATGCTGAAAGTGGTTCAATGACCTAAGCAGGGCAGGAAAGGTAAGTAGAGTGGGCACATTCAAATACATCCTGAGTTTTCCTTCTCAAGCTTACTCCAGCACATCATTCCTCACACCAACTTACTTTACCATCCCTCGCTGTCTATGCAGTTCCTCACATCCCCATCTGTCCATCCACCACTGACACTCACCCTCATCTCTATGCAATGTTATGCGTCTCCCTCATAGTTACCCTCAACAAATGCTCTCCATCCATCCATTCAACACATGCCATTACTCTCACTTATAGATCTCCTTTTTCCCTCCCTGAAGGAGAAGAATGCATAGAACACGAAGGAGAGGCAGAGAACCGCAAGTGGCCCTCCCGCCATCTCACAGCTGACAACTGCAGAGGAGGTGCTGGGGATCAGTGGAGTATGGGAAAATGGGCGCCTCCCAGCTATCTGGTGACAGCATTAAACATTGGACAGCCACATAGCGTACGATACTCAGTCATGTTAACTTGATGTCAGTAGTGAGTGAGAGAAATGTGATCATGTGCACAATGATCAATTAAGCATTCTTAGACAGTTCTAATTTATGTATTTAATCTCCCACAGGGCCTTCAAGAATCCCACAGGACATGGTTCAGGAGGATGAGGAGGATGCCTCAGAGGAAGTCCCTCCCTCTGAGGGTGCACTGACACAGGACTCATGCAGACCTTGCACCTGCTCAGATACTCACACTTCAGTGGGACCAGTAAGGTTTTCATCTGATGATTCACACACTACACAGTGAGCAAGAGCAGATGGTGGAGAGAGGGACAGTGGAGAGTCCGAATCAGAGGCCAACAATGCTCTAAGCTTTGCTCAACTGGACACATATGCTGTACGTCAGAGACTGTTGGCGAAGAGGTTACGCCTGGAGCAGCAGAAAAAAATGTGCGATGTGCTGGCAGGTGTTCCAGCCACACTGCACGTGCTTGCAGAGAAACTGGAGTCATCCATCTCAAAAATGAGTGGCATAATGTCACAGGCCTTTGAGATGAGTTCATCATTCATGGAAAGAGTGGCCACATGCTTGGACCACCAACCGCAGCAATCACACAAGAGTGTGCAGGCCGTCACCAATGTCTTGCCCACTATGGATGCCACCTTAGATAGGATTAAGCATATAATTCTACAAAGATGAGTGGCAGGTCAGATGATTGGTCAGAATATAAAGAACGGCAGAGAATGACTAAAAGGTTAATCAGGAGAAAGAAATTAGAGTATGAGAGGGAGCTAGCTAGAAATGTAAAAATGGATAGCAAGAGTTTCTACAGGTATTTAAAAAGGAAAAGAGTAAGTAAAGTGATTGTTGGTCCTCTAGAGAGTGAGAATGGGGAGTTAATAGTAGATAATAAGGAAATGGCGGATGAAATGAGCAAATATTTTGCTTCTGTCTTCACTACAGAGAATACAAAAAACATTCCAGTAATAGCTGTAAATCAGGAGGTGGAAGGAAGAGAGGAACTCGGTGAAATCACCAGGGAAGCGGTACTGACCAAACTGATGGAGCTGCGGCTGACAAGTCCCCAGGTCCTGATGGGCTTCATCCTAGGGTTTTAAAAGAGGTGGCTAATACGGTAGTAGATGCATTGGTGTTAATTTTTCAAAGTTTGCTAGATTCTAGAAAGGTTCCATCAGACTGGAAAGTAGCAAATATAACCCCTCTATTCAAGAAGGGGAGGTGCTGGGAGGCAGAAAACAGGTAACTATAGGCCAGTTAGCTTGATGTCTGTCGTGGGGAAGGTGCTAGAATCGATCATTTAGGAGGCTATAGCTGGGCACTTAGAAAAACTCAAGGTAATCGGGAATAGTCAGCGTGGTTTTGTAAAAGGGAAATCATGTTTACCCAATTTATTGGAGTTTTTTGAAGGAGTAACATGCGTTGCAGATAAAGAGGAGGCAGTTAATGTGCTGTACTTGGATTTCCAGGAGGCATTTGACAAGGTGCCACATTAAAGGGTATTGCGCAAAGTAGGAGCTCATGGTGTAGTGGGTAACATATTTGCAGGGTGGCTCAGTGGCGCAGTGGTTAGCACCACAGCCTCACAGCTCCAGCGACCCGGGTTCAATTCAGGGTACTGCCTGTGTGGAATTTGCAAGTTCTCCCTGTGTCTGTGTGGGTTTCCTCTGGGTGCTCCGGTTTCCTCCCACATGCCAAAGACTTGCAGGTTGATAGGTAAATTGGCCTTTAGCAATTGCCCCTAGTATAGGTAGGTGGTAGGGAAATATAGGGACAGGTGGGGATGTGGTAGGAATATGGAATTAGTGTAGGATTAGTATAAATGGGTGGTTGATGGTCGGCACAGACTCGGTGGGTCGAAGGGCCTGTTTCGGTGCTGTATAACTAAACTAAGCTAAACTACAAGATTGGCTGGCTGGCAGAAAACAGAGATTATGCACAAATGGGTCCTTTTCTGATTGGCAGGATGTGATGAGTGAAGTCCCACAGGGGTTTGTGCTGGGGCCTCAACTTTTTACAATTTATATCAATGACTTTTATGAGGGGAAAGATGGTATGGTAGCTAAATTTGCAGATGACACAAAGATAGGTAGGAAGGTATGTTGAGAAGAGGACATAAGGAGGTTGTAGACCGATACAGATAGGTTGAGTTAGTGGGCAAAATCTGGCAGATGGAGTATATGAGAAAATGTGAAGTTGTTCACTTTGGCAAGAAGAATAAAAAAGCAGAGTATTTCTTAAATGGGGAATGACTGCAGAATTCCAAGGTGCACAGGGATCTAGGTGTTCTAGTGCATGAATCGCAAAAGGTTAGTATGCAGGTACAGCAACTAATAAAGAAGGCTAATTGAATGCTATCCTTTATTACCAGAGGAATTGAAAATAAAAGTAAGGATGTTATGCTTCAGTTATACAGGGCATTGGTGAGACCACATCTCAAATACTGTGTGCAGTTTTGGTCTCCTTATTTAAGAAAGGATGTAAATGCGTTGGAGGTGGTTCAGAGGAGGTTTACTAGGTTGATTGATACCTGGAATGAGTGGGTTGTCTTATGAGGAAAGGTTAGACAGACTGGGCTTGTTTTCACTGGAGTTTAGAAGAGTGAAGGGAGGCTTGATTGAAGTATATAAGATCCTGAATGGTCTTGACAAGGTGGATGTGGAAAAAATGTTTCCTCTTGTGAGTGAGTCCAGAACTAGGGGGCACTGTTTTAAAATTAGGGGTCGCCCTTTTAGGACATGACGAGGAGATGGGCGGCACAGTGGCGCAGTGGTTAGCACCGCAGCCTCACAGCACCAGCGACCCGGGTTCAATTCTGGGTACTGCCTGTGTGGAGTTTGCAAGTTCTCCCTGTGTCTGTGTGGGTTTTCTCCGGGTGCTCCGGTTTCCTCCCACAAGCCAAAACACTTGCAGGTTGGTAGGTAAATTGGCCATTATAAATTGCCCCTAGTATAGGTAGGTGGTAGGGAAATATAGGGACAGGTGGGGATGTGGTAGGAATATGGGATTAGTGTAGGATGAGTATAAATGGGTGGTTGATGGTCGGCACAGACTCGGTGGGCCGAAGGGCCTGTTTCAGTGCTGTATCTCTAAACTAAACACTAAACTAAATTTTTTCTCTCTGAGGGTTGTGCGACTTTGGAATTCTCTGCCTCAGAAGGTGGTGGAGGCGGGGTCATTGAATATAGCAAGGAAATGCAGGTGAGCCATGAGAGGGATGATGGTGAAAGTGGACCTGAAAGTGGGGGTTCTGCATAAAGCGCTTTCACTTCTTACCTGATGAACTTCAGTCAGTCAGTGCCATACATGCTGCCTTTGTCCTGATGACTAATTCTGCCCCTGCACAAGTGCAGGTGGAGCAGTCTTTGGTGTCGCCCTCAAGGGCTCCAAAACCCAGAAGACATCAGCCAAGAGCATCTCAGCTGTCAGAGCAGGGATCGCAGCAGCCTGACTCTAGCTCTGCTGAAGCCACAGGGGATTCACCAGATAGAAGTGGTAGGAAGAGGAAGAGTAAAGACATGTAGTTGCACAAGAGTAAGCACATGGGTGTGTAACACAGTGATAAGTTGTGTTATAGCCACGTGGTGAGGGGTGTGGTTGGTTCCCACTATTCAAGTCCCACCTGACCACAGCAAGTGTTTGTCAAATAAACAGACAGCGACAGGTTTTCTTGCAGGTTTAAAACAGAAAATCAATTATTTATTGATCAATAGCCTTAACCCGAAATTGTCACAACGGCATCCACTCAAGCATTCACTCGCACGCACACACACCCAAACACACAAGAGACAGATAAAGAGAAAAAGGGGTAAGCAGGTGTAAGTGGGGCTTACGTTTTGGGGGTCACGGTAAATCTGTTGAATTCTCTTGGAAGTCAAGTTCTCGTTGGTTGCAGGCTTTGTACATTTCTCTCTTGGTTGTAAGATCAGTTTTGAAGACAGAGGATCACTTCCAATTTCACTGCTGGATAAGTTAAAAATTTAGAATTTTCAGCAAGGTGCTTCCCTTATGGTTTGTTGGATTTCTCCCAGCCCTTAGCTGGATAAGCTGTTTGGTGATGCTTCTTTCTGAGTGTCAGTCTCTCTCTTTTTCTCTCTCTAGGGCTGCCTTTTAAGGTAAAAGTTTGTTACATATCATCTCGGGGATTTCTTTCCCTTTGGTGACCCACAATGGCCCTGGATGTGGCTACTTCACACCTTCTTTGTTTCAGAAGAACTCATTCAATTCAGAAATATTTAAGGATTAGTGTAGGATGAGTGCTATTGACACCTCTTAGTTTTGAAGGTATTCTTTGTCCCTGTCAGACAGTTTGAATATACAAAGGTCAGGTCTTTTACCATTGGTGGCCATTTTGGAGCACATTGTTCACTTTTTAAAAGAAAGATCCATTTTTAAAAGACAAAGTCAATTTTTATAAAAATTCAGCTTTAGTCATTTTTTAATCGTTGCACTTCTCATAAGCGTAACAGTTGTTAAGTTTCTATTTTATTTTTGGAGCCACAGAAATATTACGTGTTTCCACCAGTTTCCCATGTTATCCATTTTTGGGTGCTACCTGGCAAGTAGTCATTTCATTTGTGATGAATGGTAAGACATGAATTAGTTGGGGGCTGTGAAAGGGATGCTTAGTCAGTAAATGGGTGGGTCAGTATGGGGATTTGGCCTTTGCATATGTCAGATGGGTGAATTGGTGGCACCTAAGTGAATCTAACAATAACGAAGGCATCCCGGACATTCAGGGCAGCAATTTGCAGCACTGCTGGTACAATGGCCGCATCACGTTCCTCCTCCTCCTTCTCCTCCTTGGAATCGTCTGAAGAGACTCTGTGTTCTCCACTTTATTTCTCCTACAGAACCATCCCTCACTGCCGTGCAATGTTGTGCAGAGTGCAGCATGCCATGACCATTTTGGATACCCTGGTTGGTGTGTACTGAAGAGCACCTCCAAATCTGTCCAGGCATCTTTAGCATGTTTACGGCTTACTCGGTGATATATCTGGTTGTCATATGGCTTTCATTGTATCGCTCCTTCGCCTCAATGATTGGGTTCCTCACAGGTGCCATTAGGCTAATTTTAAGTGGGTATCCCTCATCTCTGAGCAGCCAGTAAGTCTGCTTTGAAATGCAAAGAGATTAGGGAGGGTTGACTGCCACAGGACAAAGGCATCATGGCAGATGCCTGAGAATTTTGTGCATAAAGATCGTTTTTGAGGTTGCACACCAACTGCACATTGATGGAGTAGAAGCCTGTGCAGTTGAAGAATACTCCTGGATGATTTGGGGATGCCCGGATTATCATGTATGTGCAGTTGATGATGCCCTCACTTGTGGGAAGCCAGCCAGAGCCGCAAACCAGACTGCCAGCTCGATCTGACTGGCATCATCAGTGGCAAAGTTGATATAATTGTCTGCTCTGAAAGACAAGCCATCACTCATCTGTCTTATGCATTTGTGGGCCACTGACTAAGGGATCCTGCGAATATGTCTGGCAGAGCCCTGGAAGTTGAGGGTGATGATGACTTTGACAGGCACGGTTAATGTGTGCCAGCAGGTACACTTGGCAGCAAGTCTTGTTCCAGCAGGCTGCACATGTCTGCCGCCAGCTGATGCCAGAGTTTGACCCTCCTGAGCAATGCTCTTTGTAAACTGTGCACAAGTGTTGCTGCGCAAAAATATTTATCGTTACCGTGCACAACGATAAAAGTTTACAGAGTCATTGGTCTGACATGTCCAGGAAGCTTATCCTCTGACTGCACACTCTGTGTTGCGGGTATGGACTCTGTGAGCTGCACCTCTCTGCTGATCCCCTCTCTTTTTTGGAGCAACAAGTCCATCAGGAGCAGGCTGCTTGTCATTTTAGTCCTTACCTGAGGTCAAAAGTCAAAGAGCATAAGAGTTATGTATGCTGATCTGATAGATCAAAGCTCCAAAGTGAAATTCAGATGTATAAACCTCCAAGGTTGTCCAAGTTACCACCCAACACAAGTACTGTAAACACAAGCAGGCAAGAAAGCAGCTGTGAAGTTTCAATACTTTTTGGTATATTCTTCACTGGTTGGAGTCATACCTAGCACAAAGGAAGATGGTTGCCGTTGTTGCAGGTCAATCATCTCAGTCCCAGGATATCACTGCAGGAGTTCCTCAGGGTAGTGTCCTTGGCCCAACCATCTTCAGCTGCTTCATCAATGACCTTCCCTCCATCATAAGGTCGGAAGTGAGGATGTTCACTGATGATTGCATAATGTTCAGCACCATTCACAACTCCTCAGATACTGAAGCAGCCTGTGTTCATATGCAACAAGACCTGGACAACATTCAGGCTTGGGCTGATGAGTAGCTGGTTACATTCGCACCACACAAGTGCCCGGCAATGACCATTTCCAACAGGAAAGAATCCAACATCCCCCCTTGGCATTGAATGGCATTAACAGCGCTGCAATCCTTCACTATCAACATCATCCTTCGGGTTACAATTGACTAGAAATTGAACTGGACCAGCCATATATGTACTGTGGTTACAAGAACAGGTCAGAGACTAGGCAAGGAACTCACCTCCTGACTCCCCAAAGCCTGTCCTCCATCTACAAGGCACATGTCAGGAGTGTAGGTACTTCTTCATTTGCCTGGTGAGTGCAGCTTCAACAACACTGAAGAAGCTCGACACCATCCAGGACAAAGCAACCCGCTTGATTGGCACCCCATCTACCAACTTCAACATTCACTCCCACACCACTGACGCACAGTGGGAGCGGTGTGTACCATATACAAGGTGCACTGCAGCAACTCACCAAGGTTTCTTCGACAGCAACTACAAAACCAGCGACCTCAACCACCTAGAAGGACAAGGACAGTAGATGCATGGGGACACCACCACCTGAAAGTTCCCCACCAAGTCACACACTGTCCTGACTTGGAACTATATTGCCATTCATTCACTCTCACTGGGTCAAAATCCTGGAACTCCCTTCCTAATAGCACTGTGGATGTACCTACACCACATGGACTGCAACGGTTCAAGAAGGCAACTCACCACCACCTTCTCAGGGCAATTAAGGATGAGCTGTTATGTGATTGCCTTTCGAATGCTGTCCCTTTAAGATCGCAGTGTGCTAATGAGCTAAGTACTAGGATATAGTCATATAACTACAAACCAGAGTCACTCTGCAACTGTAACACCTTGAGGAAGGTTCTGTAAATAGATTGCTCTGTACTGTGCAGACTAATTTAGCTGTTAGTAAACCCGTTAGAGATCTTCAGCAAACTGGACCCAACGCATCTCATTTATATTGCATCAGACAACATAAAAGAACTCATTACATGGGCATTAAATGCTAGCCTAGTCAGCAACGCCCACATCCCGTGAAAGAATAGAAAAAAATTTCCCTGTCATGTCTTCTCCCTCCTCAATTAACACTGTATTTCTGGCCTTGCTTTCACTGATGAGTTCCAGGAAGCTAAGGAAATCCACCGACCCACAGATAAGTTGCAAAAGCCATGTTAATGTTGCTTAATTGGGCAAATATGATATTGAAATTGACAACCCGCCTCTCCTGAAGGGCTTGCTCGCATGTAGTCTAATGCACTGCAGTTAAACGTAGAAATCAGTGGCTTGGAGAAGGCTTCCCAATGTGCTGTCAATGTTCCCGCTTTAACTGTGCCCCCTGTCATATCTGCTCCCAAAATCATGTGCTCTGACACATCAGAATTGAGCTCTGTAATTATATGCAATATGTACTAAGCATGAATGGTAGCATGACTTTGCTTGTGATAAGAGCAGTGTGGGTCAGGGTCTTGAGGTACATGTTTAGTCTGAGTCTCTGGGTGTTAGTCAGGCTGGAGATGAGGTAAGGGAAAGTCCTCTGAATGCTAGTGACCATATCGCTTGGGTTTTTTACCCCATTGTGATCAGGGGTTGAGTCTAATGTCGGGCAGGCAGCAGTTTGTGCTGACTGTCCCTCCAACAGCAGACACCAGATTGCTTGGTGTTTCTCCAGTTCAAGGCAGAGCCTGAAGGTCACACCTTCTGATTAGGATTTGTTCCACGTGTGTTTCAGTCGTATGTTTGTTCTGGATAGGGCTGTAACTTCCTATGGGAGTGGGTATCAGGGAATGCTCCTTCTTGGTTTAATTGTTTGCTGCACTAAACCGGATGGAAAATACGCCACAGGGTTATGTTTCAAAGTTTAATTTCACCAGTAAAACTACCAAAGCTAACATTTCATGAAGATAAAGTATTATGTGTTAGCACGTCAAGGATTTAAGTTCCCGTGCATGTTATTTTTTAGTGCACTGAGGTTAAGAAGATTGGGTTAAGAAATGGGTTAATATAGCACTGACAGGAATATAATGTGAATGTGTTGACAGATGTGTTAAAAACTGTACACGGAGGAAATGAAACCATGACATTATAAAGTAGAATTGGAGAAACATGAGCTTGAAAGTGAATTTGCAATATTAGCACTTGAAATTTTAACATATAAGCTCACTTTTAATGGAGGGGAATGCACCTTTTTGCAGCTGGAGACAAGAGTTGTGCCAGCAAGATTCTGATGGTACATTGAGAACCAAATAAATCATTTCCATCGGGTGGTGTCACCTCCACCTCACATAAATAACCACAGGACACTCACATGTTGAGGTGTCCTACTGCGATTGCCAGATCCTATTTTCACTATGTCTTCCTTTTGTCATCTTTTATAATCTCTCTCTTGAATTTCCATCTCCCCACATTTGGTTTCTCAGTTTATCCTCTAGTTTAATTTGCTTCTCTTTTTCCACCTCTGTTCCCATCACTGACTGAGGTAATCAGAGGTCTGTACATTTTGGAATATATTATGATCAAACACTGCCCCATAGTGCGCCTCTCTAATTGATTTTGACCTTGCTACATTGTGGGCCATGGTCCTTCAGTTTGGTTCCTCAATTAGAATAAACATAAAACTCATTCGCTGAGTAGCATTATGCCCGGATTCCAGTCTTTATCGACAGCAACAGATCAATGATGATGCATCTCAGCCCAGTTAATCATTAATTCTTCAACTTAAAGGGCCCTGTCTTCATGAAGAAGCCTTTGGAAAATTAGTTTTGTTTGGGTACAAGCACATAAACACAGTTGCAAATTAGATAAGTTAGCCCTGAAACCTCACTCGACGGGTAGACAGATTGCACAGTCAGACATAGAAGTCAGGGCATCTGAGAAGTGCCCCAAGGGAGGGCTATGAGCTGAGTATACTCATTAAGATTGGAGTGTGCTGCTTGGATTGGACCATGCCATTTGGATTGGACTGCCCAGGGATGAGGAATTTCAGTTATGAAGATAGTGTGGAGAAGTTAGGACTGTTTTCCTTGAAGCAAAGGCTGAGAGGTGATTTGGTCGAGGTATTCAAAATCATGAGGGGGCTGGACAGAGTAGATAGGGGGAAACTGTTCCCACTTGTGAAAGGATCGAGAACGAGCGGGCACAGATTTAAAGTAATGGGTAAGAGAAGCAAAAGTGACATGAGGAAAAACTTTTTCACGCACTGAGTGGTTAAGGTCTGGAATGCGCTGCCTTAGATTGTGGTGGAGGCAGGTTCAATTGAAGCATTCAAAAGGGAATTAGACTGTTATATGAAAAGGAAGAATGTGCAGGGTTATAGGGAATAGGCAGGGGAATGGAACTGAGGCAATTGCTTTTTCAGAGAGCCAGTGCAGACATGATGGGCCGAATGGCCTCTTTCTGCACTCTAACGATTCTGTGCCATTCAGATAGGAGTGTGCCATTAGAATTGAAAGGTACCATTAGGATTGGAATGTGCCAGTAAGATATCATATGATGTATGAAACTTGTGGTATTTCTGGAATTGTCTTGTACGTTTGTTGACGCAGTGACTGACCTAACAAACTGATTAATTCAGGAGTTACAGTAAATCTACAATGTAAACAGATCCAAGCTCTGCTCAGTCAAGAATCCCTGGAGGTTAAATATAGTTTGGGTAAAATAATTACAAGTAGCCTTCAGATTGTCGGTATGACATTCGCAGTCAGTCAAACACCTGACTATTCAATAATAGTATAATCATTATATGGCATAAAACTGTCACCACTCTGATATCTCAGTAGTGTTGACCCTAAGATCGCATCAAAGGTTGTAATCCTGAGCTCAAGGTGACTGTACCTCCCAGGGCTTGCCCTATTTTCTTAAAGGGCTTTGTCAGTGTTGTGTTGATTCTTGCCACCCACTAGGGGCTTCCAATAACAAGGACAGGGGACAGGGAGGTTGACAGGGAAAAAGAAAATATTTGGAAAATACCATAGGAGTCTTGTTTAGAGGAGCCAGACTCTTTGTCTTGTTCTTTGAACAGTTAATTTTTCCTGACGCCAAGTGTCAGAAATAGAATCCATTTGCAATAACAATTTTTCTTCAAACAGTATAGTTTACTCTCACATGTTTATGGTTTCCAGACTATATTAGGATGGAGGGATTATATCTTGGGCAAGATGGCCAAACTTCATTTGGTGACTTATGGTCAATCAAGAAATACAAGGTGCTCAATTTTAGCTTGGAGGCAGGGAGAGTGCGGGGAAATTGTTTTTGAGGTTGCGAAACCTGGAACAAAGGCTTCCCGATTGCAGAGCTCTGAGATGAAGAGGAATTTGGGTGTTCTAGAGCATGAATCACAAAATGTTAGTATACAGGTTCAACAAGTGATTAGGAATCTAATAGAATGTTATCGTTTATTGCAAGGGGAATTGAATACAAAAGTAGGGAAGTTATGCTTCAGTTATACCTTCTTCCTAGGCAGTCCCTCGGGAATGAGGATGACTTTCTTCCACTCCAGGGTTGTGGGTCCTTGGGTGACTGAATAGTCTAATTCTGGATCCGCACACTCTACCACAGGTGATGTTTGGTAAGGCAAGTGAATGGGATGCTCAAATTTCTAAAGACTCCTTCCGCTGTTTGCACTTGGTCGCTCTCTGGGCATGTCAACGTTGTTCGAACTGGCTGGCACTTCAGTTATGCAGGAAATTGGTGAGAGCACATCTACAGTACTGTGCATAACAGTGGTCTCCTTATTTAAGGAAGCATGTAAATGCTTTGGAAGCAGTTCAGAGAATGTTTACTAGACTAATACCTGGAAAGGGCGGACAGGCTAGGCTTGTATCCTCTGGTGTATAGAAGGGTATGACGCAACTTGATTGAAACATATAAGATCCTGAGGGGTCTTAAAGGGTCCATGTGGAAAGGATGTTTCCCCTTGTGGGAGAATCTAGAATCGGGGTCACTATTTAAAAATAAGAGGTCACCCATTTAAGAGGGCCGTGAGTCTTTGGAACTCTCTTCCTCAAAAGGCAGTGGAAACAGAGTCTTTAAATATTTTTAAGGCAAAGGTTGATAGATTCTTGATAGGCAAGTGGGTGAAAGGTTACTGGGGGTAGGAGGGAATATGGAGTTGAGGTTACAATCAAATCAGCCATGATCTTGTTGAATCTTGAGCAGGCTCAAGGGGCCGAGTAGCCTATTCCTGCTCCTAATTCGTATGTTCCTATGAAATTCTACAGCACAAGGCCCAGCTGAACTGGGTTGAGAGCAGTTAGGTCCGATCGGGGAAGGTGGGAGAGATTGTTGATGGTTGGGGGAGTGGACCAATTGAGGGGATGTCAGATTGTCGTCCAGGGAGTAGGTAGTTGTCAGGGCAGCCCAATCATGAGGGGAGCAGACAGATCGTCGAGGTGGGATTTACAGGGTTTGCTTGCTAGGCCTGGAACAATCACTCCTGTTCTTCCTGGCCCACAAGCTGTTCTGTAAAGGCACTTGCCTTATGGATTCAACCCTTCACCTGTGGTTAAAATTAGAATCATTAAAATATTTAAATGACCAACCCGCCACCTGTGAACAGATTGGCTGCCCGCCCCTCAACCCGCCTTTGTTAAAACCAGGGGATGGATTTTCCCTCTGGGGGCGGGAAATGCAAGTCAGGTCCCAAACCCGTCCAATGGAATGGGGGTGGGGGGTGCAATCACTCATTGGGATTGTCGCCAGGGGTGCTCCCTTAATTGAATGGATAGAATCTCCATTCATTTAAGGCTGGTGGGTGGGCTCTCTAAGCTGGAGGGCCAATCAGATGCCTTCCAGCTTGAGAGGACCAGCAGGCTGGAATGGAAGGTTAGTATAAGAGAGAGAGCGCTTCAACATAGAGCCGCCCACTCTCCAACTTTTTAAAATCTTTAATTACAAAATAGATTCAACGGCCAGGCCACCACTGCAGGGAGGGCCTCTAGGCCTGCCTGGATCACTAGCCCCCTGGTCTGCTACTGGGTTCCCACCTCCAGACCCTTAAACTGGCCCCCGCTGGTGCAGGAACCTGAAGGTGGACTGGAAAATTTCAGTCGGCCTCCTTTACTTGGCCTCAATTGGGCCCTTAATGAACCTAATCAGCTATCTGCCACGTGCGGGCAGGTAGCCCTGTCGTCCCGATCCCGCCTCTGCAAAAATGGCCCGGAGGCTGGATGGAGCCAGGGAACTGGCATGCTGACTGGGTGGGATTAATTTTCCGCCCCATACACCTCCTATCCCAACCCCAGCGGTAGGCGGTTTTGCGGCGGGTTGTATTCCTGTTTCAGAATTCTGGTTTTAAAATCTCCAACCTGAACCAAACCAATCCATTTTTGGGGTTAAAATTCTCCCAAAGATTATTTCACAGTTGTTAAAGTCTATTATGATTCACTTCACAACACAAATGATTTATATTTGACACCTGAAACATTAGTGTGCAAAGCTTTAACGTATTTGTATGAAATTCTTTGGGCCATATTTTAAGACTAAATTGTCATTAGTCAATTTCCAGTATTAAGATTAGATTAGATTAGAGATACAGCACTGAAACAGGCCCTTCGGCCCACCGAGTCTGTGCCGAACATCAACCACCCATTTATACTAATCCTACACTAATCCCATATTCCTACCAAACATCCCCACCTGTCCCTATATTTCCCTACCACCTACCTACACTAGTGACAATTTATAATGGCCAATTTACCTATCAACCTGCAAGTCTTTTGGCTTGTGGGAGGAAACCGGAGCACCCGGAGAAAACCCACGCAGACACAGGGAGAACTTGCAAACTCCACACAGGCAGTACACAGAATCGAACCCGGGTCCCTGGAGCTGTGAGGCTGCGGTGCTAACCACTGCGCCACTGTGCCGCCCTATGTTATCAGTTGAAATCTGATGTCAAGGATGGGAGACAAGATCCGGAAATGACAATGGTTATTTGAGTGTTTTTGGATGAAATTGTCCAGTAATGGTAATGTTGGTACAACTTTCACATCAAGTTTACTCTTCTTAGATTAATTTCTATTTTTATCTCATTTACCTATTGGACCCTGTTTATCTTCCAGATTACTCACTGAACCTCTTCAATTGTCATGTAATTGAATATTTCTAATAAATATTGGCATCATTTGGCTGTTTCCAATTTTGGGAGATCATTGTCTATTATAGTTAAAACTCTGCATGGATTTGTGTGAAGAACTGATCTTTGTAGCCTTTTATTACCAATTGATTCAGTGAGGAGAGTTTTAACATTCTGATGTACTGGGAGCAGCAGGGGGCCTGGTAGCATGCAGGAAACCAGGAAGCCTGGGTTTTCCTGCACTAACTGCACAATGTGCATTTTTTGCCATTGACATGTTCCCCACTGAGAGGTTAGTCTGATTGACAGGCTTCTTTTTAATTCGTTCATGCGATGTGGGTGTCATTGGTATGGCCAGCGTTCATTGCCCATCCCTAATTGCCCTTGAAAGGTGCGTGGTGAGCTGCCTTTTTGAAGCACTGTTGATCAAGTGAGGAGGGGTCGAAAGGGCTCCCCTCTTTTCTTCGCCTTGTTTGACCACAACAGATTTATTTCCTTTTTAAGTGGATATACTTGCCAATTCAGTGAGTGTTTAACTTGTTTATGCGCGTGATCATAAAAAGAGCAATCAAACAGGTTTTCTCGAGTTTAACAAAGAAAAAGGTTAACTTTATTGTACTTAAACCGATCTAAGTAAAACAATAAAATACACTCCAACTTTCACACACACACACACACAAATAGGTTGCAGTGTGGGGAAGGATAGATTGGTCGAATTAGAGTCCAGAGAAATAAAAGAGGTATGGTCTGTGGAGGTTGGTGACTTGGCTGGCTTCAGGCTGAATTTGGTGGTTCTGAGGCTTTCGGTTTCACGAGGTGGACACCGATTCAGTGGTTCTGTGGGAGACATCAATGCGACTGAATTCCTTTGAGAGGGATCTCTGTCTTTCTGGTAAGTTCTCTGCACTGTGTAGCTGAAGGAGGTTACTGTCTCTCTAGCTCTCCCTCAGGCTTAAGTCATTAAGCATAGTGAGCATCAATTGGTGAACAGACTAACACCATCAAACACAGATCAATTAAAACACTGAACACTACAGCTGCAGCAGGGAATATGCCTTGCTGCTCACGGTCTGTAGGCAGAGATCAAAGTTTGCAAGGTTTGAGTGGTTCATCTCCACAAGTTTACTATTCAAGTTTCCAGTCGGTGGATTGAAAAAAATCATCATTCAACCTAGCACGCTTTCGTGACAATGTGGATTATAGTTTTTCGTAGCGGTCTTGATACAATTGAATGGCTTGCTAGGCCATTTCATAAAAATATTAGGGGATAGGAAAAGGAGCAGGAATAGGCCATTCAGCATCTCGAGCCTGCTCTGCTATTGAACAAGACTGTGGCTGGTCTTGTACCCCAGCTACCCCTTCCCGCACCATCTGTATATCCCTTGCAACTGATGCAAAAGCAAAATACAGCGGATGCTAGAAATCAGGAAGAAAAACAGAAAATGCTGGAAATACTCAGCAGGTCAGGCAGCATCTGTGGACAGAGAAACAGAGTTAATGTTTCAGGTCTGTGACCTGTTATCGGAAGAATGTGATGTAATATTCAAAATGCCAACCCGTTTTCTGAGAGCAAGTTGGCTGCTCGCCCCTTGTCCCTAGAAGTCGGTAAATTAGAGCTTTCTTACACCCTTCCATTTTTTGCCCATTTAACCCCCCCCACCCCACTCCCACCTGCACACAATCTCACCTGCTCACCAATGTTAAAATAACCCTAGTCAGTTTAATATTAATTTAACAGAGAGATTGGGGGGTAATTTTGACTTCGTGCCATAGTGTAAAATTAATGATAGTAACTCAGGAACCCCTTTTACATCTCTTCCCATTTTTATTTACGTTATCTTCTACGACATTCACTTTTACCTATTTTACACTATCGCACAAAGCCATAATCTTCCCCACTGCATCCAGAAAGCTACAGATTAGTATGGGAAAGGTAGTGTTCCTGTTCAATGGCAGTGATTGTGAATCCAGTGAATTGGGGCCTGTCGTAGGTTTGCCTCCCAGCTCTCTGTTGATGCAAAGTTGGGGTAGGAGTTCTGTCATAATGCTCTGCTAATGTGCAGTACACTGACCCCCGCCCTTTTAAAGTTTAACCATCATAAAGTAAATGGAATAAGGAGCAAAAGGTACGACTACAAATTGATAAAACTATAAACAATCATATGGTCTCCTAGGTTTTATAAACAATAGCATGAAGTACAAAGGTTGCTAAACCTTTACAAATCATTGGTTAGACTTCAGTTAGAATATTGTGTCCAGTTTTGGGATCCTTATAATGGGAAGCATGACAAGTCTCTGGGGAAGGTGCAAAAAGAGTTTCACAAATATAATATCAGGGATGAGAGGTTTCAGTTATAAGGAGTCTAGAGAAATTGAGGCCCTTTTCATTAAAAATTTGAAAGAAATTCTAAGAAATGTGTCAAAATACATGGGATTTTGATAAGGCAGACAGAAAAAATAAGTTCCACGCATCAGTGAGTTGGTAACTTGAGGGCATAACTTTAAGAGTTTTGTTTTTATGCATATATAATGCACCAGTGGAAACAATGTGAAAGCAGAATCCACAATAGTTTAAAAGGAAGCTGCTCAATATATGGTAAAGTAAAATTTAAAATGCTATCGGGAGAGAGCAGAAAAATGGCACCATGCGGATAGCTTTTTCAGAGCATCAGCACAGACATGTTGGACTGAATGGTTTTCTTCAGTGATGTAAGGTTTTACGATTCTAGGATTTGGAACCTGGCCGAGGACCAGATGAACCAGAATTATTACAGTGGAGAAAGAACTTGAATTTGCATATCATTCACAATCTCAGAATGTCACAAAGCGCTTTACAGCCCAAAGAATTACATTTGTATGTAGCTGTTGTTATGTAGGCAAACATGCAGCCAGTTTGCACACAGAAAGGTCCCACACCAGTGACTGAAACAAATGACCAGTTGAAATGATTTTGCTGGTGATGGTTGAAGAAGGAATGATGACCAAGACAGCTCCCTGCTCTTCTTCAAACAGTCCCATGAACTGGCCACAATTTGATACCTCATACAAAGCACATGTCTCTAAGTCACTGCACTGGAAACAGTTAGTAAGTGGGTTAGATGAATTCTAGCTGATAAGATGAAAGCCACCACTATGATGGTTGTTCAGGATCTTAATTTACTTAAGTGTGGATGGTTTTTATCCAATGAATGGCAGACACACTACCAAACTGATAAAATTCAACATTGATCGTGGCTTACAGTCATGCTCAGCGGCCCAGTATGAATAGATGAAGTGTAAAATGGAAATCTTAGACTAATGTCGTAAGGGATTTTATTCTAAAATGGGGGATGGAACATTGTAGCTGTGTAGGCATTCCATCTGGCCCATGTTATACCTGCCTTTGGAGGCCTTGCCGCTGACACTGATAGACTTCACCATGATGAGCGCAAAGAAAGTAATAAATAAAATATTGGTGGGGCGGGGAGAGAAAGAAATGCTGAGCAAAATGACAGGGATCTTTTATTTTTCACCTTCATGCATTTTAAGACGGCTGGGAAGGAAATTAGCCATGCAGCTGCAAGTAATTTTTGTGTTACAATAACGCAACAAGCAAGCATCCCAGTTATGTTTGTAACCAAGTAGTTCAGTGTTATGCTATATACCGGTCACTGTAGCTGAGAGTCAAGAGAGAAAAAAAAAATTGCCAAACATTTTTCATAAGAAACCAGACACAGGAGGGGCTTCCAAGAGCTCCCAGTGACCACCTAATAGGACCTTTTTTAATTATTTCATCCAACTTCTTGCAACCTCCAGGGGCTGTAAGCAGAGAAAAACCGCGATCAATTTTTCACAGTGACGTGTAATTGCTGTGATACTGAATCTGAACCTATTTCTGCAGGTGCTGTTCTGGCTGTCTGATTGACTGGCTGACTCAACAGGTCATTAACCCTTTGCCCTCGCCAGGATAAGATCTTTATTGGTGCTTGTGACTCATGGATACAGCGTCTCTTTTTGTAATACCCTCGAGTGGTCAATTCTTAATGGAATCATAGGAACAGCTGTTCGGAAGTTTTGGCTGTGTTCTCTTCAATGATTATCATTGCCAGGTTCAGCAGCTTTGCAAGCAGCCTCAGAAGCCTCACCCTAGCTGCTGACCACTCCAGTAGACTCTTAATCTGCCTGCTACACAAGGAGCTTGTCCCAAAAGGCCATGCAGCCCACTGAAGCTCATCTTTGTGGTACTCCAGGCGTGTTTTTTAATTTGGTGAATTTTGAGTGTGAGGATTCAATTTATACTGAAGACAAATCATGTCTATTGTAAGATCAATGAGTCTGTCTTTCTCTGTTGCCAATGCTCTGATTTATCGATGCGCTGCATTCCAGCCAGGAATGTATCAAATGAATTGACAGCATCACTCCCAGGGCGTGGTTCCCTCTATGGATGTGAACATAATTGCATAATATACACTATACTTAAGGCCCTACCAAATTCACGGTCAAATTTTACAAATTTCACGGTCACAGCATTTTAAGATTCATGAATTTCTCAATTTTGCATATTGAAATCATAAATTTCACTGTGTCACAACAAACCCTGAAAATGATCTATTTAAAACTAAAAAAAGGAGGTTTCTGGTGTCAAATGGCATTTATTGTATACTCAAAAACTATCGCAAAAAGCTAACTATAAACAGGACACATTCTTTACTCACTGAAGTCAGTGGTTGAATGTGAACATGGAGCAACCTGCAACTGTTGCTTTCTTCATTCCCTGTCTCTGCTCTGTGATCAACTGTCCATGTTTAGACACAACTGTCTCCCCATCCAGAGTTTGTTGGAATTGTCAGACACCTCTGTGCTAGCCTTGCAAGGTGGGGGATTCTGCATTCCATAGAGTTCCAAAACAGCAGCACAGACAAAGTACAAATGTGCTTCTTTTGCAATGCAACAACTCTAGATTACAGTTTTTGTCAAAGCCAGGAATCACATCAAATGAGTTTTAAATCCACCATCAACATGCGCATTTGTGCAGGGTCAAAGATGCGCACAGATTTCAGGAACGCCGCGGAAGATTGTTGAAACTCTAAGCCACTTTTTCTTCCCCGATTGACTCTTCCCAATAGCAGTAATATTGTCTAAGCTTCTTTGTCAGTCAATAAAACACCTGCTGAACACTGGCATTTAATTCAGCAGCATCAGAGTGTTGTTCATTTGACTGTGCTTCAACCCAGAATATCCATTACTTTATTGTCAGCTTTATGGATTGTGACATGTTGAGATTCAAAACAAGTGATTAAATCCATCAGTCATGTATCAAACTTGGAAAGAAACTGAACCTCCTCATTAAGAAGGGTTACAATGTCTGTTAAAAACTGTGCTTTCAGTGTCAGTGTGAGCTCTTCTGAGACAAAGTCTAAGTAGTATTTCAGGTGAGCTGCATGATAATTTA
Source organism: Heterodontus francisci (assembly GCF_036365525.1). Lineage (NCBI taxonomy): Eukaryota > Metazoa > Chordata > Chondrichthyes > Heterodontiformes > Heterodontidae > Heterodontus > Heterodontus francisci. The sequence continues at coordinate 52,185,353 of NC_090392.1, read as the reverse complement.
CTGCCCAAAACCAAGAATTCCAATGTGTAATTACTGGCTCTGGAGGAAGAGCAATGTTTTGTTCCCAATTGCAATCATTTCAGCCACATTTGCAATGTGTTGCCTATGTTGAAGCTTGTGGCTAGGGCATTGCTTGAAGATCTTTTTAATGTAGCTGACCAGTTTGTTGACTTTAGCAAATTCGCTTTTCCGCAGCTCACTGACAAGAGAAAGTATATGTGCATTACATGTAGTATGGACAGCATTAGGCATTACACTATGAAGCACAGATTTAAAAGATTTTGTCATGTAAGTTACATTGTCACCAATGAAAGCAGGCACTTTAAAATCTGCACCATATTTTGAAACTGTTTTATCATTTGGTAAACTGTGGTGCAATTAACAGCTTCTAAGCAGACACAGTCTGCAAGCACTGTTGTTAGCTTTCCTAACTGTACATCTTCGGCCTTGCCAGACCTAAAATCAAACAAAACATGCAGCATATAGTTGTCTTGCTCATCAGTGGACGCATCACAAATAACTGCAAAAGACTCATGAGTTAATTTGAGACTTCATCGCCTCACAATGTGTAGCAAAAACAGTATTATTAAAACGGTATCAAGTTTATTTGCACTTGGCAAGCAACCTCCATTTTGCATATTACATTGAATGAATGCCCACAGCTTTGGGTGATCAAGTTTTTCCAATGGTATGCTGGTGCTTGCAAAAGCATCCACAATTTCCATTGTAACCAACCGACGATTTCCTGAGCTCTCTGTGACTTCTTAAAAAGAGATGAAATTGTTGCTTTTTTTTGTGTATGTTCGTTTTCCAGTGTGGTGTCTGATGCTCTCTCTCTGCTGTGATGACTTTCGGACTCTAACTGATGCTGAACCGTTGCCTGCCATGTGTGATCCAATGAAACATTGCTTTGTTCAAAACAGTATTCTACAATCGGCATGCAGAATTTGGCTTCCAAATTCTTTCTCTTAATGTGCTGCAGTAATGGTTGTGGCTGCTTTTGATTTGCTCATTCTGGCATTCTCACTTGTCTGCTTCTTTGAAAACTGCACCCTCCCTCGTCTACCAATCAGCGAGTTGAGCCTTGCGTCAATCACTAAAATGCGCAAAGTTCACGACATGCCCAACAATCAATGAGGTGAGCCTTATGTCAATGAATAAAATGCACAAAGTTCGCAAAATAGCTGATTTCATGCAGGACTCAAGATTTCATGGAGAACCCACGATTTCGTTGCCTGTGATGCATTTTTCATGGACGTGAAAATTGGTAGGACCTAACTAAGTTCATCAAGGTTAAGAATGTTGGTGTAGGAAACTGTGGTGAATGGTTGTTTTTCAGACTGGAGTGAGCTATACAGTGGAATTCCCCAAGATGCAGTACTAAGTAAAGGCCTGCTACACGGCTTGAACCCGACGGGACCCGACGACATGTGTCGGGTTCAAGTCGGGTCAGGCCACTCTTCTGGGTCCGGCCTTCGGGCTCGGGTCGGGTCGGGCTGCGTCCGGGTTGGAAGCACACAGCAAGGTAAGTGTTAGAAGTTAAAAAGTTACCTGAGCTGTAAGTCCGGGACGTCAAGCAGGGAAACTGAGTCTGTGCAGTGAGCATGTGAGCATCTCTATGACGTCATCACGCTCATGCTGCAGCTTTCGGCAGATTGGGAGTTGGAAGGTGAGTAAAGGGAACAATGCAGTGGTTGGGTCGGGGTTGGGTCGGCTCGGGTCAGGTCGGGCTCAGGGGGAAAATGGAGAGACTCAGGCCAGGTCGGGCTCGGGTCCCATGTGGTTCCATTGGGGTCGGGTCGTTTTTTTTTGTCACTTGAGCAGGCTTTTAGTACTAAGATCACTGCTGTTTTCGGTATGCATTAATGACTTGGATTTGGTGTGGGGATGTGGGTGGAGGTGGTCTAATACAGGGCACAATTTTGAAATTTGCAGAATACATGAAACTTTGAGGTGTATTAAACAGTGAGAAAGATTGCAATAGACTTCAAGACGACAAAGGTGAAGGGTAGGACCAACAAGTCCAGGGAACCCTGGATGTCAAGGGATACAGGGGATTGGATCAGTAAAAAAAAAGAGGGTTATGGTAGATTCAGAGCACTGAAAACAGTGGAGGCACTAGAGGAGTACAGAAATTGTAGGGGGTACTTAAAAAAGTAATTAGGAGAGCGAAGAGGGGTTATGAAAAGACACTGGGGGGCAAGATAAAGGAAAATCCTAAAGCGTTTTATAAGTATATTAAGGGCAAGTGGATAACCAGGGAAAGAGTAGGGCCCATTAGGGACCAAAGTGGCAATTTGTGTGTGGAGCCGGAGGACATAGGTGAGGTTTTAAATGATTACTTTTCATCTGTGTTCACTATGGAAAAGGACGATGTAGGTGTAGAGATCAGGGAGGGGGATTGTGATATACTTGAACATATTAGCATTGAAAGGGAGGAAGTATTAGCTGTTTTAGCAGGCTTAAAAGTGAATACATCCCCAGGCCCATATGAGATTTATCCCAGGCTGTTATGTGAGGCAAGGGAGGAGATTGCAGGGGCTCTGACACTAATTTTCAAATCCTCTCTGGCCACAGGAGAGGTACCAGAGGATTGGAAAACAGCGAATGTGGGACCATTATTTAAGAAGGGTAGCAGGGATAAACGAGGTAATTACAGGCCAGTGAGTCTAACATCAGTGGTAGGGAAACTATTGGAAAAAATTCTGAGGGACAGGATTAATCTCCACTTGGAGAGGCAGGGATTAATCAGGGATAGTCAGCATGGCTTTGTCAGGGGCAGATCGTGTCTAACTAACTTGATTACATTTTTTGAGGCGGTGACGAAATGTGTAGTTGAGGGTAAAGCAGTTGACGTAGTCTATATGGGCTTCAGTAAGGCTTTTGATAAGGTCCCACATGGTAGATTGGTTAAGAAGGTAAGAGCCCATGGGATCCAAGGCAATTTGGCAAATTGGATCCAAAATGGGCTTAGTGGCAGGAGGCAGAGGGTAATGGTCGAGGTTGTTTTTGCGAGTGGAAGCCTGTGACCACTGGTGTACCGCAGGGATCAGTGCTGGGATCCTTGCTGTTTGTAGTGTACATTAATGATTTAGACGTGAATATAGGAGGTATGATAAGAAAGTTCGCAGATGACACGAAAATTGGTGGTGTCGTAAATGGTGAGGAGGAAAGCCTTAGATTACAGGACCATATAGATTGGCTGGTAAGATGCGCGGAGCAGTGGCAAATGGAATTTAATCCTGAGAAGCGTGAGGTGATGCATTTTGGGAGGACCAACAAGGCAAGGGAATATACAATGGATGGTAGGACCCTAGGAAGTACAGAGGGTCAGAGGGTCCTTGGTGTACTTGTCCATAGATCACTGAAGGCAGCAGCACAGGTAGATAATGTGGTTAGGAAAGCATATGGAATACTTGCCTTTATTAGCCAAGGCATAGAATATAAGAGCAGGGAGGTTATGATGGAGCTGTATAAAACACTAGTTAGGCCACAGCTGGAGTACTGTGTACAGTTCTGGGAACCACACTATAAGAAGGATGTGATTGCACTGGAGAGGGTGCAGAGGAGATTCACCAGGATGTTGCCTGGGCTGGAGCATTTCAGCTATGAAGAGAGACTGAAAAGGCTATGGTTGTTTTTCTTAGAGCAGAGAAGGCTGAGGGGAGATATGATTGAGGTATACAAAATTATGAGGGGCATTGATAGGTTAGATAGGAAGAAACTTTTTCCCTTAGCGGAGGGATCAATAACCAGGGGGCATAGATTTAACGGAAGGTGCAGGAGGTTTAGAGCAGATTTGAGGAAATTCTTTTCACCCAGAGGGTGGTTGGAATCGGGAATGCACTGCTTGAAGAGGTGGTAGAGGCAGGAAGCCTCACAACACTTAAGAAATATTTAGATGAGCACTTGAAATGCCATAGCATACAAGGCTACGGGCCAAGTGCTGGAAAATGGGATTAGAATAGATAGGTGCTTGATGGCCAGCATAGACACAATCGGCCGAAGGGCCTGTTTCTGTGCTGTATAACTCTATGACTCTATGACAAAGGCTGGTGAAAAGAGCAGACACATAGGAGATGAAATTCAATGCAGATAAGTGTGAGGTGATACATTTTAGTAGGAAGAAAAGGGAGAAACAATACATGCTAAATGGCAGACTTTTAAAGGGGGTTGCCAGAACAGAGAAACCTGGAGGTGTTTGTGCACAATCTTTGCAGGTGACAGTAGAAAGCAGTTAATAACATATGTGGGATTCTGGACTTTACAAATAGAGGCATAGAGTACAAAAAGCAGGAAATAAAGCTACATCTATATAAAACACTAGTTCAGTCCCAGCTGAAGTATTGGGTCCAATTCTGGACACCACACTTAAGGAAAGGCAAGAAGCATTGGAGAGGGTGCAGAAGAGATTTATAAGAATGTTCCAGGGATGAAGGACTACAGTTGCGTGGCTAGACTCGAGAAGCTGGAGTTGTTCTCCTTAGGCCAGAGAAGGCTGAGAGGAGATTTAATAGAGGTGCTTAAAACCATGACGGTTTAAAGAGAATCTGCATCCAATGGCTGAATGGTTGTTAACCAAAGGCCACAGATGAGGTGATTGGCAAAAGGAACAGAGGCAACATGAGGAAAAACATTTTGTATGCATTGAGTGGTTAGGATTTGGAATGTACTGCCTGATAGGCTGGTGAATACAGATTGAATAGTAGCCTTCAAAAGGGAACTCAATAAATATTTAAAGGAGACAAAAATTGTAGGTATATGCAGAAAGAGTAGGGGGCGTGGGACTAACTAGTTTGCTCTTCGGAAGAGCTGGCACAAACTCAATGGGCTGAATAGCCTTCTTCTGCATTGTGCTATTATATGAATTTATGATAACCAATTTGGCAACCGATATGACTAGAAGAAATCATTCATTTTACCCAACCTCAGAAGAATTTCCTCTATTGCACAAATATAATATTTATTTTCTATGCCAGTAATTTTGAAGTCTCTTAGAGGCAGATTGTCAATTGGTGCCAGTTTAATCCAGTGTAGCTCACAGTCAAGAACCTAAACAAAAAAAACAAAACAATCAGTTATAAAAGAATTCAATAACCTTAACATCATTTGTTTCTCTGTAACTTTGAAATCATGCTGTGGGACAGAAGTACACAAATACCTTCTGCTTGACTGCGTTACCTAATGTCCGAATTCATTTATTTTAACCAGGTTAGTGTCTCTGCTAAAATATAGAGGAAATGCTTACATTTTAAGCATTCATCCCAGAATGTCATTTCAAGACCTCTGTCTACTATTATTAATTTCTTTGCATTTTTAGAAGGATGTGGTTGTCATTGACAACCTTTTATTTTCTTTCATTTGCCAAATACAGAATAATATGATCAACATCAAAACAGATTATTGTGTTGCAAAGCATTATTTGGTTGTTTCCTCGTGAAGTTACTGTGACAGGAATGATGCTTGGCTCTATTCTTTCCCCTATTGCCCTTTACGTAAGGAGTGATGAAATCTAAGAGCTTTCTGGTATCTGGTTCAGCTTCACATTGGATAGCAAATACCTTTTCCAATTGAGCCATCAGGGCAGTTAGAGTCTTACGAATACGAAATGGTGATATTATTGCAGGTAGAGACTTGATAAACTACAGTCCCAATTCAACTGGGCAATTAGATTGCTGAATAAACAACAACTTGCATTTATATAGCAAATTTAATGTAGTAAAACATATTAAAGCACTTCTCAGGAACAGTAACAGACAGAATTTGACACTGAGTCACATGAGGAGATATTAGGGCCAGTGAACAAAAGCTTGGTTAAAGAGGTACGTTTCAAGGAGGGTGTTAAAGGAGGAAAGAGAGGTAGAGAGACAGAGAAGCTTAGGGCCTAGACCGAGAGTCTGCAACCTGTGGCTCCAGAGCCACAGCTCCCCACCTTGACTGATCAAACCCATTTTGATGACAATTAAATGACTTGTTTCACTCTTTAAAACTGTTATGAACATTGTCCTTGTGAGAAAGTATCAATTAACAACATTTTTGTAAAAACCTTTCAAATGTTTTTGAAATGTATCTCTGTCTTGTTTGCCATAATTATTAGCATTTGAGTACTAGCATTGCAGCTCTTTAGATATTGCCTTTTTGACTACATTTTTTTAAATGGCTCTTCGTGTTATTAAGATTGCTGACCCCTGGCCTAGACAGCTGAAGACAAGGCTGCATTAAAAAAAAAGCTACTAAGTTTTAGAGATTGTTTAGTGAAAGATCTGCACTGAAATCAACTCGGTGTTAGTTTGTTATTTAGGAATAAGGCCAAAGAACAAATTTTCACTTCTGATCATTAGCACTTCCTGAAGCGCAAAGCAGCAATTCGTCCTCACTGAATCTATGAAGTTGCACAGGAGGGAGCTGTTTTACCATTTTCATGTTGTTCACACATCATTAAACCAGTTCACCAGAAAATATGAGCTCCTGTTATAGGGGGTTTGATTGGGTGCTGCTGCTGACGGCTCCTGACTGTGTTTTATCCAGTTCTTTCTAGTGGCCCTGTTTAGCAAATCCAGCAGGTATACTTTGAAGCTCCTGGTGGTTATGTGAGACCAATGAATTAAGAGCCAACAGCACCACCAACCCTTTAAGCCCAATTTAAGAGCAGCTTATGTTATTCAAAAGAGATAACATGAGACCCTGCACAGTAGTACATTAGTACATTAGTACGGAAGTATATTAAAAAAGACAGAGGCGCAAGGGGAGAGCCAACCGTGCAACAGCCCCGACAAACAAATTTCTCTGCAGCACCTGTGGAAGAGCCTGTCACTCTAGAATTGGCCTTTATAGCCACTCCAGGCGTTGCTTCACAAACCACTGACCACCTCCAGGCGCATATCCATTGTCTCTCGAGATAAGAAGGCCAAATAAGATATTAAAAGGCAAAATTTGCACAGCTATCGGGAAAGAACAGGGACATGGAACTAATTGAACAGCTTTTTCAAAGAGTCAGTACAAGTATGATGGACCGAATGGCCTTCTTCTGTGCAGCATGATTTTATGTCTTCCTTATCAGGTTTGCATCGTTGCATGTAGGTAGAATCTGTGAAGAGTCTGTAAAAATTCTATTATCGGTAAATATGAAAACATATATAGTTTTTAAGAAGATTTCCTTTCAGAATATTATCAGGTACCTACCTAAAGAAGTACACAGAATTGCATAGAATGTACAGACAGAAACAGACCATTTGGCTCTTCTGGTCTATGCTGGTGTTTATGCCCCAGATGAGCCTCCTCCCACCCCTCTTCATCCAAGCCTATCAACATCAATTTCTATTCCTTTCTCCGTCGTGTTTATCTAACTTCTCCTTAAACATATCAATGCTCATCACCTTAATTACTCCTTGTGGTATTCAGGTTTTACTCCATTCAGATTTTACTGTTTACCAATTTACAAATATAGATATTGACTATATATATATAGAAATTTGCATGTTAAAAATGATGCTACAAGTTAAAATGTGTACTGAATACTGTTTCAATTTTCATTGGTCTGTAGTACAGATGTTGTTTAAAACTCATTGCAAAATATTTTTGTGCTCAACATTAAAAGTTGCAACCATCACTTCTAGATCCTCTGCCTATTTTCTCCAGGAGAGTAAGAAATATGGCCTTAAAAATTGTGTTTTTAAAGTGACCTTAAAAAAATTTTAAACTATGCTGCGTTTTGGGAAAACCCAAAGAGTTAATTCTAAACAGTCTGGGAAGTTGGAACAAAGGCTCTTCCATCCAGCAGCTTCAATTAATGATAGCAACTGGTAGACCAAGATTACCATAGTCACAAGCCTATGTTGCATTGTCTGGGTGAGATCAGGGTGTGGCCAAAAGAGACGTCAATTTTATCTAGTGCTGCTTGCTGTTATTAAAGACTGGGAAGTAAAAGGTACTTAGTAGCTAATAAGCAAACCTATTTTTGTCAGACAATTAAAATGTACTCATTATAAATCTCTGATGTGTCTGTATAAGAACAAAAGCTTCAGAGGTGAGATGAGGAGAATTTCTTTTTACACTGCGAGATGTTATGATCTGGAATGCACTGCCTGAAAGCACGATGGAAGCAGATTCAATAGCAACTTTCAAAAGGGAATTGTATATATATACAACTGAAAAGGCAAAATTTGCAGGGCTATCGGGGAAGTGTAGAGGAATGGGACTAATTGGACAAAACTTTCAAAGATCCAGCACAGGTAAGATGAGTCAAATACCTCCTTCTGTGCTGTATGATTCTATGATTCTGTGATAAGGTAATTGCCACCAACAGGTGAATCCTTGGAAGAAAATGAACAAGCCAGTACAGATTTGTTAAAGGCAACACCAAAAACTGAAAGTGCTGGAAATAATGAGTCAGTCAGTAACTAGAGAAAACAGATAGATTAATATGTCAGGTATATTCCTTCAGCAGAATTGGATGAAATTACAGGTAAACAACATTTAAGAAGGAACAAAAGGAAAGGAAAGGGAGGGGCAGGGTGAATAGGCAGGAGAAGTAGAAAGACCTATAAAGTACCTAAATGGAAAAAAGGAGATGGTTAAATTGCTGAAGAGGTATTAATATAAGACAATATGAGGTATAATGAGCGAAATTGTAGATGCTTTTGAGACACAGAATGTGTGAATAGCTGAGGTAGTGTGGAGTCAAAGTAGATAGAAAGGGAAACAGGAAACAAGCAAGCTTTAACAGCCCAGGAATCTGGAAGAGGAAAACAGCAGGTTGACAGGAAGGAAACAAACTCTGTCCCCAACATAGTATTCTGATGCAGGGTCCCTAATTCAACAAAAACTTGTCCCTCCCCCAGAAATACCATCACACCTATGTTCTATTCCAGAAAGCCAGTTGGTGAAGGATAGAACTGGAGCCAATCCTTACACACTTTTATACCTATTTACAGGGATACACATTACAACCCAACAACCACAGTTTTAGTCTGTGTCTATTTATAGGGGGCTCAAATGAATCCCCAGTTAATGCTGACCACTTCCTTAAAATTAAACACAATTAGTATAAAATTAACAACCTATTTCATACCATCAACACTTCCTGCTGAAGACAAAATAAGAATTTAGTTAGGTCTGAAATTTTATTAGATCTGTGTAGAAGGCCAGCAACAGGAAGGTCAGAATCTGAGTGGGAAAATAAATTGGAGTAATATCACGGAGCTTGGATCACATTGTAGACAAAATGGAGGCATCTGGCAAGGTGGTCGCCTAACCCATGTTTGGTCTCCCCAGTGTGGAGGAGATCAAGCCGTGAACGGCAGCTACTGTATACAAGGTTGGAAGAAATACCTGCATATTATTGTCTCACACAGAAGGAATGTCTGGCGCCCTGGACAGTGGTGCAGAAGAAGGTGAATGGACAGGTCTTCATTATCTGTGCTTGTATGGGAAGTTGCAGTAGGAGAGTGGCTGGTAAAGGTGGTAGAAGAGTGAAGTAGGGTGTCACAGAGGGGAGAACGGACAGGAGGAGATGATGTGTTTGGTGGTAAGGTCATGTTGGTGGAGGTGGAAATTGCAGAAGATGATCTGTTGAATGTGGAGGTTGATGGGGGTATAAGACGAGGACAAGGGAGACCCTATCACAGTTGTGAAATGGAGAAAGAGGTGACAGAGAAGTATAGGAAAAGGGGCAGACCCCATTGAGGATCCTGCCTTCCATGGTGGAGAGATATCCTCAGCTGAGGTAAAAGGATGACATTGCAGAAGCTCTGGTGTGGACAGTGGAATTGTCAAAGCAAGTGCAATGTTAGAGGCAAGCTGTGTTTGACAAATTTGCGGACAAAATAGGCCATTTCATTTATTGAACAACATGTGGTAGATGCAATGTATTGTGCACAAGTGTGAAGAAAAATGAATGGGAGTATTCATTCAAACACTAAGGGTGTAGATGGCCAAAGAAACCTAAGCATTGAAATATATAATTCCAAGTTTTTTGAAGAAATGACTGTTTGCAAAGGGAATGCAGTGTACGTAACAGAAGATGTTCCTAGTTTTAGAGGAAAACAGTGTACACTCAAACCCAATCAATTTTCCCGTTATCGCTGTGCCAGATGATCGAGGGCACACAGATCCAGGAATATCTCCCTTGCTCTATATATGGATATTCAGAAGGAGTTCAATAGGGTGTTTCAGAGGAGGCTTGCTAGAAAAGTTAAGGCTATGGTATTGGAGAAAATGGAGCAACATGGAAGGTATTTGTTCGCGGACTAGAAACAAAGAGCTAGGGTAAGTGGATGTTGCTTGGTTTGGAGAAAGATTGGAAATGGTGTACCCCAGGGGATCAGTGTGATTTGGGCTTGGATATAGGGAACACAATCTCAAAATTTTGCTGTAGACTCAAGGGATTTGGCAGATAGAAAAGAGCACTTTAAAGACTTCCAAGAAGACATAGGCAGTTTAGTGGATTGGATAGACAAGTAGTAGATGCAATGTAATGTGCATTAGTGTGAGGTAATACATTTTGGGAGGAAGTAAAACGAATAGAGTACATATTCAATTGCTAAGGGTGCAGAGGGACAAGGAGACCTAGAGATTGGAATACCTAATTCTCTGAAATTGAAAGTGCAGGCAGACAAAGCCAGGAAAGAGACCAAAAGCATTTGGGGGTTTATAAATAGGGGCATAGAGCACAAGAGTAAAGATATAATAATAAATTGTAACAACATTAGGTGGGCCTGTCTGCATTATCAGGTGCTCCATTAGAGAAATGACATCAAAGCCATAGAGTACACTATAAATTCACTATGAGTTCTACAATGTTGAGATCCTGGGAAGCAATGAGATAGAATAGGCGACAGTATAAAGAGTCGTGATTGAAATACAGTGAGGATGGATGGAAGAGGAAAAGACTATCCCAAGTGTCTCAGAATTTTGCATACATTGAGCTATCTTGGATGTTATAATGTAGGCAAACTTAATAACCATTTTAGGCCCTCAAGATCCCGTACGCAACAATGAGATTAATGAACAGCTGGTTGGTTGTGGAAGGAACAGAAGATATCTTTTGCATCCACTTGAACAAGATCTCAGTTTAATATTTCATCTAAAGGACGGCATGTGTGACAATGCAGGAGTCTGTCTGTATTGCATCGGAGCTCTAGCCTGCTTTATCTACTGGAGCAGGGTTTAAATTCAGAACCTTCTAACTCAGAGGTGAAATTGCTACCAGCCATGTACTTGCAGCACTTTCTGTTTCTATGCGCTTTTTGCACTTGGGTTGCAGAATTGTAGCAATTCGTAACTTCTCCCAGCTCATCCTGTTTGTTACTGATATTGAATTCTCTTTCATTGAGATAATAAAGGTATTGTGTTGATTTTGAGTTACTTCACTTCCAGGAGCAGTCTGATACAGAATCTGCTTTTCTTCCCAAAAATATACTTTATTCATAAAAATCTGTAAAAAAAAACTACAAAACAGTTCAAATTTGGCACTTCAGAAAGTGCAATAGAAATTAGATTCCTTCAACACAGAACTTGAGCTTCCTCACAACGCTTGCCATTCCATTTTACATGGAATGTACATTTGCATTACACAGCAAAAACATATTTTGGTGCATACAGGTTCCAGTCCCTCAGTTCACTATGGCGGGAGGACCTTACACAGTGGTCTTTCCCCATCGATCCTTTGTGGCGGCTGCCCCAAGCTTTAGTGCGTCCCTCAGCACTTAGTCCTGGACCATGGAATGTGCCAGTCTGCAACACTCGGTCATTGACAACTCTTTGCACCGGAAGATCAGCAGACTGAAGAGCATCTTTCACCGAGTTGATGGTCCTCCAGCAGCAGTTGATGTTCATCTCACTGTACATCCCTGGGAACAGACCGTAGAGCATAGACACCTGGGGTTACCGAGCTGATTGGGATGAACTTCGACAAAAACCACTGCATCTCTTTCCACACCTGCTTTGCAAAGGCACATTCCAGAAGAAAGTGGACGACGGTCTCTTCCCCACCACAGCCACCTCGAGGGCAGTGTGCGGAGGCAGTGAGACTCCGGGCGTGCAGGAAGGATCTGAAAGGGAGGGCCTTTCTCACCACCAGCCAAGCTACGTCTTGGTGTTTGTTTGAAATTTCTGGCGATTAGGCATTCAGCCAAATGACTTTGACAGTATGCTCAGGCAAACATCTGACAGGATCCACCATCTCCTTTTCCCATAGGGCCTTGAGGACATTCCGTGCAGACCACTACCTGATGGATTGGTGGTCAAAGGTGTTATTCTGCACAAACTTTTCCACGAAGGATAGATGGTATGGCATGGTCCAAATGAATGAAGCATTCTGCAGCAATGTGGCCAGACCCATCCTTTGCAACCCAGGGACAGATAGAACCTCAGCAGGTAGCGACACTTGGTGTTTGCTTACTGGGGCTCTACGGACAGCCACACACAAAGGTGGCCATCAGGATGAGGGCGACATTGGGTATGTTTTTTCCCTCTTTATCCAGAGGTTTGTACATTGTGTCCCTGCGGACACGGTCCATTTTCGATCACCAGATAAAGCTGAAGATGGCTCGCGTGACCGCCACGGTGCAGAAGTGGGGTATGTGCCAGACCTGTGCCACGTACAGTAACAACGTGAGCACCTCACACCTGTGACCAGGTTCTTACTGCAATCGAGAGAGAACGCTTCTCACTCATGTTCAGTTTATGGTTTACCATGGCTGCTCGCTCCTTCCAATTTTTGCCGCACGCCCAGGCCCCTCCGAGCCATGTCCCCTGCACCTTCAGATAGTCTGACCTGATGGTGAAGGGAACAAAGGATTGGTCAGCCCAGTTCCCAAAGAACATGGCCCCACTTTTGCCATTGTTGACTTTGGCTCCCGAGGCCAGTTCGAACTGGTCACAGATGCTCATCAGTCTGCAAACAGACAGTGGAACCGAGCAGAAGACAGTGACGTCGTCCATGTACAGGGAGGCTTTAACCTGAGTGCCTCCACTGCCTGGGATTGTCACCCCTCTTATGCCTGCATCCTTCCTGATGGACTCAGCAAAGGGTTCAATACAGCAAACAAACAGGACAGGGGAGAGAGGACAGCCCTGTCTGACTCCAGATTTGATCGGGAAACTTTCTGATTCACCCATTGATTGAGACTGCGCTACTGATGTTTGTGTAGAGCAGTTGGATCCAATTGCAGATTCCCTCCCCAAACCCCATTTTGGAAAGCACGTCCATCATGTATGTGTGCAATACCCTGTCAAAAGCCTTATCCTGGTCCAAGCTGATGAGGCAGGTGTCCACCTTCCTGTCCCGTACATAGGCAATCGTGTCCCTGAGTAGCACGAGGCTATCAGAGATCTTCCTGCCGGGTACAGTACAGGTCTGATCAGGGTGAATCACCAATTCCAGAGCAGACTTGACCCAATTGGTGATGACCTTGGACGGAATCTCATAGTCTACATTAAGCAGTGAGATGGGCCACTAATTTCTGATTTCTGCCCTCTCCCCCTTCCGCTGTAGATGAGGGTGATGATGCCTTTCCTCATGAATTCTGACATGCTGCCGGTCAGAGGCATACTCTCGTATACTTCCAGCAGGTCCGGGCCGATCCTGTCCCACAGGGCCGAATACATCTCAACCGGTAAGCCGTCGCTACTGGGAATTTTACACTTCTCGAAGGACCTGATAGCCTTTGTCAGCTTGTCCAGACTCTCCCACGTTCTGTCATCTAAGACCTCTGTGATAGAAGACAGGAAGGACTGGGAGGCTGTGCTGTCCGTGGGCTTCACATCGTACAGCCCAGCATAAAAGGATTTGCTGATCCTTACTATGTCAGACTGCAATGACGTTACCAAGCCGTCCTCTTCCTTCAGGCTTCTGATCACAGAAGAAGAAACATGCACGTCTCATCCTGCTCAATGGAGCGGACTCTGGACTGGAAGATAATCTTGGAGGCTTCTGTGGCAAAGAGCAAGGCCTGCTGGATCTTCACCTCTTGGAGATCCTCCTTGACCTCGACCCCTATCGACTGCAGCCGGAGCAGATTCTGCATTCTTTTCTCGAGTCGGGGCATTTTTTTCAGTCTCTCTCTCACCCTCTGAACACCTTTGAGGATAAAGAACCTCTTGATGTTCACCTTGATTGCTTCCCACCAGTGAACTGGAGAGTCAAAGAGGGATTTCATGGTTCTCCCACCTTTGTAATCCCTTTTGTTCCCTGAGGTCAGCAGTTTTACATTCAGCTTCCATGTCCCCTGCCAACCCGCTGGTCGTCCTGTAAGTGACAGTCAGCCAGTAGGAGGCAGTGGTCAGAGAAGAACACAGGCTTGACGTCGGTGGATCGAACCATGACAGCACGGGACACAAACAGGAAGTAATCCTGGAACAGAGAGACTCATCCGGTCTTGACCAGATGTATCTACGCTGCGCTCTGTCTGTTGGGCTGCTGAAGACATTGTGCAGTTTGGCATCGTTTACTGTTTCCATCAGGAATCTGAACAGAGAGTCCAGTTTGCTGTCGTCACTGCCGGATCGTCCAGCTGCATCAATGATGCAGTTGGAGTCTCCGCCGAGAATGACCGGCCTGGACGCTGTCAGCAGCAGTGGGAGCTGCTTGAGGATGGTCAGCTGCTCGCTCTATTGGACGGGCCGTACATATTGATTAACTGGAGCAGAGCATTGTTGTACACTATGTCTGCTACGAGGTGGTGACCGCCCACCATCTCCTTAACTTTGGATATGCTGAAGTCGCCTCTCTGCAGCAGAATACCCAGGACAGAGGAACGGGAATCATTCCCCCCGACCAGATCGATGGCCCATGGGACCACCATTGTGACCACTGCCTGTAAGTGCTGAGGTGCGGTATCCCACATTCCTGCAGAAACAGTAGATTGGCTTTGACCTCCCCAAGGTAACCCAAGATTGTAACACATCACGTAGTGGATTTAACGCCATGCACGTTAATGGAGGCAATCTTTATACCCATTTAAAGCTGGATGTTGCTTACCATACCAGATTTCCTTACTAGTGCCAGTCCTTGGGTATTTTCCTGCATACCCATAGTGCACGCAAGCTGTTGCACATTCGTTGGGCTCAGAAAACCCTCTTGGTCACTCATGGGGGCTTTGTTCCACTGGGGTGACATCGGGGTGGGGGGGGGGCGTGGAGGCGGGGGTCTTTCAGGCAGCGAGGTTTGCACTGTCCTCTTCTGGTGGTGTCTTTTCCCCCTGTTCCTCCTTGAGGACATCACTGCTTCCGGCTTCCTGGAATTGGAGTGCATTGGACACTTCACTGCTCTCAGTCTCCCAGAGCTGGGGTGCGCTGGGCATCTCACTGGGTTCAGCGCTTTGGGGTTGGGGCGCGCAGGGTTCATCGCTCACTGGGCCCATCACTCCTTTCAGTGATATGGGACTGGGGGGGGGTGCTTTCTCTTCCAGCTCCATTGCATTCTGCCATTTCTTTTGCAGGTGCCGTCCTTCTTCATCCAATGAGGAACAGCTGCAAGAGTCCGTCTCAGACGTTAGCCTCCTCTTGCCACTGATTTGGGAGGTGACCTGTACCTTTTTTGGGGGCTTTTTCTTTGTGGTTCTCCTTTTGAACACTTGCCACGCATCCAGTTGTCCCTCTGCTGCCTCCTCCATTGATTCTGTCTGTTGAGGAGGAGTTTCTGGGCACGGGGCAGGTGTCAGGTCGCTTGTTGCAGTTGCCTCCCCTTTCTTCTCCTTCTTAGATTGATTTTCCTCGCTGGGGGGAGGGTTGCTGGTCTCCTTAGCAGTACCAGGCGTGTTCACCGTTCCTTCCTCCAGCCTTTCCTTGGACCTTGCCACCTGTGCGTAACTGAGGCAGCATTTGGGGCAGGTCTTGTAGAGTTGGCCTGCCCCACCACCCAGGTTGCAGCACTTACTCTGCTTAAAGTCCTTTTTCTGATGGCCTTCCTGTTTGCAGTTCTTGCAGATGACTGTGCTGCAGTTGGCTGCCACATGACCCGATTTGCCACAGGTATGACAAACTCTGGGCTGCCACGCATAGACCAAGAAACATCGACATCCCCCGATAGCGAAGCTGGAGAGAGGATGGATGATGGCTCCATTGGCGTCCTCAAGGTCTCTTTGACCTGCCGTTTGCTCGTCCAAATCCCAAATGGGTCCTTAATGTCAGTGCTGCTCCCGGCCACCTTGATGTACCTGGCGAGGAAAGTGAGTGCATCCACAACAGGAACATGGGGGTTGTAGAGGTGGATTTTCACCATCTGGTTCCATTGGGATGGCAGTGTAAAGAGCAGCTCTGCCATGAGGATTGACAGCGGCACCTGGTTTCCTCTCTCCTTGAACACCTTCAGGAACTTGATGCATCCTGCCATGTTCTTGAATGTCACATCAAAATGGTTGCTGCTGGGGAAGTCCTGCAGGCAGAAGATGTCCATAGCTTGGAATCCACAGCATTCAATCAAGATTTTCTTAATGAAGAAGATGCATCTCCTTTGCTATCTTTCACCGCCACCCTAACGGTGTTACGCACCCACTGGCCTGAAGCTCTGGTGCTGTTTGCAGCCATTTTTTGCTTGAAGCTTTCCTGGGACAGGTACTAAAACCCCAACCTCTGATACAGAATCTGCTCCACCCTTCACAAGGTGAAAATGCCACTTTCCGGCCTTTGCTTTGTCTCCATCAGCTGGATCCATACATCAGGAATGCAGATGTTTTTAGTGTGACAGTGACCACTCAAGTACAAGAGATGGTTCATGCTGTGGCATGTGTCTGCTGAATTTACAAAACATTCAGCCAGATTTCGCTGAAAAAATTAACAGCTTCTGAACGACTCACACTGGATAATTTGTACTGCTTTGCAAAATCTTAACCTCCCCGTGATTTTTATGAAGTTGTTGCATTTGCACATTAATTGCCCACTAAACTTGCCACAGTAAGTTAAGTCTGATAATTAACAGTATAATACGCTTTAACAATGTGATAATTAAGTAAGACGATTTATAGTTTACAATATGTGAATTGCTCTGAAAATAACAGTTGTTCTCTTGAAAGAGAAGAACTTATAGCACTTGACATTTCGGGCAACGAACTCTGCCTGTCTTTGGGATAAAAGACTGGATCTGTGGAAGAGGTGGGTTTATATGTGGTGGAGGATGTCACCTTGGCTACCCTTGTTCAAGAATCAGACCAGCACCCACTCTGCAGCCAACATACCCAAGTGAAACCAACATTAACAACAAACAACCTCCACATGCTCAAGATCCACCACACAGCAAGAACCTACCACAGGATAAATTAGCTGACCAATCAGGAGCAAGAACAATAGCATATACTGACCAATCATGGAACACAATCACCAACCAATCAACAGCAAGAACAATAACTTGTACTGACCTATCACACACACACCATGCCTGACCAATCAGCAGCAAAATTCCACCCACATTCTCATCCTCCACTACATATAAACCCTCATCTTACACAGAAACAATCATTTCTGCCAAAGACAGGCGGCGTTCGTTGCCCAAAATGTACCAGTCGAGTTGTATTCGACTCTGTGGGACTGGATGGGCCCAGACCTGCTGGAAGTGTACAAGAGTATGCCTCTGGCCGAATACATTTCAGAATCCATGAGGAGAGGCACCATCACCCTCATCTAAAAGCGGAAGGGGGAGAGGGCGGATATCAGAAAATGGCGGCCCATCTCACTGCTTAATGTAGACTACAAGATTCTGTCATAAGTCATTGCCTGTCGGATCAAGTCTGCTCTGGAGTTGGTGATTCACCCTGATCAGACCTATACTGTGCCCGGCAGCAAGATCTCTGATAGCCTCGTAATACTCAGGGATACGATCGCCGATGTACGGGACGGGGTGGGGGGGGGGGGGGGGGTGGTGGACACCTGCCTCATCAGCCTGGACCAGGAGAAGACTTTTGACAGGATATCGCACACCTACATGATGGACGTGCTTTCCAAAATGGGGTTTGGGGAGGGAATCTGCAATTGGATCCAACTGCTCTACACAAACATCAGTAGTGCAGTCACAATCAATGGGTGGGAATCAGAAAGTTTCCTGATCAAATCTGCAGTCAGACAGGACTGTCCTCTCTCCCCTGTCTTGTTTGTTTGCTGCATCGAACCTGTTGCTGAGTCCCTTAGGAAGGATGCGGGCATAATAGGGGTGACAGTCCCAGGCAGCAGAGGCACTCAGGTCAAAGCTTCCCTGTACATGGATGACGTCGCCGTCTTCTGTTCTGATCCACTGTCCATTTCGCAGGCTGATGAGCATCTGCGACCAGTTCGAACTGGCCTTGGGAGCCAAAGTAAATTGCAGCAGGAGTGAGGCCACATTCTTTAGGAACTGGGCCAACCGATCCTTTGTTCCCTTCACCGTTAGGTAAGACTACCTGAAGATGCTGGGGGTATGGTTTGGAGGGGCCGGGGCGTGTGCCAAAACTGGAAGGAGCGAGCAGCCATGGTAAAACATAAACTGAGCATGTGGGAGCAGCATTCTCTCTCCATTGCGGATAAGAACCTGGTCATCAGGTGCAAGGCGCTCACATTGTTACTGTACGTGATGCAGGTCTGGCCCATACCCCAGACCTGCGCCATGACAGTCACCCAAGCCATCTTCCACTTTATCTGGAGATCAAAAATGGTCTGTGTCTGCAGAGACACGACGTGCAAACCTCTGGATAAAGGGAGAAAAAATGTACCCAACATTGCCCTCATCCTGATGGCCACCTTCGTGTGCGACTGCATCAAGCTGTGCGCAGAACCCCGGTACGCAAACACCAATGTCACTACATGCTGAGGTTCTAGCGGTTCCCGGTGTTGCGAACGATAGGTCTGGCCACATTGCCATGGAATGCTCCATCCATTTGGACCATGCCGTACTATCTAACCTTCCTGGAAACGTTTATGCAGAAAAACACCTTTGACCACCAATCCATCAGGCAGTGGTCTGCATGGAATGTCCTCAAGGCCCTAAGGGAAAAGGTGATGGTGGATCCTGTCGGATGGTTCCCCAAGCAGACTGCCAAAGTCATTGGGCTGAATGCCTCATCACCAGAAATTTCAAGCAAGCACCACGACGTAGCTTGGCTGGTGGTGAGAAAGGGACCTCCCCGTCAGATCCTTCCTGCATGCCTGGAATCTCACAGCCTCCGCACGCTACCCTTGAGGTGGCTGTGATGGGGAATAGACTGTTGCCCACCTCCCCCTGGAATGTGGCTTTGTCAAGCAGGTGTGGAGAGAGATGCAATGGTTTTTGTCGAGGTTCATCCCGATCAGCTCGGTAACCCCAGGTGTCTATGCTCTACGGTCTGTTCCCAGGGATACAGTGAGATAAACATCAACTGCTGCTGGAGGACCATCAACTCGGTGAAAGATGCTCTTCGGTCTGCTGACCTTCCGATGCAAAGAGTTGTCAATGACCGAGTGTTGCAGACTGGCACATTCCAAGGTCCAGGACTATGAGCTGAGGGACGCACTGAAGCTTGGGGCAGCCGCCACAAAAGCTCAATGGGGAAAGACCACTGTGTAAGGTCCTCCCGCCATAGTGAACCGAGGGGCTGGAACCCGTATCAAACCCCTCAGGCTGGATGCACCAAATGTTTTTAACTATATAATGTCAATGTACATTGCATTTAAAATGGAATGGCAAGAATTGTGAGGAACTTCAAGTTTTTCTGTATCGAAGAAATCGATCTTTATTGTACTTTCTGGAATGTGAAAGTTGAACTGTTTTGAACTGTTTTGTCATGTATTTTTGCAAATTTTTATGAATAACGTATATTTTTGGAAAAAATGTCGAGTCCTAACAGTTCTTCTTAGAATTCTTCTTTCAAGAAAACAACTGTTCTTTTCAGAGCAATTCACAAGGTGTAAAGTATAAATCGTCTTACTCAACCTTAGCACTCTCACCATAAAAACCTTCAATGTTTAATCTCATAATTGTTAATGACTGCCAATCAACCTCTCTTGCTCAGAAAGTAAACATTTGAGTGTGGAGTCTTATTTGATCATGCAGTGAATTGTTATTGGAGATTTAAAAACTGTAAGATTTTAAACTTCTACATTTTTTCTTACTTTTCCTGTTTCTTTCTTAATCCAATATTTCTTTCCCTCACTTTATTTCTCTTTCTGTAATTAATTTGACATCAAATTCACCCTCTTTAATTTACCCTCCTTTTCAGTCCTTCTTCTGTTTATAATCCAGATGCCTTCAGTGTGTTGTTATCAGCTTGCACATCCAGCAACTTTGTGGGCAAAAAAATGTTAAAACTTTAAACATGCACAAACAACTGTAACTCACAGCAATATGCCCTGCTACAGCTGAATCTGGCCCACTGAAACTGCCATTACAGCATGTTCAGAGGGACAATGAGAAAGAATGAACAAACCTGTGTTCCTTTGGCACCTTGTCAAGGAGCGGGGCCTTGGTTTAACTGCTGATCTGAAAGGGAGCACTTCTGACAGTGTGGCACTCCCTCAGTACTGCACTGTGTTGGAGTGTCAGATTATGTTCTGGAGTTGGGTCTGAATCCCCAAACTTCTAATAGGAGTGATACATTGTACCAAGTACTTGCAGCACTTTTGGTCTCTACGTTCTTTTGGATCACAGAATTGTAGCCAAGCTGCTGTCAGAATCAGGGAATTGGTTTTCGCAATACAAACCTGGGGAACTAACATGTGAGGTCTGAGCGGCAGAAGCATTAACTGTAAAAGTACTTTTTAGTTCTGGTTATCTTCTGGGAAAATTATTAATGAGTTAATGCCTCACTCCAGTCATGAACAACAGGCACTTATACTCCAGGCTTAATTTGAAAACATCCTTTATCTCGGTCTATCTAAATACCACCATTTCCTGTTCACTCACAGTCTGGTAGCTGACGGTGATTAACAACAGTCTCTCAGATTACCTTTTAATGATTGTCATACTTGACCTGTTTGCTAAAGACATATCCAATGAATATTCTGCACTGTTAAAGGTGCCAATTTTTGGGTGATACATTAAACTGAGATCTGTCTGCCCTTTCAGGTGGATGACAAAAATCCCATGATATTATTTCAAAAAACAGCACGGGAGTTCTTCCCAGTGTCCTGGCTAATATTTATCCTTTAGCCAATATCACTAAAGAAAAACAGATTATCTGGTCATTATCGCATAGTTGTTTATGGGACCTTACTGTGCACAAATTGGCTGCTGTGTTTCCTGCATTGCAACAGTGATTACATTTCAAAAGTACTTCATTGGCTGTAAAGGAAGTGGCTGCAGAGATAGTGGAGGCATTGGTTGAAATATTCCAGAACTCACTGGATTCCGGGAGGGTCCCAGCGGATTGGAAAACCGCTAATGTGACGCCCCTGTTCAAGAAGGGAGGGAGACAAAAAGCAGGAAACTATAGGCCAGTCAGCCTAACATCGGTCATTGGGAAAATGCTAGCGTCCATTGTCAAGGAAGAAATAGCAGGACATTTAGAAAAGATTAACGCAATCAAACAGAGTCAACGTGGTTTTGTGAAAGGGAAATCATGTTTGACAAATTTGCTAGAGTTCTTTGAAAATATAACAAGCAGAGTTGATAAAGGGGAACTGGTAGATGTAGTGTATTTGGATTTCCAGAAGGCATTCGATAAGGTGCCACATAAAAGATTATTGTACAAGATATGAGCTCACGGTATTGGGGGTAATGTATTAGCAGGGATTGAGGATTGGTTAACTCACAGAAGACAGAGAGTCAGGATTAATGGGTCTTTTTCAGGTTGGGAAGACATAACTAGTGGAGTGCCACAAGGATCAGTCCGAGGGCCTCAATTATTTACTATCTATATTAATGACTTGGAGGAGAGGGCAGAGTGTAATATATCCAAATTTGCTGATGATACAAAAATAGGTTGAAGGGCATGTTGTGATGAGGACATAAGGAATCTGCAAGGGGATATAGATAGGTTGAGTGAGTGGGCAAAAACTTGGCAGATGGAGTTTAATGTAGGAAAGTGTGGGGTCATGTACTTTGGTAGGAAGAATCAAAAGGCAGATTATTATTTAAATGGAGAGAGACTCCAAAAAATTGCAACACAGAGGGATCTGGGTGTCTTTGTGCATGAAACACAAAAAGCATGCAGGTGCAGCAAGTGATTAAGAAGGCAAATGGAATTTTGGCCTTTATTGCTAGGGGGTTGGAGTTTAAAAATAGGGAAGTCTTGTTACAACTGTACAGGGTGTTGGTAAGGCCACACCTCGAGTACTGTGTACAGTTTTGGTCCCCATATTTAAGAAAGGATATACTGGCATTGGAGGCAGTTCAAAAGGGATTCACTAGGCTGATTCCTGGGATGAAGGGGTTGACTTATAAAGAATGGCTAAACAGGTTAGGCCTTTATTCATTAGAGTTTAGAAGAATGAGGGTTGATCTTATGGAAACATACAAGATTCTGAGGGGGCTTGACAGGGTACATGTTGAGAAGATGTTTCCATTAGTGGGGGAATCTCGAACTAGGGGACATAGCTACAGAATGAGGGGACAGTCATTTAAAACTGAGATGCGAAGAAATTTCTTCTCTCAGAGGGTAGTGAATGTCTGGAATTCTCTACCCCAGAGAGTTGTGGAGGCTGGATCACTGAAAGTATTTAAAGAGGAGGTAGATAGATTTTGAAATATTGGGGAGTTGAGGGCTATGAGGAGTTGGCATGAAAGAGGAGTTGAGGTCTGGGGCTGATCTGCCATGATCTTATCGAATGGCAGGGCAGGCTTGAGGGGCCGAATGACCTACTCCTGCTCCTATTTCTTATGTTCTTATGTAAAGTGCTCTGGGGCATTCTGAGTTCTTAAAAGACACTATACAAATGCAAGCCTTTTATTTATCTGTACAACTAGAAAAAAATAGCTGACCCTGAAAGGACAAGATGGTAATTATATTCTGATGTTGGCCATTTAATCCACTCTTGCAGCATCGGACTAGGAATACTCTAATCCCACTCACTGCACAGAAGAAAGTAGGAGAAGAACATGAAGTTATTTTGTGTATTTCACATTTTCTGGATGTCCCAAAGAATGCCAGTCAATAGATTACTTTTGAAGTATTCCATTTTGAGTTTTAAGTATCTCTGTTCAATTTTAGTAGCGAATTAAACTAATTTAAATTAATTGCATGGACAATGTAATAAATACCAATATTTGGCTCATTTCACCTGTAAAAAATAGCAGATTGGAAGACTAATCTTTTGCAAATATATCATTTAATGAGAGTGAGCATAATTTATGAAAAAGTGGAAATGGTGCAAAATTCCAAGACACAAAGGGAAAAAACAACATTTCAAAATGGGTATTTCATTTCTGAACTGTCACGCAGAAGGAAGAGTGACATTCATAGCTTTATAATGGACATTCATTAAAGGACACCATGATCCACAAGCCCAGAAGGATTCATCAGCACGACTCTGCCAATGGTATGGTTGAATTGTTTGCTAGGGAGTTCATAACTCACTCTGATTTTCTACTTAGTCTGACAACCACAGTGAGATTATAGCTCACCATATGCAAACAGTAATGTTCATGGCTGAAGACATTCTCATATCACCTTGCTGCGTAATGGGTCCATTCCACAGAACATTTTTAGTGGATATCCTTGACCTGTTATTCTTAAGTGTAATAAAGCTCTGAAAATAAGCAAGTACAGTTTTCCTTAGCTCTTTTCTCAAGTTCCCAACTCTGTTGTGCCCTGACAACATACTTCCACTGTCCGTAAAAAAAAGTTTGGGCCTTAAAAACATAGGAACAGCAGTAGGCCATTCAGCCCCTCGAGCCTGCTTTGCAATTCCGTTAGATCATAACTGATCTGTGCTTCAACTCCATTTACCCGCTCCACTCCATATTTCTTGATGCCCTTACCCAATAAAAATCTAACAATCTCGGCCTCAAAGGCTCTAATTGGCCCCCAGCCTTATAGTGAAGAGAATTCCAGATTCTACTACACTTTGCATGTGCCTGGGATTTTCCAAAGTCAGTGCTGCATTGTTGAACAATGAAGATGCTTTTGGTGGGATGAGGCTGGTTCTTCCCATCGGAACGGATTACTTCACGATCGCTCTATTATGGCAGGACTTGCACAATGCATTCAAATGCAATTGAGTGTTATTGGAGAAGGCGATTTAAATCTATGTCTCTTTGGTTGGGAAGCTGACACACCACTGTAGATTTAGTTACAGAAGTGTAAGTTTGGAAGGACTATAGCTTAAACTTTTCAAATGGGTCATTTTTATTTACACTGTACATCGGTGTCAAAATAAGCCTCAAATGTAGGTCGCCCTAGACAGATGATTCAGTAAACAGTCTACTTCAATAAACATGAATGAGAACAGCTGCCTACCACAACTGAGCTTTAACATTCACTGTGGGTTGTGTACATGATTTGTAGGACGTTTGGTTTTCTTTGGGTCTTTAGAGATCCATGTGCAGTCATAACATGCACTGCAAGAGCAGCTCTGTGTTAATCAGGATTCAACTGCACTTGTTTGTCATCGAGAATATCCAGGTCAGGAGAGGATTGCAGAGAAAAAAAAAACAGGACAAATGTTTCCAATCCTTAGAGACATCAGTCACTGTTTTGATAAAAAAAGAAAAGAAAAAATGCAAATGTTGGAGGTTTGAAATAGGAATAAAAACTGCTGGAAATGAACAGCATCTGAAACGAGAAAGGGCCAATGTTTCATCAGAACTGGGAGGTGAAAGATAGAGGAGCCCCTTAATAGTATTGAACAAAACAAAGAGGGCAGAGGAGTAAAGCAGATAAAGGTTATGAGTTCAGGCACGAGAACTGCTATTACATTTAATGGGTTAAGAGTTTAAAACCTGGGAACAGGCGTTTTTCAAAAGCTGGTAAGAGGTAATAAAGTGTTGATTGATGTATACAGATGGGATTTGATCATTTTCTGTAGCCGAGATATTATACAAGGAGGTTGTGGTACCCTTGGGAAAAGAGAGTGACTGCAGAATGATCAAGTTTTGATGCAACATGGGATTTAGAAATGCCAAGGACAGGAATCAGATGTATCAGTTTATAAAGGCTAATTTGTAGGAAATGTGAGCGGAGTTTAAGAAAATTGAAGGTACTTGTTCTACAGCACTTCAATCGAGAACAAGTAGAACACCTTTAAAGGCATAATGCTGAGCATGCAGGATAAGTATATACCTGAGATCAAGAAGCTTAACAAAAGTAACCCTAAATGGATGAATAAATTAATCAGAAATCAAATAAAGAGGAAAAAAATAACATAAACTGTTAATATAGTAAATAATTCTACCTCCACTCGGGAAGTATTAATGGCATTTCTCTATAAATCATGATAATCCCTGTAAAATTAATAGCTTTGACATCAATGAGATGGAAGTCATATAGATTAAAAAGCCTGAAAAAAAAAATCTCCAGGGATGGATGATATTTATCAACTACTAAAGAGACAAAGAATGAGATTTGCAAGGGACCCGACAACATGTGTTGAGTTCGGACTTGGGTTGGGTCGGGCCGGGTCCGCGTCGGACACACACAATATTAATTGGACTTGAAAGGTTGTTTAAAAAGATGAAGATTAGAGCCGTGATGTCAGTGATTATTTGGTCACGAGTTAAACAGAAACCCATGGAGTTGTGCCCAGACAGGTTGTGTCACACTGTACCAGTAACTGTATTGCTTAAAATAAACACAGCAATCACCCGAAGGCTCAGAAAATATCATTATACCTAGACTCCTGCTTTACAGGTTGAATTATTTGCTGCAAGTTTATCCAGTGAGCAGCTGAGATGCAGGGACCAGGAATGTCCTGATTAATTATTATAAAATATACAGTATTTATATAAAATGATCACTGTCTGTACTCTAGTTTACACACATACTGTACAGTACTGTTTCTGTGTTTTGAGCTCGCCGTAGAGTCCTTTATTGTAGACAGCTCTTTTCGTTGGGGCCCAGTATTCTTCTTAAACCTTGTTCACTGTAGGAGATTTTTCTCTCTTGGAGTTCATATGTCTTCAATGGTTTCCGAAGCTGGTGAGAGCGAGATGAGAGCAGACAGGAGAGAGATGTTCTCAGTCCAGGTGAAACCAGCTTTCTAAGTTCAAAATCCCTGTTGGAAATTCAAATTCAAAAAAACTCCAACAGTCAGCCAGTCATGTGACCATACTGGTCCGACCCGTCTGTTTATGTATTCAGCCATTTTAGCAGTTAACCTGGAATGCTAGCCTTTCCACCTTCAATGTCTGGTAATCAAAAGTCCATTGTGGATTAAATTGGAGCAGGGAATAGCTCCTTTGTCCTTTGAAGGATTTGTCTGCTGATATGCTAATATTCATGTGGCGAAATAAATTTTCCTCATTCTTGGCTGTTGGGGGTCTTGCCTGACAGTTGTAATTATGGAGGAGCTAATGATCATTAGATGAATCCTCAGAAACAGTTTAATATGTTGTCCGGTTTCAAAAAAGGTGTCAAACAAACCCAGACATATGCAGACCTACTGATGATCTGTATGATACTAGTGAAAGCTTGTCATATTTATTCCAAAGCTCAGGCAACTTCTGGCTACAGAACTGTCAATCAAAAGCAGAACAAAGGACACAATGGTATGTTAGTTAACAATGGCACGAAGCACTTGTGATACCCAGTTATATAAAGCTCTGGTTTGACCACACCTAGAGTATCGCGTTCAGTTCTAAGCACCACATCACCAGATTCACCAGAATGATACTGGGCTAAAAGGATTAAATTATGAGGACTGGATGCATAGACCATTTTCTCGAGTTTGGAAGATTAAAGGGTGATCTAATTGAGGTATTTGAGATGATTAAAGGAGTTAAGAAGGTAGATCAAGAGAAACTATTTCCTCTGGTGGAGAGAGTCCAGAATAAGGGGATATAACCTAAAAATTAGAGCTAGGTCGTTCGGGAGGTGATGTCATGAAGAACATTTTCACACAAAGGATAGTGGAAATCTGGAGCTGTCTTCCCCTGAAATGCTGTTGAGGCTGGGGGTCAATTGAAAATGTCAAAACTGAAATTGGTAGATTTTTGTTAGGCAAGGGTACAGAGACAAAATGGGTAACAAGGTTCTGCACTGAAATTCTTCCCCCTCTCAGTCCCTCCCATGCAGGGACGGACACTCTAGTTACATCATCAATGGACAGGCTGAGGTTCTGCATATACCAGATCCACCTCCCTCTCCTTGTTAGACCCTCCCCAGATATCTCAGAATCTGCTTCTCTTTATTTGATGAATAGGCAGATCAAACATTTTGGTTTACTTGGTCACAGACACTATGGCCGGACTTTTACGCTGCCCCAGCGGGTCAGATGGTAGCATGGGGGCGGCGTAAAATTGAGCGGCAGGCTCCAGGAGGCCTCCGACCAAGTTTACGGAGGTCGGGCAGGGGGGCACGGGTGAGAAACAGCCCGCCCGCCCGAGGCCAATCAAGACCTGCATTGAGAGAGCAGTTTTTCCTCTAAGTTCTGTTTGCTGTGCATGACCAACATGTTGCACTATGCGGTCCCTTTAAGCTTGACACGCAGCCACTTAAGGGCCCTCGCCCGCCTCCACGGGTATTTTACAAGCGGGTGTGCCGTGGACATTAAAGACCGCCCAGCTATAGCTGCCGGCCTTTCCGCACCCCCGGGGGGGTGCCTGACAATCAGGCACAGGGTGCCCGATTGAGGGCCGCCCCTGCCTCCCAACCCAACCCCGGGATCCAAGATGCCCCCCTCCCCCCAAACGACCACCCTAGCCTCACCAGGGCATGACCGATTACCCTGGTGAGGCAACCCAAACATACCTTCAGTCCCAATTCTTTGGTATCCAAGCCGGCTAGGCTACAGTTCCAGCAGTGGCCACTGCTCCTGGTGGCGCTGCTGAGACTAAGAGCTGCCAGCCCGCTGATTGGCCGGCAGCTCACTGAGGTGGAACCTCCTCCCTCAAGTGGGTGGACGTCCCGCCTCGGGCCAATTAAAGCCTGGGGATCCGTAAAATACGGGACGGATCCCCAGGCTGGGCGGAAGCAGGTTTGGCACCGACATTTATGTCAGAGTCTGGCTCCCGTCCGCCCACTGTAAAATTCCGGCCAATGATCCTGTCTCAACTCATAGGCTTGAGAAAAAGAACAGCTTTCATTTTATTACTAGCCAGTTCAAAAGAAATGTTCACCCATTCCTTGTATGTATAATGAGAGCAGAAGGGAAGAAATATACACTACAATCCTATAATTGAACTGGATGGCTAAGTGAGGACCAAGAGTAACAACTACAAGTCATGTAAGGGCAGACATAAGGTTGAATGCTTGATGGTTCTTTCCAGCAAATAATGGACCAGTAGAACACTGATGCATCGTATACCTTCAAGAGAGAGCTGGACCTATTTCTGTCTGGGGACGAAATCATGTTGTACAAGAGGTAGATTCCCAATAATGTAAGTCAGGGTTAATGTGGTCTCCTGCACTGTTTTAATCATCCAAAAAGGCTGGCGACAAATTTTTCATATATCTCTTTTCTAATTGTCCTGGGTTTTTCTTTGGTAATTTTGCCTCGCCCAAGAGATTACAAGACTCTGGATGGGTTGAGAGAGCAGTTTTTCCTCTCAGTTCTGTTTGCTGTGCACGATCAACATGTTGCACTATGCGGTCCCTTTAAGCTTGACACACAGCCACGCATGCATGCGTCTTAAAGGGAACATTGTTTGTTCCCTGCGCACCACATTCCCCATTGCAGCGTGGCCGTGCACACACACAGTTTAGAGGGAACATTGATAGAGAGGGGTGTATCAGGTTGCATAAGGCATCACCGCTGTATGTGATAGGCTAGATGGACTTGTTGGTCTTTTCCACTCTGACATTTTCATATCTTTGAATGTAAAACAGCATGGACTTCAGTTTTTCACTATGAGTATTCCATAAGTAATGTCAAATTAGCTAAGAATGAAGTTGAGAAATATCTCAGTGCTTTAGCTGACTTAATGCTCAACATGGCCAGGCACTGAAGAGCAATAACCAACAAATCAAACAGAATCAAAAACAAGAAATGCTGGATTCACTCAGCCAGGTCTGGCAGCATCTGTGAAAAGAGAAGCAGAGTTAACGTTTCGGGTCAGTGACCCTTCTTCGGAACTCCGAAGAAGGGTCACTGACCCGAAACGTTAACTCTGCTTCTCTTTCCACAGATGCTGCCAGACCTGGCTGAGTGAATCCAGCATTTCTTGATTTTGTTTCAGATTTCCAGCATCCGCAGTATTTTGTTTTTAAATCAAACAGAATGCTGAGGTATATAACCAAACAATAGAATACAGATCAGAAGAAATCCTGCTTGAACTATATAGTGTTCCTGTAGGAACACATCTTGAGTACTGTGTCTAGTTACGGTCACCAAGATACAAGAGTGACTGCGAGGTCTTGGAACAGATTCAGCAATAAGACTAAGCCTTAGGGCAGGATTTTCTCCTGGGCTTCGGGACCCCGGCGCCAGGACCAAATAGGGGTCCTGAGCATGTACTTGCTGGAAGTGAGACCAGTGGAGCAATCTCCTCAGAGGCAGCCTCCTAATTGGATGCCTCCATGCTCGCCATCCTTAACGAGCTTCTGTTGCTACTGGTCCAATCAGAGAGCTCTGGAACCTCTGCAGCCCCACTAAGAGAGGTGGGTACTGCTAAGGCAGGTCGGAGACCATGAGGATGCTTCAACATAGAGGCAAGATCACAGATGCAAATTTATATGAGAAAATCAGAGGGTCAAGCCAGTAGGCCCCCCAGAGAGTAGGAGAAACCCCTCTAGTGGAAGCATTTGGGCTTCAGGTGTGCCCTTTCCTGCTGGCAGCCCCCTTTTTGGGGCTTGGAGCCTCTGGCTCTGATAGCCCTGCAGCTTGCCGCAAGGAGACTGCCTCCATGGAGCTGTCGGCCTCCGCAATTGGTGTGGGGGGAGGGGGGTGCGCTCCGCCCCTGGTAAAATGCTAGCGGTGTGACAAAATCACCCCTAATTGAGGTCTTAAGCATGTAAATTGGCTGCCTGCCTCTGTGCAGTGGGCAGCCAAACGCTTTCCAGGCCACTCCTAGCAAACATCCCCAGCAGCTCGAATGCATCAGGAAGACATCCCAATGTGGCTCCCCGCCTCCATGCCCACCACCAATGGGTCTCGGAAAACTCAGCCCCTAGTGTCAGAGTACTGAGCAAAGACTGGAGAAATGTGGACCTTCGTGACCTGGACAGGCATAAATGGAGCCATGATTTTATAATGGTGTATAAAATAATAAATGCTAATGGAAAAGCAGATCTGGAACACTACTCGAAACTTACACAAGTGTAGGACACACATGAGATTGACTGTTGGGTAGAGCAGTGAAGGTGAAAACCCTGGTACTTTTGGAGAATTAATTGGGAGGACTATGAGGTCTTTCTCTGGTAAGCTAGGCCATATTGCCGCCTTCATTGTCTCAAGCAGAGAGTGAAAAGGCAGTAGAAAACCAAGATTGTAGTAAAACAGCTCTAAAATGGGAGGGAATGAAGTAGAATATGGATGGTAAGTATAGCAAAATACTGTGGGCTGAAGTTGCCAAATTCAATGTTCTAACTGGAGGGCAATAGAGTGCCAAAGAAGAAACTGTTCCTCGCCTTTGTGTTGAGCTCCATTGGAACAATATAAGTGGCCAAAGACAGAAAGGCCCGAGTCAGAATTGAATGGGAGTTAGTTGAAATGATGTGCCACGGGGGTGTCAGAACCATACATGGACAGAATGGAAATATTTAGCAAAGCAGGCTCTACTCTGTGTTTAGTCTTCCCATTGGGGATGAGTACAGTATTTGGAAGAGGTACATTTAAATTGCTGTGCAAGAAATAGTTGAGGTGTAGACAAAGCATGGTGAAAGGCAAATGCGATGTTATTGAATCAAAAGAGAGTGGACAGAAAGAGAGATAGGAAGAAATGAGGGGTTAGTGGTAACATCATGCTTTAGATGGCAAAACATACTATCACATGATCTCTCAGATACAGATACTAGTGGTATGAAAGGTGAGGGCATCAGGTACCCTGACTTTGTTGTAAGACAAAAGAGAGGTTGTGACTGAAATGAGGTGAATGTAGTGAAGGGCTCTGCCAGTCAAAGATCAGGGAAATCCTCAGCTAAGGAAAATGAGCATTTCAAGTATTCTGCTGATGGATCAGGGCAGATAGGGTGAAGAAAGAAACTGAGATAAGGCAATAGTTTTTTGTAGGAATAGGATGTGAAAAAGCAATCCAAATGATTGTAGGAGTATGCAGGTTTGTAAGATAGTTGTGGAAAGCCCATAGTCATAGATGAAGGGAGAGGAATCAACAAACACAGAAACAGACCATGTAAAAGTGAGAAGTCAATGAAAAGGAAAGCATAGTCAATGAAGTCCTCCAGACTGAAGGAACATCAGCAAAACTGTCAATGTGGTGGGAAATGATGAGTGGATTGTAACAAGGAGTGTTTCACATAGCCAAAAAAGATTAGCCTATGTGGAACCCATACATGTTCCCATAGTGACACATTTTATCTGGAGTAAGTGGGCGGCACAGTGGCGCAGTGGTTAGCACCGCAGCCTCACAGCTCCAGCGACTCGGGTTCAATTCTGGGTACTGCCTGTGTGGAGTTTGCAAGTTCTCCGTGTCTGCGTGGGTTTCCTCTGGGTGCTCCGGTTTCCTCCCACAGCCGAAAGACTTGCAGGTTGATAGGTAAATTGGCCATTATAAATTGCCCCTAGTATAGGTAGGTGGTAGGGAAATATAGGGACAGGTGAGGATGGGGTAGGAATATGGGATTAGTGTAGGATTAGTATAAATGGGTGGTTAATGTTCGGCACAGACTCGGTGGGCTGAAGGGTCTGTTTCAGTGCTGTATCTCTAAATCTAAAAAAACTTAAAAAGTGCATGGTGTTGAACAGTGAGAGCAGGGTCAGCCAAGCAAAGAAGGGCAGTCTGAGGTGATCTTCATATATGATGAGTCGACATTACTGTTTTTCTCCTTTCTGATTAGAACAGGAAGCTTTCTTGTGCTTGCTTTAATCCAGCTGGATGAATTTGTGATAAACAATTTAGACTAAAATTGAATAGTGCAAAATGATGAAAAATGCATCATTGTATATCTTTGCTCAATCAGTGGCCAACTGAAATTTAATGGGCGCCATGAACTAATTAGTGCTTCCTGTCAGGAGGGTCATCACTTCCTATTCTATTGTGTTTGATTGACCAAATAAACACATTATAGCTTATTATTTTCTAATACAACGCACAATTGTATAGACAATTCATTCTTTGTAATTTGTCACTTCCTCTTGCTTGCGCCCCATTTGTACAGAAGGTGAAGGGGCATGGAAACCAACTCTTGTGTCAGACATTTATTAACCATTTACTTGTGTAGGTTAGTTACATGTAATTTTTTATTCAAAAATGCATGACTTTGTAAGTGCCTAAAATCAACTAAAGGTTAATTGGAGCTGCTGTCATTTGAAAGAACCAAGCTAGAAATGGTTAGCTGATTCCTTTTCTTTAAAGATTGTTTTGCTCTACATCAAAGTGTGATTAACATGCACTAATACAAGACTTTTTTTCACATATACTACTGGATCTCCTGTGACACTGCTTATGTTAAGTCAAGCTGTTTTATAAGGATCGATGTATTATAGAAAGAATTACTAGATGGGACTACTAGAAGATAAAGAACGGTACCTTTCAGCATCCAGGATGCTCCAAAGTGCTTTACAGCCATTGAAGTGCTTTTGAAGTGTAATCACTGTTGTAATGTAGGAAACATTTTGTGCACAGCAAGCCTCCACAAACAGGACAGATAATGACCAGATAATCTGGGGTTTTTGGGTCATATTGGTTGAGGCCTCCTGGAGAACACCCTTGCTCTTCTTCAAAGAGTGACATAGGATCTTTTATGTCTACCTGGGAGGGAAGATGGGCTTTGGTTTAACATTGCATCCAAAACACGGAACTTCCGAGTGTCAGCCTAGATTTTGTGCTCAAGTCCCTGGAGTGGGACTTGAACTCACAACCTCTGATTCCTCCGTCTGATAGTGCTACCACAGATGTAAGGCTGTCACTTGTGAAATGTAATGTCTTATTTTCCTGCTGAACTGCAGCTGAGTGTAATCCAGCTCATCCCCTTACTGCCAACTTAATTCAGTCAATGGCCCTCCTTCACCAAAGTGAGGAGTTGTGGGTTCAAGCAAAATTTTAGGATTTGAGCACGTAATTCTGAATGAGATGGCAGTGCAGGGGTATTGCACTATTGAGGTCTCTCTGATGAGAAGTTACCAAGGCTCTGTCTATCTGTTTAGGTGGATCCAAAATATTCACTTTCTGAAGAAGAGCAGAGTGTTCTCCTGCTATTATGGTCAACATTCCTCCCTCAACCAGCAGCAGCCAACAACAGCAGGCAAATTGGTCATCAATTGCTGCCTGTGGGATCTTGTGCAAATTGTCATGATCAACTGCATAACAATGACTAAAATTAGTTCATTGGTCATGAAGTGCTTTGGTACGTCCCAAGGATGTGACAAGGTGCAATATAATTGTCAGCTTTTTCTTAATGCTACCAGATGTCATTTCTGTGCCTTTGTCAATTAAGGGCAGAGTGAGTTTGTTTTCTTCAATTTTTTTTTTTAAACTCCTGAATTTGATACTAGGTTTGGTTACAGGAATTTGGGGACTTGTCTGCAGATTGGAAACAGCTGATTTCTGCTTTTTTTCCCCAAAAAAACAAGTTTGCTTCAGAACTGAGCATAACACATTTGGGTTTAATTGCCATTCTGTCAGACTCTTTTGAGAAGTGCACAGGCCAAAGATTGGCAAGTGCCAATGTCCCTATGGTGGTCAACACAGGGAACAGGTGTCTCCTATAGGAACTATATTAAATGTTTGGTCACGCTCTGTAGCCAACCTAATTCAGTTAAATAGCCAGCGTCTTAACAACTATGTGCTGTAATACATTCAGGCTGGCAAAGCAAGGCTCCTAGATGAGAATTTGATTTAGGGTACAGGAAATAAATGTCTCAAAAATTGAGAGAGATAAAGGGATCATTATTATGCCCCTACCACCAATACCCACCCCTGCCCCCTTCATGATGGACAGAAACAGGGGTAGGGTTGGGGTTGGGGTTGGGGTTGGGGAGCAAGGGGAGTTAAAAAAATTAAAAATCTTGTCCCGCCATGTACACGCCTAAATGTGAAACTAGGTTTGCTTACAGGGATTTGGGGACTTGTCCGATGATTGGGAAAAAAACAGAAATCAGCTATTTCCAAAAAAACAAGTTTGCTTCAGAACTGAGCATACCACTTTGAAGTGCATGTTATGCACAAGAGGTTGTTTTGGAATGATAATTACAGTCACCACCACAAACACTTATCATGGGCAACTGTTTACAAGGGGCAAATGGTGCTAACCATTCCTACAGTGACTGGTTGCGTCCCGGGCGTGTCCTGTCTTGGAGAGTGCAGTTGGGAGCCTGATTTCAATTTAGCAGCTGCTGGCTGGGTTCGCAAGGCTTAGGAACATGGCAGCGTAAGGGAGGCGGCAGCTGCTGGCTCCACGAAATAAGTGCTTGTTCAGAGCATGACAGGTGGGCCAGAAGGAGCAGGGGACCTCCTCCCGGACCCTCAAGTAAGTGTTTGGCTTCCCTTCTGCCAATTGCAGCCTCTGCTTGTTGCCGTGATTGCCCCCTCCACCACCGACCTTTCCCTCCATCCCTCACAGGTCTGGTCTTTCCTGATTGCTGGATACCATTCCCCAATTATCCCAGGATGCGGCCCTTCACCGCTGGCTTTCCCAGCTGACAGCCCGTCAATCTGGCCAGTTGCCAGGCGGGAAATGGGAGATGAAAATGATAATGAGGTTCTGCTGTTAAATTCGGCAGGATATCCACGTCCCTGGGATTTGCAGGTGTCCCTCTCCCATAACTGCACTCCCTGCCACCTCCGTCTCTCTGTAAATATTATGGCCAACATGTTTATTTGATGCGGACACTTTTACTGTCCATCAGGTATAGCGGGCAAACCGGGTGAGGAACAATGCCCCTGATATAAACAGTGGAGACTGCACCAGACTCTCAATAATGACATGACAATCAAAGGTATCCTGAACATATGAGCACACAATGCTGTGGCAAGAAACTCCAAACAATTAAATACAGAAAAGTGAATACAATGTTTGTGTTCAATTATTTTTCAGTTATCCTTGACTTGTACAGATATTGCCTGATTTGTTTGCAGCCCCAAGACTTGAAATGGGAATTAATCCTTAATACGATCCATAACTCACGGTAACTGTTGTCGCTACACAATGATCTACACACATCTTTTTTCTTTTTTAAATGTCATTTATCATGAAAATAGTAAGTACAGTTAGATTTACACTCAAAGGGTGAAGTAACTTACTGTCAATAGTCAGTCGTTAGAGAAAAGGACCCCTTAATAATGTTACGTGATGATTCTTTTTAACCAATCTGTGTATGTGCTTTGATCTCATTCCATGTCTGACCAGTAATAGGCAATGGACATTAGTGAGCTGTCATCCAACACCATTGTTTGAACTGATCTTCTTTCATTTACATTTTAGACTTCCTTGGTATATATTGTTGAGTTTTCCATGTCACTCCAGACTGGCTTTCAGAGTCAGTTTTATTTAAATACATCTGTTAGATTAATTAGTAATGAGATAAGTTAAAAGTTGATGTACGCTGGAGGGGTTTCTGTGAAAACGTACTCACACACCTCAAGAATAACAGCCTTGCTTTTAAATTTAATCCCATCTTCCCCTTTCAGGACTCAGGTGCCTGCCTACACACCTACAAGCCAATATCTATGTTCAGTCAGTCCTTCTTCGATGATTGCTAACATCTAGCTGTACACATGTTAACTGTTTTGTTTGCCACCCCAGATTTCAAATAGATTGCAAGTTTAGAAATAGCTTTCTGACCCTTTGTGGTTCAAAACTACCAGGTTTCCTATAAAAGCTACACAGACTACATGCAGAGCCATCCTCTCCATTTTGGCAAGCGCAGCTGTGTCCAGGTAGAACTGAAGATTAGGTACCCATTCAATCCGTTAATAACCACTGGAATGTGTGCATTCTATAACATCCTCCTCTCCCTTCCTCATGGATCTGGCTGCATAACGGCAATAGATTTCTGTATATACAGGGATGGGTCAGGTGTTCCAAGGCGCTCATGTTCTTAGACCTTAACCATGGTGAGACCATTGGTGTCCACTGGAAAGTTCATCAATCCAACTTTCTCCACCTTCCTCCTAACTGCGAAACTCTTGTGTACCGGGGCTCCAACCGTTGCGAAAGACACGTGTACTGCACTGAGGGCAGGGTTCACCTGGATGTCCGATTTAGAGTCGTGCACATCTGTAAAACAGGAGTTAAATTAGATTTAACTCCACTAGTGTATATCTCCATCAATCCCAATTAAAATGCATCCTCCTACAGGAAGTTGCACCACGAGCAGTCCTTTATTTGACCTCAATTTTATCCCTACTTCCCCCAACGATGCTGACTTTAGCTGGATCTTGGTCCCATAGATAGCTGCAGTTTCCCACTATCTTGTCCCAAGATAGTGACTGCAGGCAGGCTGACAGTTAAGTGCATTCTGAAGGAGTGCTCTACTGGCTTTTGGGTGAGACATTAAATGACAGCCACAACTGTGCAAGTTAAATGCTCCAGTGGCTACATTTCAAAAGTATTAAATTGGCCATGACACATTTTAGAATGTTCTGATGTTGTGAAAGGTGCTATATAGATGCAACTTCTTTCTTATTATTGCACTCATGACAAGGGCCTACATAACTCAGAGTGGCTGCATCCATTAGTATTTCCGAAGCAAAAATCAATATCAAATTTGCCATAATCTTTTACCCTCCTCATAACCCATTTAATGTTAGTGACGAGTCTTCTCCAAGTGCAGCATAAATCAATAAAGACTATTTCAGTTGAGTTCTCTGAACCAAAACTTCTATTGCACAATCTGCACTGGGTGATAGAGCCAATGTAACTAAGTTAAACCCAGTTCCACTTATAGTAACCAGTCTACATTGTATTATGACCACATTAAGTCACACTTGTGACTCTCTTTTCCACAGAAGAAAATCAAATGCAATCTCTATGAACTTCCATAGCAATTGTATATGTCTTCCAAAAGAATGTCTTATAGGCAACGCCAACTACCTCAAGAGCCAGCTTAGCAAGCTTAAATATACAAATGTGTCCTGTGTAATGTCATACCAGACTCTTTCTGAGAAGCGTCAAGCTTAGAAAAGCTGAATACTACACATTAGTAGGGCAAAGAGGGGAAGGGAGGAGAAAACTGACAGATCAGAGGTGGAAAGTTACTAGTGCATCACAAGATTATTCATAAACTCAAACTACCTTTAACTATAGGGGCGGCGCAGTGGTTAACACTGCAGCCTCACAGCTCCAGCGACCTGGGTTCAGCTCTGGGTACTGCCTGTGCAGAGTTTGCAAGTTCTCCCTGTGATTGTGTGGGTTTCCACTGGGTGCTCCAGTTTCCTCCCACAGCCAAAGACTTACAGGT
Source organism: Heterodontus francisci (assembly GCF_036365525.1). NCBI lineage: Eukaryota > Metazoa > Chordata > Chondrichthyes > Heterodontiformes > Heterodontidae > Heterodontus > Heterodontus francisci. The sequence goes on along the minus strand of NC_090392.1, from coordinate 52,147,805 downwards.
TGATAGGTAAATTGGCCATTGTAAATTGCCCCTAGTGTAGGTAGGTGGTAGGAGAATTGAGGGAAGGTAGGGATGTGGTAGGGAGTATGGGATTAATGTAGGATTAGTATAAATGGGTGGTTGATGGTCGGCACAGACTGGGTGGGCCGAAGGGCCTGTTTCAGTGCTGTATCTCTCTATGACTCTATAATTCTTGCTGCTAAGTGAATTATAGGTGGAAATGCCTTTGATCTAAAGTACTCTCCTCCCTACTGATAGTAATTTTCATAGTGAAAGAGCAGCTTGCCTGAGACCATGCTATGTTGGGCCTTCATGTCAGACAGGCCTTGCTTGGGTAGTTCCTAGGAGGGATTGATGTTCCTCACGGTATTGGTGCCAACCAATTATTTTTAATAGTCCTGGATTTGTTTGCTCCCTCCAATTGCAGGTGAATTCCTAAAAATGCATTTAAAACTCTAACAAATATAATCTTAATTGTTGCATACCACTATATCATGATTTACCTCAGCATCTATCCTCTTCTTTTCAACCTTGATGGTGCCCAGCACTTGGTTACTTTTAAATCAAGAGTTTCCATTAAATATATATGTGGTGTGACAATGCTAAACAAGCAGCTTGAGTTAATGTCTACTTCCAGCCCCCTGTCACCTGTGAATGTGAACCCCCAGACAGCGCTAATCTAAGATCCAACAAAGATCCCACCCTTCCTTGTCCTGCTTTATGTTTTACATTAGATTTTGTAAGCAGGGCACAGGGTGGCAGAGTGGTTTGCTATATCATTTGTTCTACTCATATTATACCAGACCCTCATCCCCAATGCTAAGATGGAGCAGTCTACTGGCATGAGGCTTTCTGATTAGTGCAATTGAACTCACCAGTGAGGGTCAGTAAGATCAAAACAGAGTCAAGACTTGATTTACACACTTGACCCTCCCCATGGATGAGAGTCCAGAAGTCTACAGTCTGGGTTCTCTGTCCACACCCATACTAAACTAATGAATTAGACATCGATTGTACCGGTGATGCATTTAGCCTGTTGTCGCTGGTCTGAGAGCTCCCTGAAGGGTCCATTGAGGTCTGTTCCAGTAGCTGTCTTGTCGCTCGCCTTCTGTGTGACTTTGTCTTCTATCTCATCAGCCCAAGACATATTCCAATCCCAAATCTGACCAGGTTCAGATTCTGGACACCCACTCGTAACCTCTGAGCCTTCTGAGGGATTGTGGGATACAACAGCATCAGGGAAAGCAATGGGCAGAAAGGAGGTTGGAGGTAGAGCTGGGATTAGAGAAACAAATGTGTTATAATCATGGCATCAATCTCATTTTATATCATAGAACAACTCAACATGATTTGAAAACTAAAGCAATAAACTAAAGAAGCTACAAATTAAGAGCAGACCAAAAGGTGCAGCAAAAGATTCAAATTTCAGGGACACGCTAAAAATCAGGAGGTTAGGTGGATAGAACCTCAGAAGGCTAATGGTGAAAAATATAAATGGATCAAGGGACAATAAGATTTACTTCTGAAGACAGCAGGAACGATGAATTACATTTATCATTAAGAGGTTGGTTGTCCCTTCTGGCCATCTCGTGTTCCTAAAAATACTAATGCTCTTCACTCATTGTGTGCACGTGTGTGTGAGATATACTGACAATGGGAAGGAGAGAGACAGAGAGGGGAATAGCAGACATACAGAGGGAGAGAGACAGAGAGGGAGGGAAGGAGATGGGGGATGAAGAGGGGAGATAGAGAAAGCGACAGAGAGTATACAAGTTAGTAAACTTATTTGATGTAAAGCTTTTCATAGTTTGCCAGACTACATATGACTAGTGGCACAGTTACCTCCTCATGCACCAATCGAACATATGAACATATGAATTAGCAGCAGGAGTAGGCCACTCGGCCCCTCGAGCCTACTCTGCCATTCAATAAGATCATGGCTGATCTGTTTGTAACCTCAACTCCATATTCCCGCCTACCCTGATAACCTTTCCCCCACCCCCCCACCCCCCCACTCCTGCTTATCAAGAATCTATCTACCTCTGCCTTAAAAATATTCAAAGACTCTGCTTCCACTGCCTTTTCAGAAAGAGAGTTCCAAAGACTCACAACCCTCTTGAGAAAATGTTTCTCCTCATCTCTGTCTTAAATGGGCGACCCCTTATTTTTAAATAGTGACCCCTAGTTCTAGATTCTCCCGCAAGGGGGAATATCCTTTCCACATCCACCCTGTCAAGACCCCTCAGGATCTTATATGTTTCAATCAGGTTGCCTCTTACTCTCCTAAACTCCAGTGGATACAAGCCTAGCCTATGCAACCTTTCCTCATAAGACAGTCCGCCCATTCCAGGTATTAGTCTAGTAATCTCATTGTGTATCACAGCGATAAACACATACAAGTATCTGATAGCATGGATTTCCTCCTCTCCTGCCCTTGTCCTTTTATTTTTGTGCAGCAGGCAGCAGCAACCTTTCTGTAGGCCATTCAAGTGGCCATTCTTCAAATGCGCGCCCAGGTGGTTTCAGCAGTCTAATGTTCCATGAAGGGCATCAGAGCTAAAGTTCAAGCCTGTTCTTACCTGCCACTGTCAGCTAGAACTATTGGATCATGAACCGGAGCGGGAGGGCTGGGCGGAGTGCCGGAGCGGGAGGGCCGGGCGGAGAACCGGAGCGGGAGGGCCGGGCGGAGAACCGGAGCGGGAGGGCCGGGCGGCGAGCTGGAGCTGGAGGGCTGGACAAACTGGTGGAGTGCAAGGGCCGGGCCCAAAGCTGGAATGGGAGGTCTGACTGTTTTTATCACCCAATTCAGGAGCATCAGGGCCAATCGCAGCTTCTAAAATGCCGTCTTGGCTGAAATCAGCCAACAGCAGAAGTCGAGAATCTCGGCCTCTCTGCTCTATGTGGCCTAGTATTACTTAGGGAAGAGCCCATTGGGGAACTAAAGAATCCTCTTTCCAGTCAATGCCATTTTAATTGTAAATTAATTCCTGTAAACTGGACAGAGTAGTTTGAAGCACGCATGACTCCTGTGAGAATTGTATCATCACTTTGTTCAACTATAAAGTTGAACGAGATGGGACAGATTTAGGATCCAGAAGCAGATTAATTAATTGAAGTACTGTCTGCTGCTCGACTACCATTTCTATAGCCCCAGACTCTGGATCAAACCTTAATGTAGGCCATAAACATCGCAGTCTCGAAGACACAAAAAAACTCAATAAACACTGACCCCAATTTAAACGCATTTTACAATTACTCAGTAAATGAGCAGACAAGCAATCCAATAAAACAGGACTTATACGTTTCATTTAGTCCTTCTCGTGCACTGCTTGGAAAACAGGCCTGCTGCAAAGGTCAGGGGAATAGGTGTTTATCATCGTGACATGTGTACCGTACAGTCCATTTACAAGGATCTTCAAAGCAGAATTGACTGGTTCACTCTCAACACTGTAGTGCGTTCGTCCAGGCACTAGAGGGGAATCTGGGAGTATCCCAAGAGAACAAAGACTGTGCTGATCTATATCACATTTAGCAACCAAGGGGTCTTCCTGTCAATAAGTAATCAGGGCTTGAAATTCCACTGAGGTTCCGCTGGTCTCTGGCCACAACACCAGTGGACGACCAGCCCGATCCACTCCTGGGAAACAGTTCAGACGCAGATACTCCAGATCTCTGCCGTTTGAGAGTTTCCAAGGAGAACATGCGGGATGGGGAGCATCACACGCAGAACACGCAAGATAAACTGTGTGACATTAAAAAACCAAGGGGTTTGCAGAGACAGATTAAATATTATTCAGCAGGAGAGCCAATTGCTTATATTGGTAATAAAATTCAAAAATAACATCTATTTTACTGCATGACACTCCATATTGTGAAATGAGTTTGCAGTCTGACATTCTTAATGATCATAAAGGTCACTTCAAACACCTCTCAGCTTTTGACGGGCATGTACAGGAGGATGCCCCGGCTGCAATGTGTACACACAGCAATACCCAGGCTGGGCCTATATCTTGTCCTCACCAGGCCTTAGGGATTCAGGCTGAACATGCAAGGACTCTAAAGCACTTCCAGCCTCACTAGGAGGCTCGGCTACATACTCTCACCTCAGGCGCCAGGAACTCCATCAGATACCCACCAGTGAGTTGTGGATGTGGAAGGATGTGATCTTTGAATATGGAGTGAGAAGCTTTGGTCCAGGTTAAGGAGAACACTTAGGTTGTGCATGAACAGATGGCAAAGCCAGTATTTATTACCATCCCTAAATCCCTAATTGCTCGAGGTGGTGGTGGTGAACTGCCTTCTTGAACAACTGCAGTCTGTGTGGTGAAGGTACTCGCACAGTACTGTTAGGGAGGGAGTTTTAAAAAATACACTGGCATTTATATAGCGTCTTTCATGACCACTGGATGTCCCAAAGCACTTTAGAGTCAATGAAGTACTTTCGAAGTGTATTCACTGTTGTAATGTAGGAACTGCAGCAGTTAATTTGTACACAGCAAGCTATCATAAACTACAATGTGATAATGACCAGATAATCTATTCTTTGTGATATTGATTGAGGAATAATATTGGCCAGGACACCAGGGATAACTCCGCTGCTCTTCTTTGAAATGATACAAACTGAGTGCTCCAGGATTTTGACCCAGTGAGCAGCCTGGGAACAGGATGCAGTTCAGAGAAAGGTGTAGCATTTTAGGTAGGAGCCCATTAAGGTGACCTCAGCTTTCCCAGTGTTCAACTCATCCAGAACATCCAACTGAATGGATAGACTGGTTTCTCATCTGAAGGTGCCAGCTCAGTTCCAATCCTCCATCAGTACTGCACTGGAGTATCATCTTGGGTTAGGAGCTCAAACTTTTGCTATTGGATTGCAGTCACAATTGTCTAATCCAGAAGCGAGCATGCAAGCAACTGAGCCAAGTGAACACACTTTAGCAACCGGAGGAAAACACCCCTGCCTGTCTTTCATCAGAAAGACCTTTGTCCTAATGATATGAGATAGATGGAATTGAGAACACTAGGCAAAAATGTAATATTAATTGGATACTCTGGCTACTTCCCTATGCTCTACAGCTTCTAGAAGCTTCCACAAATGAGGTTACCAGGATTATAGATGGCTGGCTTACATTGTCTGCCTTGACTCAGTGGGATAACACTTCCACTGCTGGGTCACCCCAGAGACTTGAGCACATAATCTAGGCCGACACTTCCGTGCAGTACAGAGGGAATGCTGCACAGTTGGAGGTAGGTGAGACACTAAACTCAGGCCCTCTGATGTAAAACACCTCATCGTATTATTCAAAGAAGAGCAGGGGAGTTCTCCCAAGCGTCCTGGTCAATACTTACCTCTCAGCCAACATCACTAAAACAGATTATCTGCTCACATACCTCATTACTGTTTGTGGGAGCTTGCTGTGCAAAATTGGCTGTCACAGTTCTGGCATTTTTTTTGATTCATTCATGGGATGTAGGCGTCGCTGGCCAGGCCAGCATTTATTGCCCATCCCTAATTGCCCTCGAGAAGGTGGTGGTGGGTTGCCTTCTTGAACCGCTGCCGTCCATGTGAGGTAGGTACACCCACAGTGCTGCTAGGAAGGGAGTTACAGGCTTTTGACCCAGCGACAGTGAAAGAATGGCGATATAGTTCCAAGTTAGGATGGTGTGTGACTTGGAGGGGAACTTGCAGGTGATGGTATTCCCATGCATTTGCTGCCCTTGTCCTTCTAGTTGGTAGAGGTCGCAGGTTTGGAAGGTGCTGTCTAAGGAGCCTTGGTGCGTTACTGCAATGCATCTTGTAGATGGTACACACTGCTGCTACTTGCGTCGGTGGTGGAGGGAGTGAATATTTGTGGATGGGGTGCCAATCAAGTGGACTGCTTTGTCCTGGATGGTGTCGAGCTTCTTGAGTGTTGTTGGAGCTGTATCCATCCAGGCAAGTAGACAGTATTCCATCACACTCCTGACTTGTGCCTTGTAGATGGTGGACAGGCTTTGGGGAGTCAGGAGGTGAGTTACTCCCCGCAGGATTCCTAGCCTCTGACCTGCTCTTGTAGCCACGGGTATTTATATGGCTACTCCAGTTCAGTTTCTGGTCAATGGTAGCCCCAAGGATGTTAATAGTGGGGGATTCAGCAATGGTAATGCCATTGAATGTCAAGGGGAGATGGTTAAATTCTCTCTTGTTGGAGATAGTCATTGCCTGGCATTTTTGTGGTGCAAATGTTACTTGCCACTTATCAGCACAAGCCTGGATATTGTCCAGGTCTTGCTTCATTTCTACACGGACTGCTTCAGTATCTGAGGATTCACGAATGGTGCTGAACATTGTGCAATCATCAGCGAACATCCCCACTTCTGACCTTATGATTGAAGGAAGGTCATTGATAAAGCAGCTGAAGATAGTTGGGCCTAGGACACTACCTTGAGGAACTCCTGCAGTGATGTCCTGGAGCTCAGATGTTCGACCTCCAACAACCACAACCATCTTCCTTTGCGCTAGATATGACTCCAGCCAGCAGAGGGTTTTCCCAGATTCCCATTGACCTTAGTTTTGCTAGGGCTCCTTATTGCCTTACTCAGTCAAATGTTGCCTTGATGTCAAAGGCAGTCACTCTCACCTCACCTCTTGAGTTCCGCTCTTTTGTCCATGTTTGAACCAAGGCTGTAATGAGGTCAGGAGCCGAGTGGCCCTGGCGGAGCCCAAACTGAGCATCACTGAGCAGGTTATTGATAAGCAATTGTCGCTTGGTGACACTGTTGACAACACCTTCCATCACTTTACTGATGATTGAGAGTAGGCTGATGGGCGGTAATTGGCCGGGTTGGACTTGTCCTGCTTTTTGTGTACAGGACATACCTGGGGCAATTTTCCACATTGCAGGGTAGATGCCAGTGTTGTAGCTGTACTGGAACAGCTTGGCTAGGGGCGCGGCAAGTTCTGGAGCACAGGTCTTCAGTACTATTGCCGGAATGTTGTCAGGGCCCATAGCCTTTGCAGTATCCAGTGCCTTCAGTCGATTCTTGATATCACGCGGAGTGAATCGAATTGGCTGAAGTCTGGCATCTGTGATGCTGGGGACTTCAGGAGGAGGCTGAGATGGATCATCAACTCTGCACTTCTGACTGAAGATTGTTGCAAATGCTTCAGCCTTATCTTTTGCACTGATGTGCTGGGCTCCCCCATCATTGAAGATGGGGATATTTGTGGAGCCACCTCCTCCTGTTTGTTGTTTAATTGTCCACCACCATTCATGGCTGGATGTGGCAGGACTGCATTATGACCATGATGACTACACTTCAAAAGTACTTCATTAGCTGTAAAGCGCTTTGCGAAGTTCTGGAGGTAATGAAAGGTGTCATATAAATGCAAGTTCTTTCTCCCTTTCCTGCATAGAAATAATTTTATGGCATAGTCCATAAATAAAGGCAGAGAGATGCTGTGCTAGAGACAAGGATTTTCAATGAAGTTTTCCATCCAAACCTAGTCTCTTTTCCCAGACACTAATGCATTTATGAGGATTTGACGTTTAATGCCTAATCAGACACTGGTTTATTAAATTGCCTCAAAGTAGGATATTAAAACTCACTGGTGATGTATGCTGGTTTGAAGCTTCTTAGCGCTATTTATAGCAACCGAAATCCTTGGATTATTCAGAACGATTGTTGGCAAAAATTAAAATGTGGGTAAGTAAGAATAGCAGCATCAGCAGAATGCCACAGCATCCTATTTCCAACCCAATTGTGAATACACTTTTTATCAGTTAATGTGTAGTTAATGCAAAATAAACTTCCTTCATAAATAATGCTGATTGCACAAATTTTAAAATTATTTTCTCCCCCTGCTTTTTTATCCAGGAAGAATTGCAGACCTACGCTCTGTTACAATGGGTTCTGTCGGCACAGAAAGTGTTTGGCAAAAACTCTCCATTTATTACAAAGATGCAGTGTTGGCGTAGAACACTCTGAAATGTGCCTGTTACCAGAACAAAAAGCACACACTGTTCTTCCCACTTCTGTGCTGCACCTGACCTGGAAGTGCTTGATGGGGCAGTATCGAGGGAGCTTTACTCCGTACCCAACAGGTGTTGTACCTGCCCTGGGCAGTGCAGTAGAATCTGTTCTCTCTATCTAATGCTGTACATGAGCTGGGAGTGTTTAATGGCGAGAGGAGAGTGTGTATGTCAAACGTACAGCCCAGGATCTGAATTCGACATCTGGAACAGTTTCAGATTGGAATTTCTTGTGTAAAATCCTGACAGCTGATCAGCCCCTCGCTGTATTGGCCATGCAGCCACAGCAAACTCTGGGTAATAATCCATTATTCCCCGAGCCTCCGCTGACAGTTGATTTATTTTTGTGAAATGTTCTTTTATTGACAGTGCAATTAACCAATGAGAAGCTGCTGATGATACTGTGTTAGCCTGGAGTAAGCAACAGATGGATCATTCCGCCCAATCACCATTAAGGGAGGTGGTTCCTGAGTACAACAGGCTGCAGGATGCCAGGCAACGGGCGAGTTGGTCAAGGTGGTACAATGAGCCTGTCACTGAGGGGGGTGCTCTGTGCTGCCTGGGGTTTTAGCACTGGAGCAGTCAATAAAGGACCTTCACAGAGTGCTGTTGCTAAGGGAAATCCTGCAGTACCAGCAGTGGATTGCTGGTTTCCCAGAGGTTGCTTTCCCAACTTTTGCCAAATTAACGGCTGTACCCCTCCGATTGTGAAGGACAGCTGGGAAGGATGGGGAGTGCAGCAAATCGGGAAGGTGTTTATCAATCCAGAGGTAACATACAGTAGTGTCCCCTGGGGGTCGGTGGTGTCGCCTAGAGGTCAGAATTAGGGGTCCCACAGATTAGTCAAGCAACAGCCTGACATAGTCATACTTAGAGAATCATACTTTGCAGACAAGGTCCCAGATACTGCCATCACCATCCCCGGGCATGTCCTGTCCCACCAGCAGGATAGACCCAGCAGAGGTGGCAGAACAGTGGTATACAGTCGGGAGGGAGTTGCCCTGGGAGTCCTCAACAGCGATTCTGGACCCCATGAAGTCTCATGGCATCAGGTCAAACATGGGCAAGGAAACTTCTTGCTGATTACCACCTACCGCCCTCCTTCAGCTGATGAGTCAGTACTCCTCCATGTTAAACACCACTTGGAGGAAGCACTGAGGGTGGCAAGGGCGCAGAATGTACTCTGGGTGGGGGACTTCGATGTCCATCACCAAGAGTGGCGCGGTGGCACCACTGTTGACTAAGCTGGCCAAGTCCTAAAGGACATAGCTGCTGGACTGGGTCTGCAACAGGTGGTGAGGGAACCAACAAGAGGGAAAAACATACTTGACCTCGGCCTCACCAATCTGCCTGGCGCAGATGCATCTGTCCATGACAGTATTGGTAGGAGTGACCACTGCACAGTCCTTGTGGAGAGAAAGTCCCGCCTTCACATTGAGGATACCCTCCATAGTGTTGTGTGGCACTATCACCGTGCTAAATGGGATAGATTTCGAACAGATCAAGCAATGCAAAACTGGGCATCCATGAGGCGCTGTGGGCCATCAGCAGCAGCAGAATTGTACTCAACCACAATCTGAAACCTCATGGCCCAGCGTATCCCCCACTCTACCATCACCATTAAGCCAGGAGACCAACCCTGGTTCAATTAAGAGTGCAGGAGGGCATGCCAGGAGCAGCACCAGGCATACCTCAAAATGAGGTGTCAACCTGGGGAAGCTATAACACAGGACTTCTTGCATGCCAAACTGTGTAAGCAGCATGCGATAGAGCTAAGCGATCCCATAACCAATGGATCAGATCTAAGCTCTGCAGTCCTGCCACAACCAGCCATGAACGGTGGTGGACAATTAAACAACTAACTGGAAGAGCTGGCTCCACAAATATCCGCATTCTCAATGATGGGGGAGCCCAGCACATCAGTGCAAAAGATAAGGCTGAAGCATTTGCAACAATCTTCAGTCAGAAGTGCAGAGTTGATGATCCATCTCAGCCTCCTCCTGAAGTCCCCAGCATCACAGATGCCAGACTTCAGCCAATTCGATTCACTCCGCGTGATATCAAGAATTGACTGAAGGCACTGGATACTGCAAAGGCTATGGGCCCTGACAACATTCTGGCAATAGTACTGAAGACCTGGGCTCCAGAAATTGCCGCGCCCCTAGCCAAGCTGTTCCAGTACAGCTACAACACTGGCATCTACCCTGCAATGTGGAAAATTGCCCAGGTATGTCCTGTACACAAAAACAGGACAAATCCAACCCGACCAATTACTGCCCCATCAGTCTACTCTCAATCATCAGTAAAGTGATGGAAGGTGTCATCAACAGTGCCATCAAGCGGCACTTGCTTATCAATAACCTGCTCAGTGACGCTCAGTTTGGTTCCACCAGGGCAACTCAGCACCTGACCTCATTACAGCGTTGGTTCAAACATGGACAAAAGAGGTGAGGTGAGAGTGACTGCCCTTGACATCAAGGCAGCATTTGACTGAGTATGGCATCAAGAAATCCTAGCAAAACTGGAGTCAATGGGAATCGGGGAGAAAACTCTCCGCTGGTTGGAGTCGTACCTAGCACAAAGGAAGATGGTTGTGGTTGTTGGAGGTCAATCATCTGAGCTCCAGGACATCACTGCAGGAGTTCCTCAAGGTAGTGTCCTAGGCCCAACCATCTTCAGCTGCTTCATCAATGACCTTCCTTCAATCATAAGATCAGAAGTGGGGATGTTCGCTGATGATTGCACAATGTTCAGCACCATTCGTGAATCCTCAGATACTGAAGCAGTCCGTGTAGAAATGCAGCAAGAACTGGCCAACATCCAAGCTTGGGCTGATAAGTGGCAAGTAACATTCGTGCCACAAAAATGCCAGGCAATAACTATCTCCAACAAGAGAGAATTTAACCATCTCCCCTTGACATTCAATGGCATCACCATCGCTGAATCCCCCACTATCAACATCCTAGGGGCTACCATTGACCAGAAACTGAACTGGAGTAGCCATATAAATACTGTGGTTACAAAAGCAGGTCAGAGGCTAGGAATCCTGCAGGGAGTAACTCACCTCCTGACTCCCCAAAATCTGGCCACCATCTACAAGGCAGCCCACTTGATTGGCACCCCTTGAGAGTGTGATGGAATACTCTCCACTTGCCTGGATGGGTGCAGCTCTAACAACACTCAAGAAGCTCGACACCATCCAGGACAAAGCAGCCCACTTGATTGGCACCCCATCCACCACATTCAACATTCACTCCCTCTAACACCAACGCACAGTGGCAGAAGTGTGTACCATCTACAAGATGCACTGCAGCAACGCACCAAGGCTCCTTAGATAGCACCTTCCAAACCCGCGACCTCTATCAACTAGAAGGACAAGGGCAGCAAATGCATGGGAACACCACCACCTGCAAGTTCTCCTCCAAGTCACACACCATTCTGACTTGGAACTATATCGCTATTCCTTTACTGTCGCTGGGTCAAAATCCTGGAACTCCCTTCCTAACAGCACTGCGGGTATACCTACCTCACATGGACTGCAGCAGTTCAGAAGGCAGCTCACCACCACCTTCACAAGGGCAATTAGGGACGGGCAATAAATGCTGGCCTGGCCAGCGATGCCCACATCCCATGAATGAATAAACAAACCAAATTAGGGCTATCGCTCTTTTTGATGCACCTTTCCCTTCCAAAAGGGAATTGGTCTTTGAAAAGGAAAATATTTGCACGGCTTTGCATAAAGAACAGGGGGAGTGGGACTAATTGTATAGCTCTTTCAAAGAGTTGGCACAGACACAATGGGCCGAATAGCCTCTTTCTACGCTGTACAAATCTGCAGCAGGAATTTACACAACCATTTTGCATATTCATCCATTTTTCTGGGGAGGTGTTAACCTAAGTGGACTGCAGTAAGATTAGTGATATGGGGCACCTCAACTTTCAAAAGGCTTTTTAGCAAAGTTCCACATGAAAGGCTGTCCATTAAACTCACAGCTAAGAGATTCAGGGTAAACCATAGCAATTGATGGAGGAACTGGTTGAAGGGCAGGAAACAATGAGTACTATTTAAAGGAAGTCCTTTAAAGCAGAGGGGAGTAACAAGTGGGATACACTGGGTCTCAATTCCAGGACCACTGCTGATTCTACTGAAAGGGCAGTCACAGCCAGAGCAACAGAGTTAAGATAATTGGCAAAAGAACCAGAGGGGAGACGAGGAGAATTTTTTTCTAAAAACACAATGATTTGTTTTGATCTGGAATTCACTGTCTGTAAGGGCGGTGAAAGGTAGATTCACTAGTAACCTTCAAGAAGTGAATTAGATTATATAATCAAAAAGGATAAATTTGTAGGGCTATTTTGTAGCTCTTTCAAAGAGCCAGCATAGGCACAAGAGGCTGAATAGTCTTTCACTGGGCTGTATTATTCTAAATCCTGGAATGGGTCTTGAACCCAGAGCCTTCTGAGAGAGAAGTGGAATAACTACCCACTGCACCACAGCTGACACTGAGCAGTTGGTGCCAGTTCCATTTGACTCCACTACTGGCTGAGCCATGAGTCTAAGATGAAACCAGCGTTCTTATCCCATTCCCTAGGTCTGTTCTATCGCTGTGTTGAGATTTACCTGTGTAAGGACTCTCCATCTCTACTTGTGTTAGACCAAAACAGAAACTGTCAACTGCCACAGCGAGGGCCTGGGCGAAGTTTGCATCCATGAGGAAGGAGCCATCGGAGGAGCTGACCATGCTGCAGCGGGCACTGGTGAAATTGTCCTCGGAGACCGAGCCCCAGCCATTGGCCAACGATCCGGCGAGGCTGCTCTCACATTCACTGAGGCTGGAGGTCGGAGTGTGGCAGAGTCTGTGGAAGAACCTGTGCGAGTTCACGCGGGCCACCTCCACATCCAGGTCATCATCCTCATCATCATAGTCTGCAGCATCCGTTTCCAGGTCAGAGGGCAGCGGCCCGCAGATGTACCCATACGTGTGGGGAGGCGAGAAAGGTCTTTGAAAAGAGGACAAGCTGCCTGTAAAGTGCCTGTAAAGAAAAAAAATAATTCCCATCACAAGGAGCTTCCTTTACAAACAACACTAACTTGCATTTATATACCGCCTTTAACATATTAAAATGTTCCAAGATGCCTCGCAGCACAGATAGAGGACAGAATGTGGCACCAAACCACATAAGAATAGTTGAGCAAAAACTTGGTCACAGGGAGTTTTAAGAAGTGTCTTGAAGGAAGAGAGAGATGGAGAGGCAGAGAGGTTTAGGCAGGGAATTCCTGATCTTAGGGCCGAGACAGCTGAAGGCATGGCCACCAAGGTTGGGTGAAGGGAATCGGCGGGAATGCAAGAAGCCAGAATTGGAGGAGATTGGAGATCTAGAGGGTTATAGGATAGGAGGAGGTTACAGAAATAGGGAAGGGTGAAGCCATGGAGGGAGCTGAACACAGGCTAAGAATTTTAAAATTGAGACGGTTCCAAACCAGAACCCAATGTGGGTCAGCAAGCTCAGGGGTGATGGGTGAGCAGGACTTGGTATGAGTTAGGACACAAGCAGCAGAGTTTTGATTGAGCTGAAGTTTAGGGAAGATGGGAGACCATCCAGTAGAGCATTGCAATAATTGTACCTGAAGGTAATGAAGGCATAGACAAGAGCTGATGAGCTGAAGCGGGGCAGAGACAAGTGAGGTGAAAGTAGGCAGTCTTTAGCAAAGGAGTCTCAGGAATTCCTCACACCTCAAGTTGTCGCCTTTCTTCTCCTGCGCGTACTGGAATATGGCTTTGCGATGCCAGCTGCTCTCCAGTGTTTCACTCCAAGCGCCATTATTAAGGTGCAAGTCTTAACACTGGAGCATCGACAAGCTCCTCGAATACAAGGGGCGCATTGCAGCATATCCCCTTCCAAAGTCCACATACAAACATTTTCTAGCAGGACTAACTGAAGAGTGGAGACCAAACTAGTTTCTCTCCTCCCTAGCCCTGGGGGCCCTATACCAAATTAGCATAGGAACATGAGTAGGACATTCGGCCCCTTGAGCCTGTTCCTTCATTCAATTAGATCATGACATCAACACCACAATCTGAAAGAAAAAAAACTTGCCATTTATATCGCACTTTTCACATCTTCAGGATGTTCCAAAGCCAATGAAGTACCTTTGAAGTGTAATTGCTATTGTACTATAGGAAACGCAGCAGCCAATTTGTGCTCAGCAAGGTCCCACAAATAGCTGTGAGGTAATGACCAGATAATCTTTTTTAGTTATATTGGTTGAAGGATAAATATTGGTCAGGGCATCGGGGAGAACTTCCCTGCTCTTGTCCAACCTAGGGCCATGGGATGGTCTGCATATTCCTGAGAAAGTAAACAGGACCTCAGTTTAATGCCTCATCTGAAAACCTGCACCTCTGACAGTGCAGCACTCCCTCAATAACTGTACTCAGCTGTCTGAACACTGTCCAGGAATCAAACCTGGTACCTTCCTAGTCTGTATGGCTCAATGCAACACCTGGCAGTGCTTTTACCAACCGAGTTATATGTACAACTCTGAAAATTTAAATTAAAATATTAAACATACAAGTTATTTGCGGTGACATACCAAAGGCACACTGAAATAGCCTGTTTGTTGGATTGCCTAATTCCAAAATAGCTCCCTTAGGAAAAAGCGGCTTAAGAAAATATTATCCTCCTCCAAAAACAACTGCACTCAGATTATGGAGGGCTGTCTGTGTTAATTGTATATTAATTGTGTTTAATTGTATACAGGTGGTGGGCACTAATTATGCATTTACTTGAGCCCCTATAAATAGACACAGACTAAAACTGTGGTTTTTGGGTTAGGCGATGTATGATTGCAATGTGTAACTCTGTAAATATATATAAAAGTGTGTAAAGATTGGCTCCAGTTCTATCCTTCAGCAACTTCCCATCAATTTCTGTGATTGACAGTGTACCCGTCAAAAACAATCCCTCTATCTCTCCATTCATTTTACTCCCTCCATGCCCTCCCACCCTTCGATTTGTTCCATCGGTGCTTAAAGGTCTTTGTTGTTAAGCATATTATTCAGTCTGTGCCCGTTTGTCCCATTTAAGTAACTTGCTTCTGAAAAAAAATCACCTAAAATCTACAGATCTCCTTTTTGTAACAAAGAATTCAGGTCTGCCGCAGAATTTCAAATAATGGCAACAATTGCTACAATTTTGAATTTCTGATTTGATCTCTTAAGTTTCATCCTCAGGCACTGGATCATTATGGGAGCAGAGCATTGGTATAGTCCACATACATGTAGAGTGAGTGAGCTTAGTGAATCAGAGGATTCAAATGTTCTGTGCTCCAGGAATAATGGCAAATGAGCTGTTTCCCTACAGTGGTGCCCTGGTCCAATGAGTACCTTAGAGGCAGAACGTTGTGGGTTCAAGTCCCACTGTCAGCAATTCGGGGACATCATGTAGGTTGACACTCCATTCGTTGGAAGGTACTGTTTTTTTGAATGAGGCATTAAACCTATCTGTCCTCTCAGGTGGACATAAAAAATCCCACAGCACTATTTGAAAAAGAGCAGAGGAGTCCTTCCAGGTGTCCTGGCCAATATTTATCCCTCAACCAACATCATTAAACAGATGACTTGGTCATTAACACATTGCTGTTTGTGCGAGACTGCTGAGAGCAAATTAACGACTGTATTTCCCTACATTACAACAGTGAGTACACTTCAAAAAGTATTTATTGTTTGTCAATTTCTTTGGGGCAACCTGGGAAGGTATTGCGAAAGGCGCTACTTAATTACATTTTGTTGGAGGATGAGAAATGTTAATGCGCTGATTTAACTGTAAATGCAAAGGCAAGCTAATTTCAGCAACCCAAGTGAAGTAATCGTCACATTGTTAGTGACATTACATAGAATATACCTCAAATTGGAGTTGAGTCAGATGATCAGCCACGATCGTATTGAATGGCGGATCAGGCTCAAGGGGCCATATGATCTACTCCCGCTCTTATTTCTTATGTTCTTATACAGCACAGAAACAGGTCACTCAGTCCAACTGGTCTATGCCGCTGTTTCTTCTCCATACAAGCCTCCTCTTGCCCTACTTCATTTGAATCCATCAGTATATCCTTGCATTCCTTCCTCCTTGATGTGTTCATCTAACTTCCCCTTAAATGCATCAATGCCATTCGCCTCAATTATTCCTAGTGGCAGCAAGTTCCACATTAGAGTCATAGGGTAAAAGCCTGCTACCGGACCCAAACCCGACGACGTGTGTCGGGTTCAGGTCGGGTCGGGTCACTCTTCCAGGTCCAGTTTTCGAGCTCGGGTCGGGTAGGGCCGGGTCCAGGTCGGGCTGGACACACACAGTAAGAAGCGTTAAAAGTAAAAAACCTACCTGAGCTGCGAGTCCGGAACGTCAAAGAGGGAAACTCTGAGTCTGTGCAGTGAGCAAGTGAGCATCTCTATGACGTCATCACGCTTATGCTACAACGTCCTGAAGACTGGGAGTCGCAAGGCAGGTAAAGGGAACATTCTGGTGGTCGGGACGGGCGCGGGAAAAAAGTGGAGGGACTCAGGCCGGGTCTGGTTCGGGTCCGATGTGGATCTGTCAGGTTCGGGTCAGATTTTTTTCCCCTGAGCTGAGCAAGCCTTTTATCATAGGGTCATTACAACACAGGAGGTCATTCAGCCCATCAAGTCCGTGTCGGCTTTCTATAGAGCAACCCAGTCAGTCCCATTCCCCTTTTCGTTCCCTACCTTTATTTCCCTCAAGTGCCTATCCAATTTCCTTTTCTTACCACTCTTTGGGTTCATCTTAAGTTCCCTACTGGATTTTATTGGTGACCGCCTTATATTCATTGGCCTACCGCACAAGTGGAAACATCTTATCTACATCTACCCTATCAAAGCCCTTCATAATTTTTAAGACCTGTGTTCAGTCACCTCTCAGGCTTATCTTTGCTAGACATGTTTAGTGGAAAGTAACAGAGAATTTAGGAAACTCATGAAGACTCCTCCTCAAACCTTAGGTTACCCTCGTCAGTCAGCTCCAGGTGCTGAGCTATTTGCTCTGGCCGGAGGCCATCTTCAGTGTCATCGTTTGCTGACAGTGAGAGGGTGGCAGTGGACAGTCGGCTGTAGCATGTGGTCTGATAAGACATCTCGTCATCTCCCGGAGGAGAGCAGCTTTCCACCCTTGTTGTTCCTGGTGAGACTGTGCTTGATTCTGAAAGCTTTGTAGATTTGTTTGGCCTGAAAAAAAACACAAATACCAGTGAGCCATTTCTTTCAATCTTGCCCTTCCTGAAGAGCCTCCTGCTGAGGAATGGGTGCCTGTAGCCCTCATAGGAAGACAGGAACAGCAGTAAGGCTTCCTAAACCTCTCCGCCTCTAGCTCTCTCTCCTTTAAGAATCTTATTAAAACCTAACTAACTGAGCAAGTTTTTGGCCAACTGTCCTAATATCTCCTTATATGGCTTGGTGTCAAACTTTGTTTAATAACGTTCCTGTGATGTACCTTGAGACATTTTAATACATTAAGACAGTATATAAATACAAGCTGTTGTTATTCAGTCCCTCAATCCTCTTCTCTTGTTCAGATAGGTCATCGCTGATCTGTACCTCATTTACCTGCCTTTCTTTCAAAGCAATTGATAGCCTTATCTAACAAACAATTATTGATCTCAGTCTTGAAAATTCAATTGACCCCAGCTTCCACAGTCTTTTGGAGACAGTGGAGTGCTAATGGAGGGGTGGGTGGGGTGTCGTTCCAGATTTCCACTACCCTTTGTGTGAAAATGTGCTGCCTGATTCTGGATGCCCCACCAGAGGAAAGCTATCCTGTTTCTTGCCTGATTTCCATCCACATATAAATCAAGGTGGCGAGTGTCAGCAGAATATTTGAATGGTGAGCACACACACAGAAGCCAAGTCCATTGCTATTCTCACCAGGGATTGGCACCAACATGTTGTACTACTGACATTTGACAAAATTATTGGACTCAGCCATGGACATAGGGGCAATTAATCGTATATAAAGTTTATAGCCAACCTAATGCCAACAAAACATAGTCTAATTCTGGGGAATGAAGCCGAACAGGTGGTTGTTGTGTTGGTGGGGGAGCATTTTGGTGATAGCGACCACAACATGGTACAATTTAAGCTTTTTATGGAGAAAGAAATAGACAAGTGGCGAAAAAAGGTTTTGGATTGGGGGAGAGCGAATTTTAGTAAAATAAGGCAGGATCTGGCCAAGGTAGACTGGAAAGAGTTACTTGTCGGGAAACCTACAGAAGAGCAGTGGGAGGCATTCAAAAAGGAAATGGGGAGGGTACAGGCCCAACATGTTCCCTCTAGGGTAATATGTAGGAGCAACAAGCCCAGAGAACCATGGATGACAGAAACATTCAGGGTACGATGAGTAAGAAAAGAGAGGCTTTTAGCAAATACAAAGAGAGCAAATCAATGGAAGCATTAGTGGAGTACAGAAAGTGTAGGATGGAGCTTAAGAAAGCAATTAGGAGAGCAAAGAGGGGACATGAGAAATCTCTGGCTGGTAAAAGTAGGGAAAATCCCAAGATATTCTATATCAATGGGAAGAGGATAACCAGGGAAAGAGTAGGACCATTAGGGACCAAGGGGGAAATCTGTGGGTGGAGCCAGAGGACATTGGTAGGGTGTTGAATGAATACTTCACATCTGTTTTCACCCAAGAGAATGAGGAAGTAGATATGGAACTCAGAGACTGTGAGGTTCTTGAGCAAATTGTCATAGGGAGTGACAAGGTATTGGAGGTTTTGGCAGGCTTAAAAGTGGACAAATCTCCACGTCTGGATGATTTGTGTCCCAGTATGCTGTGGGAGGCGAGGGTGGAGATTGCAGGGGCTCCGACCCAAATTTTTCATTCCTCTCTACCCACCGGGGAGGTGCCAGAGGACTGGAGAACAACTAATGTGGTCCCACTATTTAAGAAAGGTTGTAGAGATAAGCCAGGGAACTATAGACCAGTGAGTCTCACGTCAGTGGTAGGGAAACTATTGGAGAAAATTCTGAAGGAGAGAACCTATCTCCACTCGGAGAGGCAAAATTTGATTAGGAATAGTTAGCATGGCTTTGTCAGAGGGAGGTCATGCGTAACAAATTTGATTGAATTTTTTGAGCATGTGACCAGGTGTGTAGATGAGGGTAGTGCAGTTGATGTAGTTTACATGGATTTCAGCAAAGCCTTGGACAAAGTCCCACATGGGAGACTTATCAAGAAAGCAAATGCACATGGGATACAGGGTAACTTGATAAGGTGGATTCAAAATTGGCTTAGCTGTAGGAGACAGAGAGTGATGACAGACGGCTGTTTTAGTGACTGGAAGCCAGTGTCCGGTGGCGTACCACAGGGATCTGTGCTGGGTCCCCTATTGTTTGTCATTTATATAAATGACATGGATGACTATGTGGGGGGTAGGATCAGTAAGTTCGTGGATGACACAAAGATTGGCCGAGTGGTTAACAATGAGGTTGAGTGTCTTGGGTTACAGGAAGATATAGACGGGATGTCAAATGGGCAGAAAAGTGGCAGATGGAATTTAACCCTGAAAAGTGTGAGGTGATACACTTTGGAAGGAGTAATGTGACATGGAAGTATTCAATGAATGGACTGACACTGGGAAGTTCCGAGGAACAAAGGGACCTTGGCGTGTTTGTCCATAGATCTCTGAAGGCAGAAGGGCAGGTTAATAGGGTGGTGAAAAAGGCATATGGGACACTTGCCTTTATCAATCGAGGCATAGATTACAAAAGAAGGGAGATCATGTTGGAGTTGTATAGAACTTTGGTAAGGCCACAGCTGGAGTACTGTGTGCAATTCTGGTCGCCACATTATAGGAAGGATGTGATTGCACTGGAGGGTGTGCAGAGGCGATTCACCAGGATGTTGCCTGGGATGGAACATTTAAGCTATGAAGAGAGGTTGGATAGACTTGGGTTGTTTTCGCTGGAGCAGAGAAGACTGAGGGGTGACCTGATCGAGGTGTACAAGATTATGAGGGGCATGGACAGGGTGGATAAGGAGCAGCTGTTCCCCTTAGTTGAAGGGTCAGTTACTAGGGGACACATGTTTAAGGTGAGGTGCAGGAGGTTTAAGGGGGATTTGAGGAAGAACTTTTTTACCCAGAGGGTGGTGACAGTCTGGAATGCACTGCCTGGGAGGGTGGTAGGGACGGGTTGCCTCACATCCTTTAAAAAGTACCTGGATGAGCACTTGGCACGTCATAGCATTCAAGGCTATGGGCCAAGTGCTGGCAAATGGGATTAGGTAGACAGGTCAGGTGTCTTTAATGCATTGGTGCAGACTCTGGGCCGAAGGGCCTCTTCTGCACTGTATTATTCTGTGATTCTGTGAATTTAAAACACATTTCACCCTATAAACAAAAGTAGCTAAGCATACAAACATCAATGGGGAGCAGCACAACTGTATTAGCTAGCTAGCAAATCAGTACGCAATATCAATGCAAATAATATTGTTGACAGAATAAAGCTAGCTACACCATGTGCTAACGCTGCATTAGCATGGAGTCAGCTAGCTAAACCATTACACAATATAAACCAGGAATGAGAAGTAACTTTATGTCATTCAACCAGTAAAATAGCAAATAACTTAGCACACTGGAAAAAGCGATTAGCCAGCTAATAACCATAAATTTAATTCATTTTAATTTTTAAAAAAAGAAATATTCTCTTTCCCAAGCTGGGTTGAACAACTTTTTTTTAAGAATTTGACGGCATGCTTTTTTTCACGGTAAGAAAAAAAAATGTGAAAATCGTGAACGTAGCTAACGCTTTGTCCGATTGGATAACAAAACTTCTTTGGTTCAGTATCAAGATTCCACAGTAACTATGGTTACTGTAGAATCTTAGCATCATTGTCAGTTTTCGGGGAGCAACAGAAGCCAAATCTGGCTGATCTGCATCG
The DNA here is from genome assembly GCF_036365525.1 of Heterodontus francisci. Taxonomy (NCBI): domain Eukaryota; kingdom Metazoa; phylum Chordata; class Chondrichthyes; order Heterodontiformes; family Heterodontidae; genus Heterodontus; species Heterodontus francisci. The sequence continues at coordinate 52,126,845 of NC_090392.1, read as the reverse complement.
CAATTGCTTGTAAGTTGTACATCTTTTGAATAAATTACCATGGATCTCGAAATTTTTACCATGGACCCTGGTGTTAGTGTACGGACATGTTGCCGAACCTTGATTCTCATCCAATACTTACACACCTAAAACCTCCAGTAATGGTCAATGGATAGGCATCAGAAGTGAGAGCCCAGGCTGATCTATCCCCTATCTAGCTCAGGCATGTTGGAGCAAATTATAGTACCATCACTACCCTTTCCCCTTTAACCTCTAATGGTGACAGAGCGGAGATGCCAGTGTTTCCTGAGAAGTATCTATCCTCCCCCATTATTCTTTAATATCGAACAGACCTTACCTTTTCTCTGTGCCCTGGACTTGCCCAGGTTCCTCTACAGGGAGAGGTGGAGGAGGTGGGAGAGCATCCACCAGTCTAAGTCCGAAACTGTGATGTTGGATCTTTGGAGAACAGAAAGTCTTCATCACCTTCTTCCCATCACCTGCCCATGAGACATCGAGGTTAGAAACACAGGGCAGGAGCAATGGCATTTCAAGATCAATCCAAGCATAACTTTTCAGCTTGTTCCTCCCATTGTAATGTACAGGCCCAGTTGACATAATGTCACTTCCTTGGTGATGTTCCTACCTGCCGTGTAGGATGACAACACAACTTTACAACGTTAATGCCAGGCTAAATACTGAAGAGCATTTTCAAATCACACAAAGCTGAGACAAAAACTGTGTAGTATAAATACACTATACTATCCTGGAGTAAAAGGCAAAAATAATGACACCTTCAAAAGAAACAAATAATCTCCATTCACATTTCTAAGCTGTGAAATTCTCTCCCTACACCTCTCTACATTGCTTTCCTTCTTTAAGACACTCCTTAAAAGGTACATCTTTGACCAAGCTTCTAGTCATATGACCTAATATCTCCTTATGCGGCTTGGTGTCATATTTTGTTTTATAATGCTCCTGTAAAGCGCCTTGGGATATTTTATTACATTAAAATGTGCGATATAAATATAAGTTATTGTTATTATATAGTGACTTCCATGACCTCAGGACATTGGCTATCTGTGGAGTCCACATCTCACAACCTCAGGATGTCCCAAAGCACTTTTGAGTCAATGACTTTTTAAAGTGTAGTCGCTGTTATAAAGGTAGGAAACATGGCAGCCAATGGGCTGAATTTGGAGGCGGGGGGGGGGGGGGGGGTCCACAGAATTCCGACGGGAGGCAGGGGCGGAGCCCGTTGCCTTCCCGGCACACCAGAATTTAGTCGGTGGCGGGATAGGCCAACAACAGTCTTCCCGCTGAGAGGCCCTCAAGTGACCTATTACCGACCACTTAAGGGCCTGTTCAGCGGCTGGGAATTACCAGTGGTGGGGAGGGCCTCTGCCGCGCGGGGATGTGACCAGTAAAACGAGGCGACCTCCCAGTGGGCTTAGTAATACCGACAGTGACGGCACCTTCTGGTGGCGCTGCCAGTAATACTGAGCTACCGGCCCTCTGAGTCGCTGGCTGCTCTTGGAGGCTGGATCCCCGTCTTTACAGGGATGGGGATCCCGGTGCCAGGCACTTAAGGGCCTGAGCGCATTAAATCATGCTGGGGGTTCCGAAAGGCCAAGACAGGATTCCCCTCGCCTTTTCAGCCCAGCGTCAGGAGCCCCACCGGCATAACAAAATCCAGCCTAATGTGTACACAGCAAGCTCCTACAAATTGCAATGTGATAACGGCCAGATAATCTGTTTTGGTGATGATGGTTGAGGAATAAATATTGCTCAGGAAAGAACCTGCCCCCCACCCCTCCACCCTCCACCCCCACTCTTTTCCAGATATTAACCTAGGATCTTTTACATCCACATGAGAAGGCTAATGGGGCCTTGGTTTAATGTCTCATCCAAAAAGCAGCAACCCCTGTACTGGACTGAGATCAGCCTAGATTTTCCACCCAAATCTCTGGACTGGGACTTAAGATCCAAACCTTCTGACTCAGAGGCAAAAGTACTAGCAACTAAGCTTGTAAATAGACACAATTATATTCTTGAATGTCTTGAAGCTGCTGACTACAGTGAACTCCATTCCATTTACATTGCTGAGCACGGTCCACAGCACCATAGCAACCAACAAATGATTGGGAAGTCCATTCAGTCTAGTATGTGCCAGGCAAACCATTGGCCAGAACAGATGGTGGCATGTTTCTATTTGCCATCTTTCGAGACCACACATCAATGCAGTAAAACCTCATATCTTACAGCATCGACACCAGATTTGGGGTTGGTGCAAATGGCAGTGTTATCATGGAAAGGAGCACTTAAGAGGAGAGTTAATAGCTTCATCTGTCTGTCTGGAATGATTAATTCCCTGTTTGTATGCATATTAAAATAAATCTCTTGTTTTGTGGAGTTTTTGATTTGATCTGATCACAATATAATGATACAGTAACCTATAAATCTTTATTGTTCTACATATAGTCCTATATATCATAATAACCATATACTCCAAGTACTTTATAACTATACAACTATATGCTTCATACATAACTATATACTGCTCTATGTATGGTCCTATATTAAATGCTGCATTAAAAACAAATTATACTATATACTGCCCCTTACAATGTATATACTGTTCTACATGCTGCTCTCAACACCATATATTGCTATATACTATATATACTGTGGGTAGAGTTTCTGCTTTGGTACAATCAGTGACTCCAACACAAATTACTCCCAAAATCGTGCCTATTCTATAAAGTGTCTTCCCCTCCCCCAGCCCATGTTTGTGCCCAACTCATTTGCATATCACCAAAAACAAAATCTGCCATGAACCAGTGCAATCAGGTGGCATTTTAAAACAATGTAAACACATTAAATTTGCTTTAAAAGAATTCCTTAATATATTTAAGAATGGTAACTTGGTGCAGTTTGATTAATTCAGCTGAAAATGGGTTGGTAGTACAAAACCTGATTATTGCTGAAAAAAAGACAGACATGCTGTCGAAGGTTTTCACCTTGCACTCCTCAGGACAGACGCAAGCATGCCAAATTTCAAAGCAAGCAACTATTTATACTGCATGAGGAAAGGGTGCTCATTGGTTGGCATTTCATGGCGTTGCCATGGGGAATGCACCAGGGAACTATTGTCCCCCCACAGCTTGAGTTTAATTCAAAAAAGGCACAAAGTCCGGACATGTTCCTTTTGCCTGCAAGGGACAGGTCGCTGCATATGAATATATGTAGCTTCTAGCAAGTGTAAATGAGCCACATTGCGAGCCCGACTGACAATCTTAAAGTGGTTGTTAGTGTAATTCTTAGCACACTCGGATTGTCCAGCAAGTGCTGTCCGATCACAGAATCACATCTAACTTTAGACATTATGCTCTGAGTTTTGCAAGTATGGGCTGGTTGAGTACAGTCAGTACTCTGCCTATTGTGAACAGCCGAAGGGACGTGCTGTTTGATCCGCCAGTCATTGGGATGTACGGCCTACACACCTGGCATCGCAACGGCACTGAAATTCACATACCACATTACTCATTTGTGTGGTAGGCAGAACATTTTCTTGGCTCGACGGCAGTATCCTGCTAGTGGAAGCGGCTAGCTTCACCTGTTGCTCAAATTTTTGAGATACCTTACACTTCCAGGGTAATTTGAGGTAGACTGGACACTTTTCAGGTCAGAAAGTGGCAGCCTTAGGCCCATTCATGAGTATGCGCGATACACAGTGAGCAATGATCTGATTGGTGTAGCCATTATCCCACAGTATAGCTCTGATGTGCCCTATTTCGACATCAAGCTTGCACAGTGAGCAAATGGCTTGGGCCCTATTTACGAGATTGCTGATAAGGCGAATCTTATAGCGCGTGGAGCTGTCGCAATTCCAACACGTATATTGACCAGTGAAGGAAGGCTTGTGGTAGACAGTAGTAGAGAACCCATTCGCGGATTTTTCAACTAGCACGTCGAGGAAAAGGAGCTCATTAGGCTGCTCCATTTCAAAGGTGAATTTGAGCGCAGGATGGGGCGCATTAAGGTGTGTAAGGAAATTCTTACATGCAGCAGCAGATTCATGTATGTGTTGGAAATATACAAGGGGTAGGAGGTTAGGGGTCATTCCATCTAAAACGCGTTACTCGTGGAAACCAATGAAAATGCTGGTAAGCTGGGCCTAGAGGGGAGCCCATGGCAACATCATCTATTTGGATATACATGGTGTCCTTAAAGCTGAACTCAACTGCGCAAGTTGCTAAGTTCATAAGTTCCATGAATACAGATTCAAAATGATGGCAGCGTGGCTAGATTACTATGATATATTGACATGGCGCAAATGATTATAGCTTACTTGAGCAATTTGAGCAACAGATGAAGCTAGCCATTTAATTGCAGCAGCAACACAGGTGGTATTTTCCATTAACGGGATGCTGCTGTCACGCCAAACAGATGTTCTGCCTACCACGCAAAATAATGTGGCATATGAATTCCCGTGTCGGTGCGATGCCACGTACGTTGGCCGTAGGTCTCAAACAGCACATCCCTTTGGCTGTACGCAACAGGCAGAGTTCTGACCGTACTCAACCAGCCCATGCTTGCTAAACTCAGGACATAGGGCTGAATTTTGTGGCGCCAGAACAGCTCCTGGCGCCTGGCCGAAATGGCGGGTGGAACCCTGCCTCGGCCTTTCCGAGCCCTCCCCCTCCCGGCACAATCTTACGTTGCTGTGGCACTCAAGTGACCGGACCCAGGAACCCAGTCCCTCTAAAGATGGGAATCCCACCTCCAAGAGCTGCCAGCCAATCACAGGGCTGACAGCTCAGCAGTATCGGGAGCAGTGGCCACTGCTGGTACTGCAAGAGGCCTCGGACACAGGCCCAGCACTGGAACCCGGACCCAAGGTAAGTGAGGCGGGGTTGCAGTCCAGACTGGTAGGCCCTGGCAAGGGTTGGGAAGGTGGGCGTTTAGTGCAGGGGGGAGTTCACCCAAGTGGTTTTCTTCCCGGCGGGGGCCCTCCATGGGCCACAGATGGTCCACAGAAGAGGGCCCCACCCCCAGGTCCACAGGGAGGGCACCGCATATTACTGGGCGTCCTCCCTTGTAGCGGTCTTCTGGTTAAATCCTGCCCCCGACAAACATCTATGGGCCTCCCCACCCCCACTCCCTCCGCTGCATCTGAACCCATCTCAGGGGGCCCATAAAATCTAGCCCATAACATCTAACGTCAGCAGTGATTCTGCGATCGGACAGCACTTACTGAACAATGCCGAGTGTGCTAAGAATTACACTAACAATTTAAGATTATCAGTCATGCTTGCAATGTGGCTCACTTACACTTGCTAGCAGCTGCATATATTCATATGCAGGGATCTGTCCTCTGCAGACAAAAGGAACATGTCCAAGTTTTGCACCTTTTTGAATTGAACAAAAACTTCAGAGACATTAGTTCCCTGGTGCACTCTCCATGACAGTGCCTCAACCAGAGTCAACTTGCCAACCAATCAGTGCCCTTTTCTCATGCAGTGTAAATTGCTGCTCCCTTTGAAATTTAGCATTTCTTGCATCTGTCCTGATGAGTGCAAAATGAAAAGCTTCGACAGCATGTCTCTTTTTTCAGCAATATATATACTGTCCTACGTCCTATATACCATATAATACCCTATATAGCAACATAGGAGGAGTAGGCCATTCAGCCCATAGAGCCTGCTCCGTCATTCAATACCATCATGGCTGATCATCCACTTCAATGTCTTTTTCCACACTATCCCCTTATGTCATTTGTATTTAGAAATCTGTCAATCTCTGCTTTAAACATACTCAATGACTGAGCTTCCACAGCCCTCTGGGGTAGAGAATTCCAAAGATTCACAACCCTCTGAGTAAAGAAACTTCTCCTCAAAATCTGTCCCAAGTGGCTTCTCTCTTATTTTGAAATGGTGTCCCCTGGTTCTAGACTCCCTAACCAGGGGAAACATCTTATCTGCATCTACCCTGTCTATCCCTTTAAGTATTTTGCAGCTTTCAATGAGATCACTTCCCATTCTTCGAAACTGTCGAGAATACAGGCCCAGTTTCCCCAATCTCTCTTCATAGGACAGTCCCGCCATCCCGCAAACAAGTCTGGTGAATCTTTGTTGCACTCCCTCTATTGCAATAATATTCTTCCCAAGGTAAGGGGATCAAAACTGCACACAGTACTCCAGGTACAGTCTAAACAAGGTTCTATACAATTGAAGCAAGACTTCACTACTCCTGTACTTAAATCCTCTTGCGATAAAGACTAACATACCATTAACCTTCTTAATTGCTTGCTGCACCTGCAGGTTAGCTTTCTGTGACTTATTGACAATCACACCCAGGTCCCTTTGTACATCTATACTTTATAATCTCTTACCATTTAAGAAATACTCTGCACATCTAATCCTCCTGCCAAAGTGGATAACTTCACATTTTCCACATTATATTCCATTTGCCATGTTCTTGCCCACTCACTACGTCTGTCCAAATCCCCTTAAAGCCGTTTTACATCTTCCTCACAACACACATTCCCACCTAGTTTTGTATCATCCGTGAACTTGGAAATACTACATTTGGTCTCCACATCCAAATCATTGATATATATTGTGAACAACTGGGGCCCAAGCACTGATCCCTGCGGTACCCCACTAGTCACAGCCTGCCAACGCAAGAATGACCCGTTTATTCCTACTCTCTAATATAAAAGCAAAATACTGCGGATGCTGGAAATCTGAAACAAAAACAAGAAATGCTGGAATCACTCAGCAGGTCTGGCAGCATCTGTGGAAAGAGAAGCAGAGTTAACGTTTCGGGTCAGTGACCCTTCTTCGGAACTTGTTATTCCTACTCTCTGTTTAATGCCTGTTAACCAATCCTTAATCCATGCCAGTATATTATTACCTCCTATCCCATGTGCTTTAATTTTGCTAACCAACCTCCTGTGGGGGGCTTTATCAAAGGCCTTCTGAAAATCCAAGTATAGCACGTCCACTGACTCCCCTTCATCAATTCTGTTAGTAAAATCCTCAAAAAACTCCAACGGGTTCGTCAAACATGATTTCCCATTCATAAATCCATGTTGACGATGCCAATCAGATCATTATTATCCAAGTATCCATTTATCACATCCTTTAGAATAGATTTATATAATCCTGATTTTAGGTATGTAAGTCAGCTGTCTGACATATGCCCCATTCAAGACTGTCTTGAGTACCCCAATTTGAAAACTGTACACTCCATTAGAACTATTGCTAATATAAGTGGAGTTGAGATACAGTTCAGCCATGATATAATTGAATGGTGTTGTTACGGTCAAGTGAGGAAGGGTCGAAGAGCTTCCCTCTTTTCCTTCTCCTTGTTTGACCATAACAGGTTTAATTTTTTTCTTAAAGTGGATGTACTAGCCAATTCAGTAGGTTTTTGATTACTTACTTCCTATGATCATAACAAGAAACAATCGGACAGTTTAACAAAGAAAGAGGTTAACTTTATTATACCTAAACCGAACTAATGAAAATAATAAACTACACAGCACCTTTCGCACGCACGCACACACGCACACACACACGTTACACAGTGGGGAAAGGTAGATTGGTTGAGTTGGAATCCATAGAAAAAAGGGGTATATAGATGTGGAGTTTGGTGAGTCGGCTGGCTTCTAGCTGAATTCGGGACGCTTTGAGTTTAAAGAGGTAGATGACTGGTTCAGTGGGTCTCTTGGATACAGCGATGCAGATGATTTCCTCCAAAGGGGTTTCAGATTGTAGCCAGAGCATGCAAAGGTGGTCAGTCAACAGGCAGGATTTAAAAGCTTTCAAGCTGGAATAGAGAGAGACAGAGAAAAGGATCCCACCCCCCACCCCCCCCCCACCACCTGCCCAACACACACATTTAGGGTCTGCACGTGTCAGAGTCCAGAAGCTTCTCCTCTCTGCTGCAGAAAGAAACAAGTTTAAAACCACAGATGGGGAGAACTTGTCACATGACAGTCACTCAGTGATTCAAACATAGCAGTTAGCAGTATTTCCCCTTCTTGTGAAAAAGAACAAGTAGTTCCCTTAAGCTTCCTGGGTCTTGGATCTCGCTGGTGTCTGAGCAGCCATTTCATCTCCCTCCGCACAAGCCTTGCATTGTAGGACACAGCATTACAGATTAGGTAGCCATCTTAAGCCTCTAGAAAAGTCATCTTTTTTATCTGTTGCTTTTAAATTTCTTGAAAAACAATATAAATTCAGATCTCCAGTCAGTGGATTATAGAAAATTATCATTCAACAAAGCCAGTTGGTGTGACTGGTGTATTAGACCAGAGGGCTGAATGAAAAAGGAACCTAGGAACAGGATGCCAGTGTTTATCCAGACACCGTGATACCTCACGTAACACAAAAGCAAGATACTGGGCTGAATTTTACAGACGCCCCGATGTCAGGGGTTGTGGCAGGTGGGGCCAGAAAATGCCTCCAGGAGAGGGCCATCACGAACCTTGACGCCGGGAAGGCCCGGCCTCACATTGTTGGTGGCAGCAAGGCCTCAAGGCGGTGCCCCCACCGCTCAGTGACGGGAGCCCAATTTAAATATGTTAATTAATGTAAATAAATCAATTGATTACCACTGCACTCCCGCCATCCGTCCGGGAGCAATATTGTTGCCGGTGGCCGGCACTCCCTCGCCTTCAGATCCTCATACGGGGATCCGAGGCGGAACACTGGAGGGGAAGAGGGAGCAGGTAGGTTTTTCAACGTGGGGGAGCGGCGCCAGAGTCATTCATTGGTGTAGGGGATGGTGTGAAGGGGCAAAGTTTAAAGTTTATGAACTTTGGAGGAGAGGGGGGGGGAAGGTCAGGTGCACAAGTATTTTGGTGTGGGGGGGGGAAAAAGGGCAAGAAATTAAATCTATGGTTGTTGCGGGCGTGGGAGAGGGGCAAGATCAATTCATTTAATTTTTTTTAATTCATTCTCCTTTAAATATTTAAATGTAACAGGGCTCGAAGCCCTTTAAAAATGCGTCAGCGCCTGTGCCAAGGCAGCTGATGCCATTGCCAGGGATGGACTGCCCGCTGCCCACCCCCCTACGTCATCGGGGGGGGGGGGGGGGGGGAAGGTCCACCCCAGCCATTTAAATTAGCCGCAACGTTTGAAACCGGTGGCTCTGCGACATTGTTTACGTCCGTCATTGTTTACAGCGGCAGAAATATAAATTGCAGCCCACGGCAGATGCTGAAAATCTTATAAAAAAGCAGAAAATGCTGGAAATACTCAGCTGGTCAGGCACCATCTGTGGAGCGAGAAACAAAATTACCGTTTCAGGTTGGTGACCTGTCATCACAACACTGAACGCTGTTTCTCTCTCCACAGATGCAGTCAGACCTGCTGAGTATTTCCAGCATTTTTTGTTTTTATTACCATGACACCTCAGTTGGTAAATGGAACTGAACCAGTCAAAACCAGAGGAAAATGCTCACCGTTTCTAGCAAAATTGCAAAATATATCAAAATGAATGGACATAAAGCCTCACCCTGCGTATTTTGCCAGAAATAGCACTGCAGGGGTGGTGGTGTTCTAGCTGTAGTCACAGAATGACTATCATTGGCCTGTAGGATAACAGCTAGTTACAGATATAACTATTACTATCAGTTGTACAGCAGTGAGCTATTGTATTAGAGCTGACCACGAGTGCAAACTGAGTGTTACCAATATTACTTGTCAGTGAGCAACAACCAGCTATTGGTGGAACCAAGGCTCCCCCGCCATTGGTTTCCCTGTGAATCCCTCCCCACCTTCTCTTTTCACTCTTCCCCACAACCCTCATTTTCCCCCTTCCCCTCTGACCTCACCTTCCCCTCTTCCTCACCCTCCGTCACTCCTCTTTCCCCAACCTCGGTCTCCCTTCAACTGCTTCTTGGAACTTTGCTGCTGAAAAGCCACAAACAAAGATACTCAACCACAGGGGGCCCAAAAGAACAACATTTGGAGAATTCATATGATCAAACCTCACGTGACCAAATATCACATGATCCAACAAAACACAGTCAGGTGTCCATCTCCAGGAGTTGACAACTTTTTTTTTATTCATTCATGGGATGTGGGCGTCGCTGGCCATATCAGCATTTACTGCCCATCCCTAATCTCCCTTGAGAAGGTGGTGGTGAGTTGCCTTCTTGAACCGCTGCAGTCCATGTGAGGTAGGTACACCCACAGTGCTGTTAGGAAGGGAGTTCCAGCATTTTGGCCCAGCGACAATGAAGGAACGGCGATATAGTTCCATGTCAGGATGGTGTGTGACTTGGACGGGAACTTGCAGGTGGCGATGTTCACATGCATCTGCTGCTCTTGTCCTTCGAGGTGGTAGAGGTCACGGGTTTGGAAGGTGCTGTCTAAGGAGCCTTGGTGCGTTGCTGCAGTGCATCTTGTAGATGGTACACATTGCTGCCACTGTGCGCCAGTGGTGGAGGGAGTGAATGTTTGTGGATGGTGTGCCAATCAAGTGGGCTGCTTTGTCCTGGATGGTGTCGAGCTTCTTGAGTGTTGTTGGAGCTGCACCCATCCAGGCAAGTGGAGAGTATTCCATCACACTCCTGACTTGTGCCTTGCAGATAGTGAACAGGCTTTGGGGAGTCAGGAGGTGAGTTACTCCCCACAGGATTCCTAGCTTCTGACCTGCTTTTGTAGCCACGGTATTTATATGGCTACTCCAGTTCAGTTTCTGGTTAATGGTAGCCCCTAGGATGTTGATAGTGGGGGATTCAGCGATGGTAATGCCATTGAATGTCAAGGGGAGATGGTTAGATTCTCTCTTGTTGGAGATGGTCATTGCCTAGCACTTGTCTGGCACAAATGTTGCTTGCCACTTATCAGCCCAAGCCTGGATCTTGTCCAGGTCTTGCTGCATTTCTACAAGGACTACTTCAGTATTTGAGGAGTCACAAATAGTGCTGAACATTGTGCAATCATCAGCGAACATCCCCACTTCTGATTGAAGGAAGGTCATTGATGAAGCAGCTGAAGATGGTTGGGCCTAGGACACTACCCTGAGGAACTCCTGCAGTGATGTCCTGGAACTCAGATGATTGACATCCAGCAACCACAGCCATCTTCCTTTGCGCTAGGTATGACTCCAGCAAGCGGAGGGTATTCCCCCTGATTCCCATTGATTCCAGTTTTGCGAGGCCTCCTTGATGCCAAGGGCAGTCACTCTCACCTCACCTCTTGAGTTCAGCTCTTTTGTCCATGTTTGAACCAAGGCTGTAATGAAGTCAGGTGCTGAGTGGCCCTGTCGGAACCCAAACTGGGTATCACTAAGCAGGTTATTGCTAAGCAAGTGCAGCTTGATGGCACTGTTGATGACAACTTCCATCTCTTTGCTGATGATTGAGAGTAGACTGATGGGGCGGTAATTGGCCGGGTTGGACCCGTCCTGCTTTTTGTGTACAGGACATACCTGGGCAATTTTCCACATTGTCGGGTAGATGCCAGTGCTGTAGCTATACTGGAACAGCTTGGCAAGGGGTGCGGCAAGTTCTGGAGCACAGGTCTTCAATACTATTGCTGAAATATTATCAGGACCCATAGCCTTTGCAGTTTAGTTTTAGTTTAGAGATACAGCACTGAAACAGGCCCTTCGGCCCACCGAGTCTGTGCCGACCATCAACCACCCATTTATACTAATCCTACACTAATCCCATATTCCTACCACATCCCCACCTGTCCCTATATTTCCCTACCACCTACCTATACTAGGGGCAATTTATAATGGCCAATTTACCTACTAACCTGCAAGTCTTTTGGCTTGTGGGAGGAAACCGGAGCACCCGGAGGAAACCCACGTAGACACAGGGAGAACTTGCAAACTCCACACAGGCAGTACCCAGAATTGAACCCGGGTCGCTGGAGCTGTGAGGCTGCAGTGCTAACCACTGCGCCACTGTGCCGCCCCTAAGGTATCCAGTACCTTCAATCGTTTCTTGATATCACGCGGACTGAATCGAGTTGGCTGAAGTCTGGCATCTGTAATGCTGGGGACTTCAGGAGGGGGCCGAGATGGATCATCCACTCGGCACTTCTGGCTGAAGATTGTTGCAAATGCTTCAGCCTTATCCTTTGCACTGATGTGCTGGGCTCCCCCATCATTGAGGATGTGGATATTTGTGGAGCCACCTCCTCCAGTTAGTTGTTTAATTGTCCACCACCATTCACGGCTGGATGTGGCAGGACTGCAGAGCTTGGATCTGATCCGTTGGTTATGGAATCGCTTAGCTCTGTCTATTGCATGCTGCTTATGCAGTTTGGCATGCAAGTAGTCCTGGGTTGTCGCTTCACCAGGTTAGCACCTCATTTTGAGGTATGCCTGGTGCTGCTCCTGGCATGCCCTCCTGCACTCTTCATTGAACCAGGGTTGGTCTCCTGGCTTGACGGTAATGGTAGAGTGGGGGATATGCCAGGCCATGAGGCTACAGATTGTGGTTGTGTACAATTCGGCTGCTGCTGATGGCCCACAGCGCCTCATGGATGCCCAGTTTTGCATTGCTAGATCTGTTCTAAATCTATCTCATTTAGCATGGTGATAATGCCACACAACACAATGGACGGTATCCTCAGTGTGAAGGTGGGACTTCGTCTCCACTAGGACTGTGCGGTGGTCATTCCTACCTATACAGTCATGGACAGATGCATCTGCGGCAGGCAGACTGGTGAGAACAAGGTCAAGTACGTTTTTCCCTCTTGTTGGTTCTCTCACCACCTGCCGCAGACCCAGTCTAGCAGCTATGTCCTTTAGGACTCGACCAGCTCGGTCAGTAGTGGTACTACCGAGCCACTCTGGGTGATGGACATTGAAGTCCCCACCCAGAGTATATTTTGTGCCCTTGCCGCCCTCAGTGCTTCCTCCAAGTGGTGTTCAACATGGAGGAGTACTGACTCATCAGCTGAGGGAGGATGGTAGGTGGTAATCAGTAGGAAGTTACCTTGCCCATGTTTTACCTGATGCCATGAGACTTCATGGGGTCCAGAGTCGATGCTGAGGACTCCCAGGGCAACTCCGTCCCTAGTGTGGACCACTGTCCCATCACCTCTGGTGGGTCTATCCTGCTGGTGGGACAGGACATACCTACGGATAGTGATTGCAATGTCTCGGACATTGTCTGTAAGTTATGATTCTGTGAGTATGACTATGTCAGGCCATTGCTTGACTAGTCTGTGGGACAGCTCTCCCAACTTTGGAACAAGCCCCCAGATGTTAATAAGGAGGACTTTGCAGGGTCGACAGGGCTGGGTGTGCCGTTTCATTTCCGGTGCCTAGGTCGATGCCGGGTGGTCCGTCTGGTTTCATTCCTTTTTATTGACTTCGTAGCAGTTAGGTACAACTGAGTGGCTTGCTAGGCCATTTCAGAGGGCATGTAAGAGTTAACCACATTCTAAAGCAAATGCAGATAGCCAGGTTTGTTTTTAAGACAAACATAATGATGAGATAAATTTAAATATTTAACTTGTTTAAATCCAAGTGAGGTATTTTGCATCAGTCTTCACTGTAGAGGATACAAGTAACATCCCAGAATTAGCTGTAAGTCAGGAAATGAAAGGGAGGGAGGAACTCAAGAAAATTACAATCACCAGGGAAGTGGTACCAAGGAAATTGTTGGAGCTGCGGGCTGACAAGTCCCCGGGTCCTGATGGACTTCATCCTAGGGTGTTAAAGGAAGTGGCTAGTGAGATAGTTGATGCGTTAGTTTTAATTTTCCAAAATTCCCTAGATTTGGGGAAGGTTCCGTTAGATTGGAAAATAGCAAATGTAACTCCTTTATTCAAAAAGGGAGGGAGACTGAAAGCAGGAAACTACAGGCTAGTTATCTGTCTTAGGGAAAATATTAGAAGCTATTATTAAAGACGTTATAGCAGGGCACTTAGAAAAATTGAAGGGAATTAGGCAGAGTCAACATGGTTTTGTGAAAGGGAAAATCACATTTAACCAATTTATTGGAGTTCTTTGAGGGAGTTACATGTGTTGTGGATGAAGAGGAACTGGTGGATGTATTGTACATAGATTTCCAGAAGGCATTTGATATGGTGCCTCAATAAGGTTATTGCAGAAAATAAAAGCTCATGGTGTAGGGAGTAACATATTGGCATGCATAGAAGATTGGCTAGCTGACAGGAAAGAGAGAGTAGGCTTAAATGGGTCATTTTCTGGTTGGCAAGATGTAACAAGTGATGTGCCACAGGGATCTGTGCTGGGGCCTCAACTTTTTACAATTTATATAAATAACTTAGATGAAGGGACCGAAGGTATGGTTGCTAAATTTGCTGATGACACAAAGATCGGTAAGAAAATAAGTTGTGAAGTGGACATAAGGGTTCTACAAAGGGATATAGATAAGTTAAGTGAGTGGGCAAAGACCTGGCAAATGGAGTATAATGTGGGAAAATGTGAAATTGTCCATTTTGGCAGGAATAATAAAAAAGAAGCATCTTATCTAAATAGTGAGAGGTTGCAGAGCTCTGAGATGCAGAGGGATCTGGGTGTCCTAGTGCATGAATCACAAAAGGTTAGTATGCAGGTACAACACATAATTAGGAAAGCTAATTGTTTATCGCGAGGGGAATTGAATACAAAAGTAGGGAGGTTATGTTTCAGGTGTACAGGGGTGAGACCACATCTGGAGTACTGTGTACAGTATTGATCTCCTTATTTAAAGAAGGATGTAAATGCATTGGAGGCAGTTCAGAGAAGGTTTACTAGATCAATACCTGGAATGGGCAGGCTGTCTTACGAGGAAAAACTGGACAGGCTTGGCTTGTATCTGCTGGAATTTACAAGAGTAAGAGGCGACTTGATTGAAACATACAAGATCCGGAGGGGTCTTGATAAGGTGGATGTGGAAAGGATGTTTCCACATGTGGGAGAATCTCGAACTAGGGGTCACTCTTTAAAAATAAGGTGTCGCTCATTTAAGACAGAGATGAGGAGAATTTTTTTCTCTCAGAGGGTGGTGAGTCTTTGGAATTCTCTTCCTCAAAAGGCAGTGGAAGCAGAGTCATTAAATATTTTTAAGGCAGAGGTAGATAGATTCTTGATAAGCAAGGGGGTGGAAGCTTATCGGGGGTAGGTGGAAATGTGGAGTAATAAGGTCAGCCATGAACTTATTGAATGGCAGAGCAAGTTCGAGGGGCCGAGTGGACTACTCCTGTTCCTAATTCGTATGTTCTTATGAGACGTGGCAGATTTTAGCAAAAAATTGAATAACGAATGACCAGGAGTTCAGTCAGTCACTCAGGCTGGACACTGGCTGACATCAGGAAGAGGCTCAGAATCATAAAAACTTACAGCACAGAAGGAAGCAATTCAGCCCATCGTATCCGCCCTGGCCGACAAGGAGCCATCCGGCCTAATCCCACTTTCCGGCTCTTGGTCCATAGCCTTGTTGGCTCTGGCACTTCAAGTGCATATCCAAGTGCTTTTTAAATATCACATGAGGGTTTCTGCTTCTACCACCCTTTCAGGCAGTGAGTTCCAGATCACAACCAGCCTCTGGGTGAAAAGGTTTCCCCTCTAAACCTACCTCTTACCCTACATCGATGTCTCGGTGCTATGGGTCCCTCAACCAAGGGGAATCAGGCCTTTCTATCCACTTTATATAGACACCTCATAATTTTATACACTTCAGTTAGGTCTCCCTCAATCTCTTCCACTCCAAAGAAAACAACCCTAGCCTATCCAACCTTTCCTCAAAACTAAAATTCTCCAGTTCAGGCAAAATCCTTGTAAATCTCCTCTGTACCCTCTCTAGTGCAATCACATCTTTCTTGTAGTGTGGTGACTGGAACTGCACGCAGTATCCAAACTATGGCTTACCTAGTGTTTTATACAGTTTCAGCATAACCTACCACTCTGATATTCTATGCCTTGACTAATCAAGCCAAGTATCCTGTATACCTTCTTGACCACCTTATCTACCTTTCCAGCCATCTTCAGGGATCTGTGGGCAGCTGTGATATCCTGGTCAAATAACGTGCTGACATCCACTGTCTAGACATACAAATGACTGGAGAGCTGCTTGTACCTGTGGAACTATAGTCCAGTCAGTCACTAACAGAGCTAACAGAGCAACTGTGATTTGGTGCTGCTCTCTAGAGGCAGAACCCAGCAACTGCATGGGATAAAGAATTTTGAAAGACTGATACTGTATCATATCTCAGAAACATCCCATAAACAAGTGATGAACATCTTTGGTGCTGTTCGTTTGAGGACAAATCCCTGCATACTGTACAAGCAAGCACAGCTCAGTTTAATTGCTCATCTGAATGACAACAGCTCCCAATAGAACAGCAATCCCTTAGAGCTGCACTGGAGTGTCAGTCTAGACTATGTGCTCAAATCATGGAGTGGAGCTTGAACTGACTCCAAGGTGAGAAAACAGCAAACTGACTTCGAAAGAAAAGCCTATAAGATTGTGGCTCAGGCAGGACCAATATACAAACAATGTAAATCCCTCGCAAGGCAAATGACAGATAGGGGGCAGGACCAGAGGTGGAGACTCCCTAAACTGGTAGTTCCTGCTCCTGGGTCAGGATCTGGTGTTGTGCTGGCCAGTAGGTCGAGCGAGTGGATGTGCATAGACTTCCACAAGAGCGTGTGCAGACCCCATCAGCAAGGTCCACGCCAGGCAGCCTGATCTCTGCGCCATGGGACCGAGCACTGGTGACTAGTAGGAGAGAGCTGCTTTACCCTGGTATGTCCAGTCATTTTAGGGATGCTTTCCTTGAAAGAAGAACACAGGTGTCAGTGATTGTCCAGATAACATTGGGGCTTTCACCTGAAACTGCTCCTTCAGCCCCGATGAAAGATGTTCTGGTTTGGGAAGAGGGAAAATCTTGCTAGCAATCCAACACCTGATCAGTATCCAGTGACCCCCTTCTGGAAAGCAAGAGCTGGAAGCGAACACAATTGGTTCAGGTTGCAAATCAAATGATTCACACATGAAGAATAACTACCTGGGCTGAAGTATTGAGGGCTGGTAGCATCCATGAATCAATACCTTCAGGAGAAGGAAAAGTACGAAAACATATTGAGATGATAATAAAATTTAGAATTCTGTGCCATATTAAATAAGGCTCGGAGCTGTGGACACTGCATGATGGATATTTCACTTTTGTTCGAAGGCCTTAACATTGACTTTGGGTAGATGATGTGAGAGCTTTAGTAAACAGCAGATGGTAAATGTACCTTTATCGTGCTCAGGGTGAAACACTTCTCTCGGAGCACTCCCAGAGGTCAGGTATATTATGGGTTGGATACAGAATAAATCTCTCTCAGCATTATCCACCCGAAACCCAAAGGATACCGATTTCCCCTAACACGTTTCACACAGGGTCCTCAGGGTCAGCAGGCCACAGGCCACGTGAGCTTCAAACGAAAAGGGCCAAGTTCTAACTGACAAAGCTACCCACCTCCATTTTATTCACTTGCGGTTTAACCAACGTTACTTTTAATCCACGTTTTCTAACTATACCTGCCTCTACGATCTGTGGAGGTAGCATCCTCTGCTAGTGTCACTCTAATCAGTGATTTAAAAGGGGTCATCAAGCAATTGGAACAGCTGACTTTCTAATTATCCCTCCCTTCCCATTCAGCAGTGTCTACCCCAACTCCTTAATGATGATTGGAGAGTGAGAAAACTGCGGCTATGAATCCATATCCTACACAAATATGGTGGGCACTCCCACTGCTACAGTAGCACCTCAATCTATACCCTTCCCAGATGCATTCTAGCCTCATTCAACCAAGATCCCCAAGATGAAAATCAATTTCATCATTACAAAGATAGTGCTTTACCTTTGCGGCTGGATCCTGGGCTGGTGATGGGACCAGACACATTTCCTGTGATTCGGTTCTGACTGACAGTGATTACAGAGCCATTATTTCCTAGAAATAGAAATCAAAAGAACTCAGTAAAAAGATATAAATGATAACAGAGCATCACTACCCCATGCTTCCACAGAACATGCACAAGCCAGTCATGGAATTTATCCCAACACACTTAACTTTCTGAAGCTAAGGTGCATAATTTGTCTTGCACATCAAGGATCGACAAAAGTTCCAAACCCCACCCAGGATCCATAAAGCTCCTTCCTTAATACCTAGGTACAAAGTAACATTTACAAGGTAAATCAAGTAACTGGCTTTACATCCTACAATAGATTGGGAAAGGAAGGCTAGATTGACAATATGCGAAATCAGGCTACTTTCCCAAAAGGTTCCATAGTGTGGTTTTATCGGTGCCCCATCCACCCCTCCTTTTATTGTGAAAATCCCATGCCCCCTTCGGGAAGCCAATCACCCTGTGAAAATTACTTTCCCCGCCGTGACAATTGCCTGAGTGCAGTTCATGGAACAAGACTTCAAAAAGAAATTAACAGCTCAGAAACTAAGCTCATAGAACCAGGAGAGAGGTAACAGAGAGAAGACTTTTAAAACCTTTTGGTTTATAATTGGTTAATGGGTTCATACAAAACTCCTCCATCCAGTTTTAACAAAGGCATTTAAAATAATTAATTAAATAAATAAATAAAAGGTTGCAGTAAACAGGCTAAAGTAAATGGGTTATAACAACAGGTTAAAATGAATACTTTAAACTGTTTCGTTTACCCAAACAGGTTAAAATAATTACACTAAACAGTTTAAAATAAGTTTAATAAATGAGTTAAACTAAGTGGGTTAAGAGAGACTTAAGCAGGTTAAAATTAAGAGGTTTAACAGGCTAAAATAAACAGATTAAATAAATGGATCAATATAAGTTGTTTAACATAATGGGCTAAGATGAACGATTAAGGCAGGCTAAAATAAATGTGTTAAAATAGTTGTAATAAACAGGTTAATAATTGATTAATGGCTGAATTAACTGCAGACTAGCATGTTAAAGGATTTGTACTTTACTGTCACACAGCATGATCCCAGTTGGCTCCATTAATAACCTAAACTTCACAGTTCATGGTAATTATCACTAATAGTTACTATGGAAACACAGGCAAACATATCAGTGACTTTTTGGAAGGAGCAGAGTTTGAAACAGTGCCATCATCTCCATCAGCCCTGATTTCTAGACTCTGAGGATAGGGAAGGCAGAGTTATGTCTGTTTCTTTGTACAAACTGCTGTGCGTTAAAAGAAAAGTATAAACATCAGCTTCCTTGTCCTCTCTGCAGCCATTTTTTTCCCAAC
Source organism: Heterodontus francisci (assembly GCF_036365525.1). Classification (NCBI taxonomy): domain Eukaryota; kingdom Metazoa; phylum Chordata; class Chondrichthyes; order Heterodontiformes; family Heterodontidae; genus Heterodontus; species Heterodontus francisci. Next base: position 52,107,643 of record NC_090392.1, on the reverse strand, counting down.
TTATTCCGTTAGTTTTTCTGCATTTTCCTTTTCTGAAAATGTTGACTCGTTGCCCAGGAACAGATTCACGGCTATTAGCAATTCTCCAGTACTGCGCCAAATGACGAGCACGCTGGCCAACTTGTGACCCGAGAAAACGAGTGTTGGGAGGCTCCTCAACCATTGCAGGCATCATGACCAAGCCTGTCCTCATCTGACATCCAATCATATGCATTCCCAACAGGAAATGTTGAATAGTGATCAGGAGCAGGAAGCCGAAAGGATTCTTCACTCTCTTAACCAGGAGCAGTGAGGCTGAATATAAAGCCACTGTTGGAACACTGGCTGCGTTCAGCTACCTCAATGCAGACTAATGATCAAACTTTGGATCTTTCTTATGCGGCTCAGTATCTCTCTGCCGTAAGAGTTTTGTCTCCTTTGTTTTCTTTGCACCAGCTCGATGTGGAGTATTGGCAAGTGAACTGAAGCCAGGCCTCAGGCTATTCTGCTAAACTATGTGTACAGTTATACTAATAGGAAACTGTCTGCAGAATTCCAAGTGGCACATTCAGTAACAATAAGGAAATCAGTTGCTAGGTATTGTGTCAAATGAACTACTTTGGGCTCACTGTGCCTTCTATGGCAGTTGATCAGAGCCTGACAAGTATCAGCAATTGGAAATGGTGATCAGACTTTCTGATTTTAAAATGTGATCCAATGCAGAGCTCCTTACCATGAGTAGAGTAGTGTAGTAGTTATGTTACTAGACTAGTAATCTAGTAACCCAAACTAATAATCCAGCGAACACAAGTTCAAAATGTCATCATAGCAGTTTGTGAATTTGAATTTGTTTTTTTAAAAACAAAATCTGGGAATAAATAGCAGACATCAGTAAAAGTAACCATGAGGCTGTCAAATTGTCATTAAAAACCCAACTGTTTCACTCAGTTTATATAGCTTCTCCTCATTCTTCCAATCAAAATGTGTCGCTTCACACCTCTGTTCCATCTGCCATGCGTCTGCCCATTTCATCAGTCTGTCAATGTCCTCCTGAAGTCTGTTACTATCCTCCTCAATTACATTTCCAGGTTTTGTGTTATTTGCAAACTTTGAAATTATGCCCTGTATACCCGAGTCCGTGTCATTAATATATATCAAAAAGAGCAACAGTCCTAATACCGACCCCTGGGGAACTCAAGTTTGGAAAAAAGAACACTTCACCGCTAATCTCTGCTTTCTGTCCCTTTGCCAACTTAGTATCCATGCTTTAAGGAATTAAACCTCTTGTCCTTATCTGGTTTGGCCTCTGTATCCAGTCCCATTCCAACGTGGTTGATTCTTAACTTCCCTCTGAAGTGGCCGTCCAAGCCATTCGGTTGGGAGGGATGGGCAATAAATGCCGGACTTGCCACATTCTCCAGATTGAACTTTTAAGAATATGTATTCTTTCTTATTGTCCAGCGTTCTCTTTTTTCCCTCTCCTTCACTGAAGGAATTACATCCCCCGTCTAAGTGGCACCAGTTACCCTCTGGGTGCCTCATACAAATGGCCATTCTTTGTGACCAAACCCAGATAGTGAGAATCAGCAGGAAATGTGGCTGTGGGGGGCATCAGGGCAGAGCTGATTGTTCCCTCATCCACATACCAGGGTCATTGGGGTGGCAATCAGGAGTAGGAACCCCTCGCTTATTTTATCCATTTAACTCAGTCTTGATTCTTGCTGCCCCTAGTGGCTCAGTTTGTAAAAGCATTGGACTGGATTTCATCCCCAGGCTGTAGGGACGCTGTTGACTCTGCAACAAGCCTGGGTTGGGGGAAATCAGCCAAATTTCCTATTTCTCATCTTTAATCTTTGCTGCAACTTCTTGTGTGGATGCAGTGGGGTGGGCAGGGAAATGTGATTGAGCTCAGTGGTGAGGTCTCTCTAGGTTGACTGGCCTGCTGACATTCACCAGCAAGATTCAAAGCATGGAAATGGCCAATTGGGTTAAGAATCAGAAGACGATGACCACACATGGAACCATGTCACAGTGACGCTGCCAACACCTTCAGTAAAGGGAGGGAAAGGAAGCATTAATGAGAGACTTTTTTGAAAACTAGATTTTTTCAGACCTATTGGTGATTTAATCTCTCACCTTTACTGCAGTTTTTATCCCATAATTCTGGACTTGGTTGTACGTAGGGTGTTGGTTTCCATGGTAACTTTGTAACTTCCTGACCATAGCTGTTGATGTTGTTTCTATTCATGTTGTTTTTCAGCAGTGGTAAAGGACTGTGATCTGGAGTCACCTGAACAGTGTAGTTTGAATCTGCAGACCTCTGCAAGAGCGGAGTACTAAACGTCTTCAAATCCTTTCCTTTAATGTCAACGCTGAACGTCCCGTACAGGCTGTTATCAGGCACTATAAAGGGGGTTTGGTCTCTCAAACCCTGGACCTTCTCAATTGATGAAGCTACAAACAAAAGAGAAAGATTCATAGAAGAGAGGCCTAGGCTTCCTGTCAACCCACTTAGTATCATAATTGGCAACGAGAGCAACTTAACTATTTGAGGCCAGCATTCTAGTTGGCTTGGGCCCAGCCATTTGGTGATGATAGCTCGAGGTCACTGTTTTTGATAGAGCGAACAAAAAGTGTACTGCTGAATCTTGAGCAAGAGTCGATACTCAAGGCACAGTGGCGCAGTGGTTAGCACCGCAGCCTCACAGCTCCAGGGACCTGGGTTCGATTCTGGGTACTACTTGTGCGGGGTTTGCAAGTTCTCCCTGTGACCGTGTGGGTTTTCGCCGGGTGCTCCAGTTTCCTCCCACAGCCAAAGACTTGCAGGTTGATAGGTAAATTGGCCATTGTAAATTGCCCCTAGTGTAGGTAGGTGGTAGGGAATATGGGATTACTGCAGGGTTAGTATAAATGGGTGGTTGTTGGTCGGCACAGACTTGGTGGGCCGAAGGGCCTGTTTCAGTGCTGTATCTCTAAATATAAAATAAAAATATAAATATTGCCTGTACCCATTCCTCCATTTGGATGGTGTTTACTGGTTGATCAATGAGAAAGCTATCTAATTAGAGCTAAAATATAAAAATCTCTAATTAATCATTGTAGCATCCTCCATGAAGTACTTACTTTCACATGTAAAAATCATCTGATCAGATATCCATCAAGAAAAGAAACAATTACACATTGTGAGTTACATAGATTCTGTTCTCTAACTCTGAGATTTATCAAATACGTGTGCTCATCAGGGTGAGTGACATTAGTGCTGAAGAATGGAACACTTCCCACTTCTTGCATCCAGTCTAAAGACAAAGCACTCAAGTCCGATATTTGACAGGTTGAATGTATAGTAAAGCCCAACATGCCCCTAGTGCTTGAGTGGATCATTCACTTCTATTTACTGTAACAGCCAACCTCTGGCAATATGTTAGGTTATCACCTCTACTGGGTTGAACCATTTATCTTGGCACCAGGGATGCCAGGTGGAGTTCAGTACTGATTTCACTTTTGGCTGAGAAAGATAGTATAGGGAGAGAAGGAGAGAAACTTTCAGATAATCAACCTGTAACTGATTCAAAGCCAGGTCTCGGAGGTAGCAGGTCAGAATAGTCTGTCACCCAAAACTTGAACTTCAACTCTTCAATGTAGCCTGGATCTCACTAACGCCCATTGTGGAAGCACCATCACCACAAGGACTGCGTGGTTCATAGAATCGTACGGCACAGGAGGATGCCATTCGGTCCATCGTGCCTGTGCAGCCTCTTTGAAAGAGCTATCCAATCAGACTCACTCCCCTGCTCTTTCCCCAAAGCCCTACAGAATTTTCCTTTTCAAGGACATATCCAATTCCATTTTGCTAAGAACTACTGAAATTGCTTCCACCACCATTTCATGGAGTGCATTCCAGATCATGACAACTCGCTACGCCAAATAAATTCTCATCTCCCCTCCGGTTCTTCTGAGAATTCCCCTAAATCTGTATCTTCTGGTTACCAATCATGCTGCCAGTGGAAACAGTTTCTCCCTATCTACTTTATCAAAACCCCTCATCATTTTGAGCATTTCTGTTAAATCTCCCCTTTTCCGCTGCCAGGAGAACAGGAGACGGCTCACTACCAACATCTCAGGTCACCCAGATAATAATTGAGCCCATGTTGGGAATACATTTCAGTCATTAGCTTTGTGCCACTCTGGGACTCCCATCTCACCAGCTTTCCAGTATGTCTGTTTCTCCTGGCTGTGCAGCCAAAGGGGCTGACCACGCCCAGGACTGAAGTTCTTGGAGCAGCTGCTGGATTTCCAGGAGTTCGACAGCCAGGGCGAATTGGTCAGGTTCATCCTGGAACAGAGCAAAAGATTGTCAGGCCAGCTGTTAACCAGTGAAAACACTCACTTCACTCCGCCTCAGCTTACCTGTGTTTTATAATAATGTCTTCATTAGCCAGTCTGTACAAGCCTGTAAGTGTATAAAATAACATGAATTAATGAAACAGAAACAGGACCTCTGCACTCAAGAGTGTCTCAAATGGTCTAGTCAAGGCATTTTGCATCTTGTGTGGTTTGTTCAAGTTTATAAAAGTATCAGCTCAAGACAGGGTGAATAATAAAGGCGACAAGCAAAGGTCGGAAGAGTTGCACAGTGATACGTTCTGGGTGCAGAGCTTCGCTACCAGCAGTGCAAATTGACCAGTTGTGGAAAATGCTTTGTGGATTGAGGCTCCCAGCACTTGCCCAGAACAGGAAGTCCTACAATCGACCTTGTTGACCCATCTTGAATTGTGGACAACTCTTTCACTTCTAATATTCAAAAAGCAGGTGAAACACGGTGTGATTCACTGAAAAGCAAAGCCTTATCCTACTATCAGAAGTCACCACCATATTATTGGTTTCTTATATCATGTAAACATGACTAGTATTGCTCCCCACAGGATAAGGAATATGTAAAACCTACTCCTAACAAAGGCAGTTAATGCTCCGGTAATTAACTTCTTTAAAAGTAGCGGATGTCTATCTGGTTAAGATCAGTAATGAGATTCATAAGGATACTAATGAACATAGATCAGGTCTCAGATGCTCTTGGGTTCAGCCTTGCAAACATTTAGTTAACATCTTCTGTTCCATTAGCAATAGTACTGGTGAAGTATTCAAAAAAATGCAAAGCTTATATTCTCTCCATCTCTCTTCCTTCTTTCTCTCACTTCTTCACTTTTGTCTCTCTCTCCCTGCCCTCCGTTTCCATCTCATTTCAATTTATCGCCCTCAACTTCCACTACAATAGAAACATAGGGCATTATTTTAGGCTCGCCCCCATGGTGAGTTTGGAGGCAGGGACAGCATTTAATTGGTGGGATTCCCACCTTCACCCTGATTAAGTCCATGGAGGGAAGGCCTATGGATGGCCTTCACGCCCTGCCACCAATTGAGGCCCTTAAGGGCAATTAATGCCCAATTAAGGGCCTCTTCCTGCCGGCACTGGTATTAATCCAGCAATGGCCAAGTCGGTTGCCAACTAGGGAGCACAACATGCAAACCTGTGCGGGGTTGCTTGTGGTCTCCCAAGGGGCGGGGGAACTTTCTTCATGGCCATTCTGACAGCACATCCTAGACACATCCTCTTACTTTCCGGGAGCGGAGCAGACCTGTGGGGAGTACGCCGGGAGCGCAGCCTATAAATCGACCCCGAGGATCGAGGCCCAGTCTCTTACCTTCCGGGAGAGGAGAGCAGTCGAACCTCTACCAGCGGCAAGAGTTTTGAGAAAGAAGCAAACAGTGATGTCAGAGGAGAGCTGCAAGCTGATTGGTTGGTGAGTAGCAGCTGTTGGAATATCTTAAAATAAGGGGAAAGTTGGTTTTTTTTGTTGGAAAAAAAATCTCAACTGATAAGGTGAGTGCTACTAAAGTTTTTTTTTTCAGGACTTTAGATTGAAGTGAGTGGAATAAGGCCCCTAGTATAATTAGTATTTTTAAATTAAGAGAGTAACTAATGAATCTAACAGTAAGTCATGGCAGGAGAGCTCAGCCCCGTGATCTGCTGCTCCTGCACTATGTGGGAAATCAGGGATGCTTCCAGTGTCCCTGACGACCATGTGTGCAGGAAGTGTATCCAGCTGCAGCTACTGGCTACCTGCATTACGGAGCTGGAGCTGCGGGTGGATTCACTGTGGAGCATCCGCGATGCTGAGGAAGTCGTGGATAGCACGTTTAGTGAGGTGGTCACACTGCAGGTAATGGCTGCACAGGCAGAAAAGAGATGGGTGACTAGCAGACGGAGTAGTAGGCGCAGGCAGGTAGTGCAGGAGTCCCCTGTGGCCATCCCCCTCTCAAACAGATATACCGCTTTGGATACTGTTGGGGGGGGATGACCTCCCAGGGGAAAGCAGCAATAGCTGAGTTCATGGCACCACGGAGGGCTCTGCTGCACAGCAGGGGAGGAAAAGGGTTGGAAGAGCTATAGTGATAGGGGATTCTGTCGTAAGGGGTGCAGATAGGTGTTTCTGTAGCCACAAACGAGACTCAGAATGGTATGTTGCTTCCCTGGTGCTAGGGTCAAGGATGTCTTGGAGCAGCTGCAGGATATTCTGAAAGGGGAGGTTGAGCAGCCAGAGGTATTGGTCTATATTGGTACTAACGACATAGGCAGGAAGAGAGATGAGGTCCTGCAAAGTGAATATAAGGAGTTAGGTAGAAGGTTAAAAAGCAGGACCTCTAGGGCTGTAATCTCAGGATTACCTCCTGTGCCATGTGCTAGTGAGGGTAGGAATAGGAGGATTAGGCAAATGAATACATGGCTGAAGAGCTGGTGTAGGCGGGAGGGCTTCAGCTACTTGGATCATTGGGATCTCTTCTGGTGCAGAGGTGACCTGTACAGGTAGGATGGGTTGCATCCAAACTGGAGGGGGACCAATATCCTTGCGGGAAGGTTTGCTAGTACTACTCGGGAGGGTTTAAACTAGTCTTGCAGGGGGGTGGGACCCAAAGTTGTAGTCTCTCCGATGAGATAGTTGAGGCAAATGTAGAGGTTAAAGCAAGTCCAGTAGACAGGCCGGGCAGGGGCAGGACAGGGAGCGTGGAAGGTCTGATAGGCTAAACTGCATTTACTTTAATGCAAGAAGCCTCACAGGTAAGGCAGATGAACTCAGAGCATGGATCGGGACATGGGATTGTGATATTATAGCTATTACGGAAACGTGGTTGAGGGATTGGCAGGACTGGCAGCTCAATGTTCCGGGGTACCGATCCTTCCGGCGTGACAGAGGTGGAAGTAAGACAGGAGGGGGAGTTGCACTATTGTTTAGGGAGGACATCACGGCAGTACTTAGAGAGGATATCCCAGGAGGAATGTCCAGCGACGGCATATGGGTAGAACTTAGAAATAAGAAAGGGGTGATCACTTTGATGGGATCATACTATAGGCCCCCCAATAGTCAGAGGGAAGTGGAGGAGCATACATGTAGGGAAATCACAAATAGATGTAGGAATTGTAGGGTTGTAATAGTAGGTGATTTTAACTTCCCTAATATTGACTGGGACTGCATTAGTGCCAAGGGATCAGATGGGGAAGAATTTGTTAAGTGTGTCCAGGATAGTTTTCTGAAGCAATATATGGATGGCCCTACTGGAGAAGAGGCTACACTCCACCTCCTCTTAGGAAATGAGGATGGGCAGGTGGTTGATGTGTCAGTGGGGGAGCACTTTGGGACCAGTGACCATTACTCTATATTAGCTTCAAGATAGTTATGGAAAAGGATAGGACTGGTCCTCAGTTTAAATCCTAAATTGGGGGAAGGCTAATTTCGATGGCATCAGACAGGAACTCTCAAAAGTTAAGGCTGTTTACAGGTAAAGGGACGTCTGGCAAGTGGGAGGCTTTTAAAAGTGAGATAGGAAGAGTTCAGGGCCGGCAAGTTCCTGTTAGATGGAAGGGCAAGGCTGGCAAATTTAGGGAACCTTGGTTGACGAGGGATATTGAGGGTCTGGTCAGGACAAAGAAGGAGGCATATGTCAGGTATAGGCAGCTGCGATCGAGCGAGTTCCTCGAGGAGTATAGGGGATGTAGGACTACACTTAAGAAGGAAATTAGGAGGGTGTAAAGGGGCCATGAGATTTCCCTGGCAGATAAGATAAAGGAGAATCCTAAAAGATTCTATAAGTATATGAAGAGTAAAAGGGTAGCTAGGGAGAGAGTAGGTCCCCTTCAGGATCAGTGTGGCAATCTAAGTGTGGAGCCACAGGAAATGGGCGAGGTCTTGAATGAATATTTCTCGTCTGTATTTACCGTGGAGAAGGTCATGGAAGCTAGTGAGTTCAAGGGAGGGAACACCAATATCCTGGAGCATATCAACATTACAAAGCAGGAGGTGTTGGAGATCTTGAAGCGCATTACGGTGGATAAATCCCCAGGGAATGACCAGGTGTATCCTAGGATGCTCTGGGAAGCAAGGGAGGAGATTGCTGGGGCCCTGGCAGAGATTTTTGTATCATCGTTAGCCATGGGTGAGGTAACGGAAGACTGGAGGATAGCTAATGTTGTGCCTTTATTTCAGAAGAGCAGCAGGGATAAGCCAGGGAACTACAGGCCGGTGAGCCTTACATCAGTGGTGGGAAAGTTATTGGAAGGGATTCTGAGAGACAGGATTGAGATGCATCTGGAAAGGCATGGTCTGATTAGGGATAGTCAGCATGGCTTTGTGCGTGGGAAATCATGTCTCACGAATTTGATTGAGTTTTTCGAGGAGGTGACCAAGAGGATTGATGAGGGCAGGACGATGGACGTTGTCTACATGGACTTTAGCAAAGCCTTTGACATGGTCCCGCATGGTAGGCTGGTCCAGAAGGTTCAAACACATGGGATCCAGGGTGAGCTAGCAAATTGGATACAAAATTGGCTTGGTGATAGGAGGCAGAGAGTGGTAGTGGAGGGTTGTTTTTCAGATTGGAGGCTGGTGACCAGTGGTGTGCCGCAGGGATCTGTGCTGGGCCCTCTGTTGTTTGTCATATATATTAATGACTTGGATGTGAATGTAAGGGGCATGATTAGTTAGTTTGCAGATTACACCAAAATTGGTGGTATAGTGAGTGAAGAAGGTTGTCTAAGGTTACAACAGGATATAGATCAACGGGAAAAGTGGGCAAGGGAGTGGCAAATGGAATTTAACGCAGACAAGTGTGAAGTGATGCATTTTGGGAAGTTAAACCAGGGCAGGACATGTACAGTGAATGGCAGGGCCCTGGGGAGTGTTCTTGAACAGAGACACCTTGGGGTGCAAGTACATAGTTCCTTGAAAGTGGCAACACAGGTAGACAGGGTGGTGAAGAAGGCGTATGGCATTGTTTAGAGAGATACAGCACTAAAACAGACCCTTCGGCCCAACGGGTCTGTGCCAACCATCAACCACCCATTTATACTAATCCTACACTAATTCCATATTCCTACCACATCCCCACCTGTCCCTATATTTCCCTACCACCTACCTATACGAGGGGCAATTTATAATGGCCAATTTACCTGTCAACCTGCAAGTCTTTGGCATGTGGGAGGAAACCGGAGCACCCGGAGAAAACCCACGCAGACACAGGGAGAACTTGCAAACTCCACACAGGCAGTACCCAGAATTGAACCCGGGTCGCTGGAGCTGCGAGGCTGCAGTGCTAACCACTGCGCCACTGTGCCGCCCCATTTTAATTCAATACTTTTGGATTGTAGCTTCATCGGCCGAGGCACTGAGTACAAGAGTTGGGATGGCATGTTCCAGTTAAACATAACGTTGGTTAGGCCGCATTTGGAGTACGGTGTGCAGTTCTGGTCGCCGCACTACAGGAAAGATGTGATTAAGCTAGAGAGGGTGCAGAAAAGATTCACAAGGATGTTGCCTGGTTTGGAGGGCCTGAGTTATAAAGAGAGATTGGATAGGCTGGGTCTGTTTTCCCTGGAGCGAAGGAGGCTGAAAGGGGACATGATAGAAGTATATAAAATGATGAGAGGCATAAATAGGGTAGATAGCCAGAGTCTGTTTCCCATGGTAGGGGTGACTAAAACTAGAGGGCATAGATTTAAGGTGAGAGGGAGGAGGTTTAAAGGGAATCAAAGGGGTACATTTTCCACACAAAGAATAGTGGGTATCTGGAATGAGCTGCCTGAGGAGGTGGTGGAGGCAGGAACAGTAGTGACATTTAAGAGGCATCTGGACAGGTACTTGAATGAGCAAGGCATAGAGGGATGTGGAATTAATACAGGCAGGTGGGATTAGTATAGATAGGCACTATGGTCGGCATGGGCGCGGTGGGCTGAAAGGCCTGTTTCTATGTTGTACGACTCTATGACTCTATGACAGGGTCCTAGTAATCCCAGACAGACAATTCCTTGTGTGTAGAATCTCAATTCCCTGCACCTATCTAATTAGTGCAGGTACCAAACACTGGGGCCTGACGGCATCTTCTCCAACAAGCAGCTCCATGGGTGAGTAGCAATAACCTGCTTGCCCTCAGCTCAATATTACTACTTTGCCAAGTCTCCAACCCTTTTACAGTGTCTGTTGGTGATGATAACTTGTCACCAGATCTCTCTCACCTTTGCTCAGCCTGTGTTTTTTCTGAATATTACAGCGTTTTGTGCGGCGACGACAGTATAACCACACACTGAGCACCATCAGGATGATCCAGATCACACTCCCAGCACTCACGATGAAAACGGGCTGCCTCACAAACTCCAGTATCAGTCCAAGGATCGAAGACTCCACTGACTTCTCCTGAGTGGAAGGGTCTGAGATTTAAAGATCACAATTTAAAGGTTCACAGCAAATAGCTACTTAACATTAACTATTAAAGCGCAGGTAATTATATGTAGTGGAGACATTAATTGTCCCTTACAGACACTGTTTCATCTTTATGTTGTTTCTGGTTCCCAGATGTTGGAAAGAATCACACTTTAAACTTGGAAAAGGCTGGAGTCAGTCTCGTTTATTTCAGCACCATGCTTTTTGCTGGCGAACCTGATTCCCACTGGTTCTCGAGTTACATGTAACATGACTCCTCAGTGCGGCTGTGAATGTGGCCCCCTACTTGTACACTTACACATAACAACTAGTTCCTAACACTTTACAGATAATATAACAATATATACATATATAAGAGACACATTATGTAAACATAAGAAAATGACAGGCACAAAAAGACCTACTGGTCCATCCAGCCTGTTCCCACACACTTGCGGTATCTTAAGAGTCATTACGGCACAGAAGGAGGCCACTTAGCCCATCGCGTCCATGCCAGCTCTCTTGTGCATCACTCCCCACCCACTGGAGCTATAGACTCTCCTGGGAAGGGTGAAAGACCAAAAAAGGGATTCCATATTAAATGTTAAGCCACAGAAGCTGCTGCTGGATATAGGGGTAGATTGGTGAGGTGTTTCTCTGCCACCGTGTAATAGGAACCTATCTAACCATTAGTATACTGGCCCTGTCTGATATTTTTTCTGGAGTCAGCTTCATTTACATCATGTTAGCAGATTCCTGATCAATGGTGAGGTGAGGTGAGGGAGGTTGGAAGTGACCAGTGGTGACAAATCAGGTATAAAAAGTGATGGGTAAAATTAAAGGGACCGGGCCATTTAAAAGGGTACATGGCTATATATGTGGGGATACAAATGTTTATAACAAAGAAAATGACAGTTAATATTTTCACCATGTTATTTCAATCTCTGCAAAGGTCTTTGGGGATCACAAACTGCTGACAGAATCTATGAAAAATGCAGATTGCAGCGCTTAAGTTTCTTGTTACAAGGTGCAAGTGATTCAGAATACGATGGTAGAATGAAGGGTGTACATGCTCTCCCCAATGGACAGCAATGCAGCATTCCCAAAAGGTGACAGAGGAACAGGACTTGAGGTTACAGCTGACTGTTACTGGCAGTGCCAGCCCTATGCTGCGTGTTAGCTGCAGTTATTCTTGCAGTAGATGGTACAGTTCTGTATCGGGCTGCTTACTGGCCTAAAGTCTGTGTGGCTAGTTTTGTATAGTCATAGGGCAGGTGATGTACCTCTGAATGGGTGGGATAGGAATGCAGAGTCTGACCCCAGTGCAGCCTGAACATCCTGACATCTCTTTATTACTCATTCTCTGCTGCTTCCCAAAATTGTATTTATGCAGTGTTACGACCAGCTGAGAAGGGATCTAGGGGTTCCCTCTCAGCCTTTGCCTGGTTTAACCATAACGGGGTTTAATTTTTAAAAACACCGTTTTTGTTTTAGCTCCCCTCAGTGAATTCTTGTTCACCGCTCCATTTGTAAGACAAAGAAATCAAACAGTCATCAATGTACCGGAAAAAGAGTTTGGGAAGGGGGCCTGAGAAGGACTGGAACAAGGAATGTTTGACATATCCCACAAAAAGACAGGCATAACTAGGACCCATCCGGGTACCCATAGCAACACCTTTTACTTGAAGGAAGTGAGTGGAGTTGAAGGAGAAGTTGTCCAATGTGAGAACAACTATATCAGTGCAGTTTCCTGCTCCCGCCCGGAATTGGAAAACTTTATCAACTTTGCTTCTAATTTCCATCCTTCTCACCTTAACATGGTCCATCTCCTAGACTTCTCTGAGTCCATCTCTGGGGATAGGCTGTCTATTAATATTCATTATAAGCCCACCGACTCCCACAGCTACCTCGACTACACTTCTTCATACACTGCCTCCTGTAAGGACTCCATTCCATTCTCCCAGTTTCTCCGTCTCCGATGCATCTGCTGTGATGATGCAACCTTCCAAGACAGCGCTTCTGATATGTCTTCTTTCTTCCTCAACTAAGGTATCACCCCCACTGTGGTTGACAGGGCCCTCAACTGTGTCCGGCCCATTTCCCGCGTCTCTACCCTCACCCTTTCCCCTCCCTTCCAGAACCGCGACAGGGTTCCCCTTGTCCTCGCTACTCCATTAACTTCCACATCCGAAAGATCATCCTCTGCCATTTCCGCCATCTTCAGCATGATGCCACTACCGAATGTATCTTCCCCTCCCAGTCAACATTCCGAAGGGATCGTTCCCTCCGCAACACCCTCATCCACTCCTCCATTACCCCCATCACCTCCCCACGACACCTTCCCCTACAATCGCAGGAGGCCCATTTACCTCCTCTCTCCTCATTATTCAAGGCCCCAAACACTCCTTTCAAGTGAAGCAGCGATTGACTTGTGCTTCCTTCAGTTTAGTATACTGTATTCGCTGCTCACAATGTGGTCTCCTCTCCATTGGGGAGACCAAACACAGACTGGGTGACCGCTTTGCAGAACATCTCCGCTCAGTCCGAAAGCATGACCCCGAGCTTCCGGTTGCTGGCTATTTCAACACTCCCCCCGCTGCTCTCATGCCCAAATGTCCTGGGATTGCTTCAGTGTTCCAGTGAACATCAACTCAACTCAAGCTCGAGGAACAGCATCTCACTTACCGATTAGGCACACTACAGCCTGCCGGACTGAACATCGAGTTCAATAATTTCAGAGCTTGAAGGCCCCTCCCTGCCTTTATATTTCTATTTATTTTTTTTTCTTTTTTGTGTTTATTTTATTTTAGTTTGTTTCTACTGTGCCTACCTACTGTTTTTTTCATGTTCGTGTTTGGGGCCAGGCTGTTCAGTTTTCTGTCCATTAACACCCTCTTTGTACTAATACTTTGTCTTTCACCACACCATTAACATACCTTTTGCCTTTGCTCCATGACCTTCGGGTCAGTTATTCTTTGTCACCACTTTCTCTTTTGTTATCTCTTGCCCCGCCCCTGCTTTATTTGCTTAAAACCTATTGCATTTCTGGCTCTGCCAGTTCTGATGAAGGGCCACTGACCTGAAACATTAATTCTGTTTCTCTCCCCACAGATGCTGCCTGACCTGCTGAGTATTTCCAGCATTTCTTGTTTTTATTTCAATTTCCAGCATCTGCAGTATTTTGCTTTCATTATAGTCATGTGACCAGCTGGTTTAACCAGTCCTGGCTTTGCGGATTGTATCATCTTAGCAGACCTTGGAATGCGAGCTTCCGTATACCTTCAATGTCTGGTGATCAAAATCCATTTGGGTTAATTGGATCAGGGAATAGTCCTTTGTCTCCATAAGCAGCGTCTTAGTATGCAAACGTCCTTCCAGCCAAAATGTCAGGTGATCTCTTTAACACACCATTTCTTCACTCCAGCAACAATTAATATGCCTCATTTTTTGCAGGTGTGGGTGTGCGTGACAGACGGAATTCCCATTGGGAAACCCATTATCCCAAAGTCCTGGCACAGTTGTTAGCACCACAGCCTCACAGCTCCAGCGACCCGGGTTCAATTCCGGGTACTGCCTGTGTGGAGTTTGCAAGTTCTCCCTGTGTCTGCGTGGGTTTCCTCCGGGTGCTCCGGTTTCCTCCCACATGACAAAGACTTGCAGGTTGATAGGTAAATTGGCCATTAGCAATTGCCCCTAGTATAGGTAGGTGGTAGGGAAATATAGGGACAGGTGGGGATGTGGTAGGAATATGGAATTAGTGTAGGATTAGTGTAATATGAGTGGTTGGCACAGACTCGGTGGGCCGAAGGGCCTGTTTCAGTGCTGTATCTCTAAATTAAACTAAACTAAACAATAGGCAGCAGTGCTAGAAGACTTAGCACAATGCTCGTTGGTGAATTAAACAAAAAAGACAAAAAGATTTGTAAATACGCTAAAAAATAGCATTACAAATCTCACGACTGGGCTCTTTCTGACACCAGTACAGAATCTGACCAGAAAATCAGATGAGGTGCTAAATGGGCAGAAATCTAGCATAATGGATCTTCTGTCTATTTTTCCCATACAGTTACACCCAATTTACACAATAATCAGTGTGCAAAGTCTAGTCCACATACGCCTCCTAGACAGAGCCCTGTGTTACTGACTGTGGCCCCTGACCTGGAGGCACATTCCCAATTGTTACCCAGGAAATCCGCCAATTCTGCTGGCTTCACAGGGTCATGGACAGCAGCTTACACGAGCAGGCCTTCAGCGGTGTCGGGATGTAATTCCCCTGACCAAGACCTGGAAAGGCCAGCGGAACTGTTCCAGGTCCAAAGAGGGAACTGGGTCCTTTCACTCACCTCAAATATCCACCTGTCAGGGTTTTTGCTTCAAAAAATGTCAGAAATAACATTTTCTGCTATGTTTCAGCCCCATCCTGGATCACACCCCTCCCCTGCTTCATGGGACCACTTTGTATCCTTCTATATCTCTTGCTGTGCTTCTTTCATCTCAGCAACACCCCAGAGCTGGCAAAAAGAATTGAGGCCTAAGTAAGGGCATGGAGGTATATAAAGGCTGCACAATATATTATAGTGTCCACTGCAACTAGCAGTGCCATGCAGTACTGAGGGGGGTGCTGCATTGTCAGAGGTGCCGCCTTTTAGATTGGATGCCAAAATGTGGCCCTGTCTGCGCGCTAAGGTAGACGTAAAAGATCCCATGGCACTGTTTCAAAGATTGGGCGGCACAGTGGTGCAGAGGTTAGCACTGCAGCCTCACAGCTCCAGGGACCCGGGTTCAATTCTGGGTGCTGCCTGTGCGGAGTTTGCAAGTTCTCCCTGTGACCGTGTGGGTTTTCACCGGGTGCTCCGGTTTCCTCCCACAGCCAACGACTTGCAGGTTGGTAGGTAAATTGGCCATTGTAAATTGCCCCTGGTGTGGTAGGTGGTAGGGAATATGGGATTACTGTAGGGTTAGTATAAATGGGTAGTTGTTGGTCGGCACAGACTCGGTGGGGCGAAGGGCCTGTTTCAGTGCTGTATCTCTAAATAAATAAGAGCAGGGTAGTTCTCTCAAGAATCCTGGCCATTTTTTAATCACTCAATCAACATCACTGAAATAGATTATCTGGTCATTATCACACTGCTGTTTGTGGGAGCTTTCTGTGTGAAAATTGCCTGTCGCATTTCCTACATTACAACAGTGACTACACTTCAAAAGTTCTTCATTGGCTGTTAAGCACTTTGGAATGTCCTGAGGTCTTGAAAGGCACCATATATAAACACAAGTCTTTCTTTCTTCTGTTTAAAGTAGCCTGGAGTCTCCTAGCTGGCAGAGCGATTTTGTTGTCCTTGTTATGTTCCACAATTTTTCTTGATTGGTTTCATAAAATGATTTTACTGCTCCCAGCTCCATAAAAATCTCCCATCTGAAATTATTCTGTCTTTGTGTTTGTTGATTTTACTGTCGTGTCTGTAACTAGGCTGCATGTGTAAAAAGGGCTGGGGTCTATTGGCCTATGATCCCGGGTGATTGATGGGGATGAATGAGGGAGCTGAGCATGTAATGTACACAATTCCTGTTTTCCCGTTTCCAATCGAGTACCCGACATGATGTGAAATAACTCTGTCTCCATCCTACAGCACAGGGCGAATGATAAATGATTGTTTTCTGTTCAACTCATTACAAAGCTATAGAACAGCACAGATAGAATCAACAATGGATAAATGAATAAATTTTTCATTATTAAAAAAATGAGATTGTTGTATTTCATAATCACACAAGATAACCTTTGCATGACTTGTGCAGGCTACAATATATCCTTTGTGAGATTAAAATTACTTACTTAGGAAGCTTCATCGATGTCTGTTGTGCAGGTGGTGTTTAATATCTAGGGTAAGGAGCTGAGCAGATCAGAGACAAAGAAATACTAAAGCACCTTACTGAATATTTTCAAAGCACTTCAAGGTATTTCACATATGATGACTGCTTTATTGTTTCACATGCAAGCATGGCAACTGTTCCATTGCACAGTAAGACCCCATAAATAGTCACGAATGAGCAATTAATCTGTTTTTGCTGCAGTTTGCCGAGGGAGGAGGTGTGCGGGCCGAGACACCGGAAGAACCTATTCCTCTTCCAATAGTGCTGTGGGATCTTTTACATCCACCTGAACCACTGGAACAGGCAGATGAGACAGCAGTGTAATGCCTCACCCACAGAATGGCACCTCTGCTAATGCAGCACTCCCTCTGTGTTGCACTGAAGTATTAGCCTGGACTATGGGCTCAAACTCCTAATTTGGGGTTCCAGATCGCGACATCCTGACCAAGCCCCGCGAATGGTCCCAACAGAAACAAGTGGGGCACAATCCAAAAACAATTCAGACAATGGAATGGCAGAACCCCAAAACAGGTGTAGAGTCCCACACGAAACCTTAACCCATTGTTCTCTTTCAAAAGCTAACCTCCGTGTATCGTTCCAATTCAGAGAGCATTGTGTTCACATGACAGCAAGTGTCAGCAGGCCATTCAAACATGGAAGATATCATCACTGAACCTGATCCTGTCTTCACACAATGTGCATACATTCCAGGAGTGATCACTGGATAACAATTGGCTTTCGGAATGCTGACTAATTGTCCTTCCTCTTTCCCCTGGCAAAGGGATCTGAAGTCCCTTTCGATACCTGCTAATTCAGCAAAGACTGGGCTTTGAGTCTGGGTTCTCCCTGGTCAATTGGTTCAGTGCTAAACCAGGCAATGCAGTCAATCTTAAAATCACTGGGGGCGGGAGTTGCTTTGTCCATGTACTTTAAATACAACAGCAACAGAAAGATGGAATGTTACATGTCAGCCATAGTTCAATAGGTAGCACACTTGCCTGTGTCAGAAGGTTTTGGATTTAAGTCCAACTTCCGGCACTTGAGCGCATAATCTATGCTGATTCCGCTGCAGTACTGAGGGAGTGCTGCATGGTCGGAGGTTCCGTCTTTCAGATGAGACATTAAACTGACCCTTCTCCAGTCGGGATATAAAAGAAACGCACATTTGTTCTTCCTTTTGAATCTTTCCTCTGTGCATGCTGTAAATGCAATTTCAATATTTTGCAAGTTCAGCACAGCCATGCCAAAGGATGAATCATCCCCCTGTGCTCACATGGTCACTGTCTCCCTAAAATCATCCTCCTCCTTGATGGTGTATGGAGTCAGCTGCTGGAGACAAAGCAGTGCAGGAAAGTGGCATTCACATCTTGTATAGTGTGGAGCAGATTCTGTATCAGGCAGTTCCAGGAAGCAAAGCAACTCAAAGCCATCATAAGGGCCCTTATTACCTCAATCATAGAGGGTCCAACATCAGTAACACACAGGATTGGCTGGGAGAAGTTACTGACCTACAGATAAAGATTAGTGGAGATACAGAGGCTGAAATTCCATAGAATTTTAGGGCAGCACAGTGGTTAGCACTGCAGCCTCACAGCTCCAGCGACCCAGGTTTGGTTCTGGGTACTGCCTGTGTGGAGTTTGCAAGTTCTCCCTGTAACTACGTGGGTTTGCTCCGGGTGCTCCGGTTTCCTCCCACATGCCAAAGACTTGTGGGTTGATAGGTAAATTGGCCATTGTAAAAAATTGCCCCTAGTATAGGTAGGTGGTAGGAGAATTGAGCGAAGGTGGGGATCTGAGAGGGAACATGGGATTAATGTAGGATTAGTATAAATGGGTGGTTGATGGTCAGCACGGACTCGTTGGGCCTGTTTTGGTGCAATATCTCTCTAGAATATTTTTAGTGCACTCATAATGTTCCTAACGCACTATTTTAATGAGGTCATTAATCTGTTTTCATTTAAATAGCACAGGGGGAATTGTGCACAAATTCATTAACCACTACAGTAAGGAAGGCACTCAGTGGAATTTTAACCACAGGCTGTTGCTGGGAGGAGTAACTGAGCCCCATGGTGACAAGGCTGGATTAACATTAGTATAGATACACAGGGTGTTGACTGCGAGGAGTTTCTGCAAGCGGCAGTGTTGGGGAGCTGGATGAACAGAAGAAATGCAGAAATGCAGCTGGTAGCACATGTTGTGAGTCTTCGGTGGGTCTGTGAGTCCCCCTGTTCAGAGAAGGGAACAGGCTGACAGACAACCTGACCTAAATAAGTCACAATACTAACGAGGCTTCTGAAAACCCAAAGAATCAGAGGGAATGGGAAACAAGACTGTATGCAACGAACCTATGGCCTTCGCCGTCCCTTGTTTCCCATGACCCCCTACTGACCTAAGTAGATGTATTGTGGTTTGGTATGTACTCCTACTCCAGCACCATTGATTGCTGCGATCTGCACACGGTACTCAATCCCAGAATCCAGTGCGGGTATCTCCAGGCGGTGTGTACTGCCATCCACTGTCCAATTCCTGTGATGTTGCGTCTCGTTCCCGAAACACCAAACCTGTCATACGAAAGGCAGAAAAGGAAATAAAACACTTTATATTATTTAGATACATATTTTGACCCCACAGAGGGCCTATAATGCAATGTCGGGCAACTGGTGTCTGCATTATCGGGTACTGAGGCCTGAGGCCTACAACCCGGTCAAGGCAGCCACCTTGCCTGCCCAGAGGAGGCTATGATCCTGCCCACAATCTGTCCATTACTCTCTTTAAACCCCCAACGTCAATTCATATTCGGCTACATAATGTGACTAGAAAGTCTAAACATTGCTCCAAGTGTCTGTTTGGAACAACTGCTTAGGGACAGCTTCCACAAAAATACCTGCTGGCCCTAGTCCCTGAACCCCTCCTCGAGTGCACACCACTCAACATGAGAGACCCAGCAGCCAACATCCCTTCACTGGCTGCTGGCACCTGACACTCCAGCCCAGGCACTCTCAGTGTACCATGAATAAATGACCTGATGCACCAAAACATCAAGCTGACCTCATTATATGGGAAGGTGGGCTCATTTGGGCATGGCATACTGCATGCTCAAAGTATTATTTTCCCAGTGTGTTCCGGTCATAGGAATGAAGAGAAACTGGAAAATTTATCTACACAGGACTCAGTTTTCTTTCTTCTTTTGGGCCTCCTTATCTCGAGAGACAATGGATACGCGCCTGGAGGTGGTCAGTGGTTTGTGAAGCAGCGCCTGGAGTGGCTATAAAGGCCAATTCTGGAGTAACAGGCTCTTCCACAGGTGCTGCAGAGAAATTTGTTTGTTGGGGCTGTTTCACAGTCGGCTCTCCCCTTGCGCCTCTGTCTTTTTTCCTGCCAACTACTAAGTCTCTTCGACTCGCCACAATTTAGCCCTGTCTTTATGGCTGCCCGCCAGCTCTGGCGAATGCTGGCAACTGACTCCCACGACTTGTGATCAATGTCACACGATTTCATGTCGCGTTTGCAGACGTCTTTATAACGGAGACATGGACGGCCGGTGGGTCTGATACCAGTGGCGAGCTCGCTGTACAATGTGTCTTTGGGGATCCTGCCATCTTCCATGCGGCTCACATGGCCAAGCCATCTCAAGCGCCGCTGACTCAGTAGTGTGTATAAGCTGGGGATGTTGGCCGCTTCAAGGACTTCTGTGTTGGAGATATAGTCCTGCCACCTGATGCCAAGTATTCTCCGAAGGCAGCGAAGATGGAATGAATTGAGACGTCGCTCTTGGCTGGCATACGTTGTCCAGGCCTCGCTGCCGTAGAGCAAGGTACTGAGGACACAGGCCTGATACACTCGGACTTTTGTGTTCCGTGTCAGTGCGCCATTTTCCCACACTCTCTTGGCCAGTCTGGACATAGCAGTGGAAGCCTTACCCATGCGCTTGTTGATTTCTGCATCTAGAGACAGGTTACTGGTGATAGTTGAGCCTAGGTAGGTGAACTCTTGAACCACTTCCAGAGCGTGGTCGCCAATATTGATGGATGGAGCATTTCTGACATCCTGCCCCATGATGTTCGTTTTCTTGAGGCTGATGGTTAGGCCAAATTCATTGCAGGCAGACGCAAACCTGTCGATGAGACTCTGCAGGCATTCTTCAGTGTGAGATGTTAAAGCAGCATCGTCAGCAAAGAGGAGTTCTCTGATGAGGACTTTCCGTACTTTGGACTTCGCTCTTAGACGGGCAAGGTTGAACAACCTGCCCCCTGATCTTGTGTGGAGGAAAATTCCTTCTTCAGAGGATTTGAACGCATGTGAAAGCAGCAGGGAGAAGAAAATCCCAAAAAGTGTGGGTGCGAGAACACAGCCCTGTTTCACACCACTCAGGATAGGAAAGGGCTCTGATGAGGAGCCACCATGTTGAATTGTGCCTTTCATATTGTCATGGAATGAGGTGATGATACTGAGTAGCTTTGGTGGACATCCGATCTTTTCTAGTAGTCTGAAGAGACCACGTCTGCTGACGAGGTCAAAGGCTTTGGTGAGATCAATGAAAGCAATGTAGAGGGGCATCTGTTGTTCACGGCATTTCTCCTGTATCTGACGAAGGGAGAACAGCATGTCAATAGTCGATCTCTCTGCACGAAAGCCACACTGTGCCTCAGGGTAGACGCGCTCGGCCAGCTTCTGGAGCCTGTTCAGAGCGACTCGAGCAAAGACTTTCCCCACTATGCTGAGCAGGGAGATTCCACGGTAGTTGTTGCAGTCACCGCGGTCACCTTTGTTTTTATAGAGGGTGATGATGTTGGCATCGCGCATGTCCTGGGGTACTGCTCCCTCGTCCCAGCACAGGCATAGCAGTTCATGTAGTGCTGAGAGTATAGCAGGCTTGGCACTCTTGATTATTTCAGGGGTAATGCTGTCCTTCCCAGGGGCTTTTCCGCTGGCTAGGGAATCAATGGCATCACTGAGTTCCGATTTGGTTGGCTGTATGTCCAGCTCATCCATGACTGGTAGAGGCTGGGCTGCATTGAGGGCAGTCTCAGTGACAGCATTCTCCCTGGAGTACAGTTCTAGGTAGTGCTCAACCCAGCGGTCCATCTGTTTGCGTTGGTCAGTGATTATGTCCCCCGATTTAGATTTGAGGGGGGTGATCTTCTTGATGGTTGGCCCAAGAGCTCTCTTCATGCCATCATACATTCCTCTGATGTTTCCGGTGTCTGAGGCCAGCTGAATATGACTGCATAGGTGTTGCCAGTAGTCGTTTGCGCAACGCCTAGCTGTTCTTTGTGCAGTACTTCTGGCTGCTTTAAGTGCTGCGGATGTTAAATCGCTGGGGGCTTTCTTGTAGTTCAAAAGTGCAATGCGCTTAGCGGCCATGACAGGTTCCAGCTCTTCATTATGAGATTGAAACCAGTCTGCATTTCTCTTCGCACTTTTGCCGTAGGTGGTCAAAGCTGACTCATAGATGGCGTCTCTGATGTGGGCCCACTTGGTCTCAGCATCCCCTGTGGGAGTGTTTTGAAGGGCTGTTACAAGTGAATTTAGAAATTTTTGTAACAGCTGTGGGTGAGAAATTCTGCTCGTGTTGATGCGCGGGTGGCCCTTCTGCTTGGAATGATGCAACTTCTTTGGTCTGAGTCTAACCTTGCTGCACACCAGGGAGTGGTCGGTGTCGCAGTCCGCACTGTGGAAGCTGCGTGTGATTTGAACACTGTTTAAGGCGGCTCGCCTTGTGACAATGAGGTCTAGCTGGTGCCAACGACGTGATCTTGGGTGCCTCCATGAAACCTGGTGACAGGGTTTAGTGTGAAAGAACGAGTTGGTGATGCAGAGGTTATGATAGGTACACAACTCAAGCAGTCTCTGCCCGTTCTCATTCATCCTTCCAACGCCATAGCGCCCAAGGCAGGAGGGCCATGAGTCATGGTCGGCCCCAACCCTGGCATTAAAGTCCCCCAGCAGGAATAGGTGTTCGGTGTTGGGGATGCTGCTAATGATGTTATGGAGTTGTTCATAGAACTGGTCTTTAGCTTCAGGTGCGGAGCAGAGTGTTGGAGCATAGATGCTGAGTAGGTGTACTGGACCAGAGGTGGTGAGCAGTCGGATGGACAGTATGCGTTCCGAGCCATTTGAGGGAGGCTCTATCATGCTGAGCAAGGAGTTTCTGATGGCGAAGCCCACTCCATGCTGTCTTGGTTCTTCAGGATCCCTGCCCTGCCAGAAGAAGGTGTAGTCTTGCTCTGCTAGAGAGCCACTCGCGGGGAGGCGAGTCTCCTGAAGTGCTGCAATGTCCACATTGAGTCTACTGAGCTCGTTGTTAATGATGGCGGTCTTCCGAGAATCGTTGATTTGTGTAAGGTCTTCCGACAGGCCAGGACACATAGTTCTGACGTTCCAGCTTGCAAAGCGAAGGGCTGGTACCTTCTTTCCTTTTTTCATGTTGTTTGGTGCGGTGTATCAGTCCACCTTTCGGGCAATGACCCTGAGCTCCAAGCACCCATTGAAGCAGGCAGACTGTGGCGGGACAGAACCTTATTGACCGGGGGCTGCCCGGTTTGAGGCGGGCGGTAGCTGTCCAGTGAGGTGCAATGACCTCTCCCACCGACAAAGGCAACCCGTGGCGCCCAGTTTCTACGCCAATTTATCTGGACTTATAACCCGTAACTGCTGCCTTCCGTGTTGTTTCAGTCGCTGTGAGGCAACTATGGAGTGACCTCTCCATGGCGCATGCCTGGGCAAATTTATGGAGGTTGAGAGTTGCCCAGTCGTCAAAACCCCCCTCTCGGCCTTTCTGGTCACAGGACTCAGTAAGGGAACATAAATAAGACATACACCAGGCAAGATCAAAATCACCACTTTTTAAAACATTGAAATATTAACAGTTTTATTATAAACATTATGTTCCATAATTTCTTCATATTTGCATCAAATATTTGTGAACATTTAATGTGAATTGTGCTGAAAAGCTGAAGTCTTTTTTTTTTGGCCCATTTTTCTCCTTGTTTAGTGGTTTGCAAATT
The DNA here is from genome assembly GCF_036365525.1 of Heterodontus francisci. Lineage (NCBI taxonomy): Eukaryota > Metazoa > Chordata > Chondrichthyes > Heterodontiformes > Heterodontidae > Heterodontus > Heterodontus francisci. Next base: position 52,084,044 of record NC_090392.1, on the reverse strand, counting down.
CATTTAATGTACCTGACAGAAAGTGGCCAATCATTACGTCAATAACCGGCTTCACACTTCGTAAACTAAACAAGCTGCATGTAGGCAACAAAATGGGGAAAGAGAAAAAAAAAAAATCAGCATTAGTAGAACATTTTTGTACATTTGTTAGCTGGCTTGGAAACATAGGCTATCCATCATGTGAATGCGTGCAGTCTTTCACCCAACTTTGCTATCTTTCACCTCAATCCTGCTATCAACTCAAGTGCAGGCCAGATCCCAGGCCTGAATACAGGCTGGTTCCCAGGCCCCAGTGCAGGCCAGTTCCTAGGCTCCAGTGCAGCCTGGTCCCCAGGCCCCAGTGCAGCCTGGTCCCCAGGCCCCAGTGCAGGCCGGTCCCCAGGCCCCAGTGCAGCTCGGTTCCCAGACCTCACCCAAGGCTAAGGATCACAAAGAACAGCCAGAATGTCAGGCAGATAGAGGTGGATAATAATCAGGAGAAATTCTGGGATTTAGAGTGATGGCAAGGGTAGGAAGGTGAAGGGGAGTGAGGAAATCCTCCTGGAAAAAAAAAATTAGGAGACAAGCACCCCCTCTCTTCCAGGGTTTGCAACTAATCTCTACACCACAGTTCAACTTATCAGCACAACGGCTGCCTCTGCCCAGCCTGAATTACAAAATCACAGCACATACAAAAAGGCACAGTTGCCTTCGAAGTTTAGAATTTGCACTCAGCGATGAATTTTGTTGACAAAGTCCAGCTTTGAAGGCTTGGGACCCAAGGTATAAATGGAACACAATACAAGGAATCTTAGGAATTTACACAGTTGGCAGGGAGCCTACCAGAGATTTGGCCACAATTCTACAATGGTCAAAACAATTGTGGGTAGGATGCGGCTGAATTTCTGAACCGCTAGAGGATGAGACTCCTTGCCAAAACCACAGGCTCGTAGGCCAAGAGTTTCCTCAGAGCTGCTCCCTGCTCTGCAACCGTAACTTTGTTGGAAGTGGGACAGAAGGCCTCAGTAATGTGCGTAAAATGGGTTTTCCCACTGCACTTCCATTGAAGGCATGACAGTAGAGTGGAAGCAGCTCTGTGGAAAATCCCGGCCATAAAGTACCCCTAATGGGTAAGTGATCAGATACCGGGGATCTTCACTTGTGACTGAAGAAGGGTTAATTTTCCAAGTTTGCACTATTGATGCAGCCTCACCTGCTGATTGCACAAAACAGACATCCCAGGCTCACTGCCCACGATTCTCTATTGGATTGATGGGCAGGAGTCTGTGGACATTAGGAACACGATTTCCGTACATGTGCAGACAGCGGGCAAGGAAAATTGTCCCTACGAAGTCCTTCTTCTTGGTGAAATACAAATGCAGTGAATCACTGCACTAGAAGCAAAAGGAAATGCTGGGACCTGTAATTGAAGCATGAACTGCTATAAACTCAGGTTATCCGGGAGACGATGGATTAACACTCTGGGAGGAGACTTAACATGATCATTAGTTTTGATGAAGACCCAACAGGCTAGCCTATCTCTCTCTGTCTCCTGCAGGGGCTTTGAGCCAGTTTATAAAATGACTAGTGGAAACAGGCAGACTAGGAAGGTCCCAGGCTCTGCTGAGTTAGCTGAGCAGTGGGAGAGGTGCTACCATTGGACTCAGTGCTGCTAGAAGAAAAGAAAAGAAAGTCAGACATGGCTCCTGATGACTATTTATCAATGCTTGATGCAATTCTGGGCCCTATTTTGTTCTCCTCAGATGGTGATTGAAACACAGTTCCAGCATTTTCTATTTACTTGAATTCATTAAAGTACTTGGATACCAATATCCATCTTCTTAACAAGTAATGTAGCAATTGTATTGAAAAATATGCAGTGCTTTGATCCTTCCCCACCACTTCCCCCGCCCCCAAGAGTTCTGAAAATATTTAATGAAAATTCAGTCATTGAAGTATCTGCACATTAGGTATGAGGGCCTACTACCATCAGTTACCTGGGCATGGAACCAATCTGGGATTGGCAGACATTTACTATGGAAAGCAGCTCTGCTCACTGTTGATCATCTTCCTCTCTGTGCTGCAATCAAGGTTCATAATCTAGCTTCTACTCCAGTCATTGCTTCACAGGAGCTCAGAACAGTGGATTAACGTACCTCCCTTTCCTTCCACCTTCTAAAATACATGCTTGATATCATTAATTTCTCATTAATCACATTATTGCATCTTCTTTATGCTTTTCAGCCCCAGGGATATTCTGCAATATGGGCTTTGGCCCTTATTTATATTTTTGACCCATATTATTTCTTTTTTTTTAAACTTTGGTTTCCTGGAATGTTGTCTTCCAAGGACACCTGCCAACATTTAAAAGGTTCAAAACAAGGCATGAGGCATGCTATTCGCACAGATACTCAGCAGGGTTTAAACTAAGTGGCGTGTGCCCAACATTGTATAGTGTTCAAGTTCAAAGAGGATGTTGTTCTAGCACTTTGAACCATATGGGAATCCTTCACAAGCAACTTATGCTTCACAGAAGATTACATGACTTTCTGGTGAGGTGGGTGGTGTGTGAATGGACTGCAATGCACATGGCATCATGCTGTGTGGGACAGGCTGGTAGGATAAGTGTGGCACTTGCTGTCTGTCATTGTCATATGTTTGACTATGTACCATTTTCCAACAGGCTTGTTGCTGATGTTATGGAGAATCTAGTGTGAGAGCATTGAACCAAAGCCGCATCGGTGAAGTGAAGATCCATTACACAACCCCAGAAGATGCATTCTCTCACAAGGTTGTAGTGTAGTGGTGACTTCACCTTA